>NW_028324167.1:0-600000 GCF_054372755.1 Phalangium opilio
TTGTACCTAAATGTACATAAATGTACCTAAATGTACCTAAATGTACCTAAATGATCATAAATGAACATAAATGTACATATATGTACCTAAATGTGCATACATGTACATAAATGTACCTAAATGTACATAAATGTACCTAAATGTGCTTAAATGTACCTAAATGTACCTAAATGTACCTAAATGAACATAAATGAACATAAATGTACCTAAATGTGCATACATGTACATAAATGTACCTAAATGTACATAAATGTACCTAAATGTGCATAAATGTACCTAAATGTGCATAAATGTACCTAAATGTACCTAAATGTACATAAATGAACATAAATGTACCTAAATGTACCTAAATGTACCTAAATGTACATAAATGTACATAAATGTACATAAATGTACATCAATATACATAAACGTCCCTAATTGTACATAAATGTAAATGTACCTAAGTGTGCATAAATGTACCTTAGTGTGAATAAATGTACCTAAATGTACATAAATTTACCTAAATGTACCTAAATGTACATAAATTTACCTAAATGTGCATAAATGTACATAAATGTACCTAAGTGTGCATAAATGTACCTTAGTGTGAATAAATGTACCTAAATGATCATAAATGAACATAATGTACATATATGTACCTAAATGTGCATACATGTACATAAATGTACCTAAATGTACATAAATGTACCTAAATGTGCATAAATGTACCTAAATGTACCTAAATATACATAAATGTACCTAAATGTGCATTAATGTACATAAATGTACCTAAATGTGCATAAATGTACCTAAGTGTACATAAATGTACCTAAATGTACATAAATGCACCTAAATGTACCTAAATGTACATAAATGCACCTAAATGTACCTAAATGTGCATAAATGTACCTAAATGTACCTAAATGTACATGAATGTACCTAAATGTACCTAAATGTACATAAATGTACATAAATGTACCTAAATGTACCTAAATGTACATAAATGTACATAAATGTACCTAAATGTACATAAATGTACATAAATGTACCTAAATGTACCTAAATGTACATAAATGTACATAAATGTACCTAAATGTACATAAATGTACATAAATGTACCTAAATGTACCTAAATGTACATAAATGTACATAAATGTACATAAATGTACATCAATATACATAAACGTCCCTAATTGTACATAAATGTAAATGTACCTAAGTGTGCATAAATGTACCTTAGTGTGAATAAATGTACCTAAATGTACATAAATTTACCTAAATGTACTAAATGTACATAAATTTACCTAAATGTGCATAAATGTACATAAATGTACCTAAATGTACATAAATGTACATAAATGTGCATAAATGTACCTAAATGTACCTTAATGTACATAAATGTACCTAAATGTACCTAAATGAACATAAATGAACTCAAATGTACATAAATGTACCTTAATGTGCATACATGTACATAAATGTACCTAAATGTGCATAAATGTACCTAAATGTACCTAAATGTACATAAATGTACCTAAATGTGCATAAACGTACCTAAATGTACATAAACGTACATAAATGTACCTAAATGTACATTTATGTACCTAAATGTACATAAACGTACCTAAATGTACCTAAATGTACATAAACGTACTTAAATGTACCTAAATGTACCTAAATGAACATAAATGAACATAAATGAACATAAATGAACATAAATGAACATAAATGTACCTAAATGTGCATACATGTACATAAATGTACCTAAATGTACATAAATGTACATACATGTGCATAAATGTACCTAAATGTACCTAAATGAACATAAATGTACCTAAATGTGCATAAATGTACATAAATGTACCTAAATGTGCATAAATGTACCTAAATGTAAATAAATGTACATAACTGTACCTAAATGTGCATAAATGTACCTAAATGTACATAAATGTGCCTAATTGTACCTAAATGGACATAAATGTACATAAATGTACCTAAATGTACATAAATGTACATAAATGTACCTAAATGTGCATAAATGTACCTAAATGTACCTAAATGTACCTAAATGTACATAAATGTACCTAAATGTGCATACATGTACATAAATATACCTAAATGTACATAAATGTACCTAAATGTGCATAAATGTACCTAAATGTACATAAATGTACCTAAATGTGCATAAATGTACATAACTGTACCTAAATGTGCATAAATGGACCTAAGTGTACATAAATGTACCTAAATGTACATAAATGTGCCTAATTGTACCTAAATGTGCATAAATGTGCATAAATGTACATGAATGTACCTAAATGTACCTAAATTTGCATCAATGTACCTAAATGTACCTAAATGTACATAAACGTACCTAAATGTACATAAACGTACCTAAATGTACATAAACGTACATAAATGTACCTAAATGTACATTAATGTACCTAAATGTACATAAACGTACATTAATGTACATAAACGTACCTAAATGTACATAAACGTACCTAAATGTACATAAACGTACATAAATGTACCTAAATGTACATTAATGTACCTAAATGTACATAAACGTACATTAATGTACCTAAATGTACATAAACGTACCTAAATGTAACTAAATGTACATAAACGTACCTAAATATACCTAAATGTACATAAATGTACCTTAATGTACATAAACGTACCTAAATGTACATAAACGTACCTAAATGTACATAAACGTACCTAAATGTGCATAAATGTACCTAAATGTACTTTAATGTACATAAATGAACCTAAATGTACCTAAATGAACATAAATGAACTCAAATGTACATAAATGTACATAAATGTACCTAAATGTACATAAATGTGCATACATGTACATAAATGTAGATAAATGTACATAAATGTACCTAAATGTGCATAAATGTACCTAAATGTACCTAAATGTACCTAAATGTGCATAAATGTACATAAATGTGCCTAAATGTACCTAAATGTACCTAAATGTGCATAAATGTACATAAATGTGCCTAAATGTGCATAAATGTACCTAAGTGTACATAAATGTACCTAAATGTAGATAAATGTGCCTAATTGTACCTAAATGTACCTAAATGTGCATGCATGTACATAAATGTACCTAAATGTACATAAATTTACCTAAATGTACCTAAATGTACATAAATTTACATAAATGTGCATACATGTACATAAATTTACCTAAATGTACATAAATGTACATAAATGTACATAAATGTACATAAATGTACATAATGTACCTAAATGTACATAAACGTACCTAAATGTACCTAAATGATCATAAATGAACATAAATGTACATATATGTACCTAAATGTGCGTACATGTACATAAATGTACCTAAATGTACATAAATGTACATAAATGTACCTAAATGTGCATAAATGTACCTAAATGTACATAAATGTACTTAAATGTGCATTAATGTACATAAATGTACCTAAATGTGCATAAATGTACCTAAGTGTACATAAATGTACCTAAATGTACATAAATGTGCCCAATTGTACCTAAATGTACATAAATGCACCTAAATGTACCTAAATGTGCATAAATGTACCTAAATGTACCTAAATGTACATGAATGTACCTAAATGTACCTAAATGTGCATAAATGTACATAAATGTACCTAAATGTACCTAAATTTACATAAATGTACATAAATGTACATAAATATACATAAATATACATAAACGTCCCTAATTGTACATAAATGTAAATGTACCTAAGTGTGCATAAATGTACCTTAGTGTGAATAAATGTACCTAAATGTACCAAAATGTACATAAATTTACCTAAATGTACATAAATGTACATAAATTTACCTAAATGTGCATACATGTACATAAATGTACCTAAATGTACATAAATGTACATAAATGTGCATAAATGTGCCTAAATGTACCTAAATGTACCTTAATGTACCTTAATGTACATAAATGTACCTAAATGTACCTTAATGTACCTTAATGTACATAAATGTACCTAAATGTACCTAAATGTACATGAACGTACCTAAATGTACCTAAATGTACAAAATGTACCTAAATGTACCTAAATGAACATAAATGAAATCAAATGTACATAAATGTACCTAAATGTGCATAAATGTACCTAAATGTGCATAAATGTACCTAAATGTACCTAAATGTACCTAAATGTGCATAAATGTACATAAATGTGCCTAAATGTGCATAAATGTACCTAAGTGTACATAAATGTACCTAAATGTAGATAAATGTGCCTAATTGTACCTAAATGTACCTAAATGTGCATGCATGTACATAAATGTACCTAAATGTACATAAATTTACCAAAATGTACCTAAATGTACATAAATTTACATAAATGTGCATACATGTACATAAATTTACCTAAATGTACATAAATGTACATAAATGTACATAATGTACATAAATGTACATAAATGTACCTAAATGTACATAAACGTACCTAAATGTACCTAAATGAGCATAAATGTACCTAAATGTACATAAATGTACCTAAATGATCATAAATGAACATAAATGCACATATATGTACCTAAATGTGCGTACATGTACATAAATGTACCTAAATGTACATAAATGTACCTAAATGTGCATAAATGTACCTAAATGTACATAAATGTACTTAAATGTGCATTAATGTACATAAATGTACCTAAATGTGCATAAATGTACCTAAGTGTACATAAATGTACCTAAATGTACATAAATGTGCCCAATTGTACCTAAATGTACATAAATGCACCTTAATGTACCTAAATGTGCATAAATGTACCTAAATGTACCTAAATGTGCATAAATGTACCTAAATGTGCATAAAATAATGTACATACCTAAATGTACATGAATGTACCTAAATGAACATAAATGAACATAAATGTACCTAAATGTACCTAAATGTACCTAAATGTACATAAATGTACATAAATGTACATCAATATACATAAACGTCCCTAATTGTACATAAATATAAATGTACCTAAGTGTGCAGAAATGTACCTTAGTGTGAATAAATGTACCTAAATGTACATAAATGGACCTAAATGTACATAAACGTACCTAAACGTACATAAACGTACCTAAATGTACATAAACGTATCTAAATGTACCTAAATGTACATTAATGTACCTAAATGTACATAAAAGTACCTAAATGTACCTAAATGTACATAAATGTACCTAAATGTACATAAACGTACCTAAATGTACCTTAATGAGCACAAATGTACCTAAATGTACATAAATGTACCTAAATGTACCTAAATGTACCTAAATGTACCTAAATGTACCTAAATGTACCTAAATGAACATAAATGAACATAAATGTACCTAAATGTGCATACATGTACCTAAATGTACATAAATGTTCCTAAATGTACATAAACGTACTTAAATGTACCTAAATGTACCTAAATGAACATAAATGAACATAAATGAACATAAATGAACATAAATGAACATAAATGAACATAAATGAACATAAATGTACCTAAATGTGCATACATGTACATAAATGTACCTTAATGTACATAAATGTACCTACATGTGCATAAATGTACCTAAATGTACCTAAATGAACATAAATGTACCTAAATGTGCATAAATGTACATAAATGTACCTAAATGTGCATAAATGTACCTAAATGTAAATAAATGTACATAACTGTACCTAAATGTGCATAAATGTACCTAAATGTACATAAATGTGCCTAATTGTACCTAAATGGACATAAATGTACATAAATGTACCTAAATGTACATAAATGTACATAAATGTACCTAAATGTGCATAAATGTACCTAAATGTACCTAAATGTACATAAATGTACCTAAATGTGCATACATGTACATAAATATACCTAAATGTACATAAATGTACCTAAATGTGCATAAATGTACCTAAATGTACAAAAATGTACCTAAATGTGCATAAATGTACATAACTGTACCTAAATGTGCATAAATGGACCTAAGTGTACATAAATGTACCTAAATGTACATAAATGTGCCTAATTGTACCTAAATGTGCATAAATGTGCATAAATGTAAATGAATGTACCTAAATGTACCTAAATTTGCATCAATGTACCTAAATGTACCTAAATGTACATAAACGTACCTAAATGTACATAAACGTACCTAAATGTACATAAACGTACATAAATGTACCTAAATGTACATTAATGTACCTAAATGTACATAAACGTACCTAAATGTACATAAACGTACCTAAATGTACATAAACGTACATAAATGTACCTAAATGTACATTAATATACCTAAATGTACATAAACGTACATTAATGTACCTAAATGTACATAAACGTACCTAAATGTAACTAAATGTACATAAACGTACCTAAATGTACCTAAATGTACATAAATGTACCTTAATGTACATAAACGTACCTAAATGTACATAAACGTACCTAAATGTACATAAACGTACCTAAATGTGCATAAATGTACCTAAATGTACTTTAATGTACATAAATGAACCTAAATGTACCTAAATGAACATAAATGAACTCAAATGTACATAAATGTACATAAATGTACCTAAATGTACATAAATGTGCATACATGTACATAAATGTACCTAAATGTACATAAATGTACCTAAATGTGCATAAATGTACCTAAATGTACCTAAATGTACCTAAATGTGCATAAATGTACATAAATGTGCCTAAATGTGCATAAATGTACCTAAGTGTACATAAATGTACCTAAATGTAGATAAATGTGCCTAATTGTACCTAAATGTACCTAAATGTGCATGCATGTACATAAATGTACCTAAATGTACATAAATTTACCTAAATGTACCTAAATGTACATAAATTTACATAAATGTGCATACATGTACATAAATTTACCTAAATGTACATAAATGTACATAAATGTACATAAATGTACATAAATGTACTTAAATGTACATAAACGTACCTAAATGTACCTAAATGAGCATAAATGTACCTAAATGTACATAAATGTACCTAAATGTACCTAAATGATCATAAATGAACATAAATGTACATATATGTACCTAAATGTGCGTACATGTACATAAATGTACCTAAATGTACATAAATGTACCTAAATGTGCATAAATGTACCTAAATGTACATAAATGTACTTAAATGTGCATTAAATGTACATAAATGTACCTAAATGTGCATAAATGTACCTAAGTGTACATAAATGTACCTAAATGTACATAAATGTGCCCAATTGTACCTAAATGTACATAAATGCACCTAAATGTACCTAAATGTGCATAAATGTACCTAAATGTACCTAAATGTACATGAATGTACCTAAATGTACCTAAATGTACATAAATGTACATAAATGTACCTAAATGTACCTAAATTTACATAAATGTACATAAATGTACATAAATATACATAAATATACATAAACGTCCCTAATTGTACATAAATGTAAATGTACCTAAGTGTGCATAAATGTACCTTAGTGTGAATAAATGTACCTAAATGTACCAAAATGTACATAAATTTACCTAAATGTACATAAATGTACATAAATTTACCTAAATGTGCATACATGTACATAAATGTACCTAAATGTACATAAATGTACATAAATGTGCATAAATGTGCCTAAATGTACCTAAATGTACCTTAATGTACCTTAATGTACCTTAATGTACATAAATGTACCTAAATGTACCTTAATGTACCTTAATGTACATAAATGTACCTAAATGTACCTAAATGTACATGAACGTACCTAAATGTACCTAAATGTACAAAAATGTACCTAAATGTACCTAAATGAACATAAATGAAATCAAATGTACATAAATGTACCTAAATGTGCATAAATGTACCTAAATGTGCATAAATGTACCTAAATGTACCTAAATGTACCTAAATGTGCATAAATGTACATAAATGTGCCTAAATGTGCATAATGTACCTAAGTGTACATGAATGTACCTAAATGTAGATAAATGTGCCTAATTGTACCTAAATGTACCTAAATGTGCATGCATGTACATAAATGTACCTAAATGTACATAAATTTACCTAAATGTACCTAAATGTACATAAACGTACCTAAATGTACCTAAATGAGCATAAATGTACCTAAATGTACATAAATGTACCTAAATGATCATAAATGAACATAAATGAGCATAAATGTACCTAAATGTACATAAATGTACCTAAATGATCATAAATGAACATAAATGCACATATATGTACCTAAATGTGCGTACATGTACATAAATGTACCTAAATGTACATAAATGTACCTAAATGTGCATAAATGTACCTAAATGTACATAAATGTACTTAAATGTGCATTAATGTACATAAATGTACCTAAATGTGCATAAATGTACCTAAGTGTACATAATGTACCTAAATGTACATAAATGTGCCCAATTGTACCTAAATGTACATAAATGCACCTTAATGTACCTAAATGTGCATAAATGTACCTAAATGTACCTAAATGTACATGAATGTACCTAAATGTACCTAAATGTACATAAATGTACATAAATGTACATAAATGTACCTAAATGTACCTAAATTTACATAAATGTACATAAATGTACATAAATATACATAAATATACATAAACGTCCCTAATTGTACATAAATGTAAATGTACCTAAGTGTGCATAAATGTACCTTAGTGTGAATAAATGTACCTAAATGTACCAAAATGTACATAAATTTACCTAAATGTACATAAATGTACATAAATTTACCTAAATGTGCATACATGTACATAAATGTACCTAAATGTACATAAATGTACATAAATGTGCATAAATGTGCCTAAATGTACCTAAATGTACCTTAATGTACCTTAATGTACCTTAATGTACATAAATGTACCTTAATGTACCTTAATGTACATAAATGTACCTAAATGTACCTAAATGTACATGAACGTACCTAAATGTACCTAAATGTACATAAATGTACATAAATGTACCTAAATGTAGATAAATGTGCCTAATTGTACCTAAATGTACCTAAATGTGCATGCATGTACATAAATGTACCTAAATGTACATAAATTTACCTAAATGTACCTAAATGTACATAAACGTACCTAAATGTACCTAAATGAGCATAAATGTACCTAAATGTACATAAATGTACCTAAATGATCATAAATGAACATAAATGCACATATATGTACCTAAATGTGCGTACATGTACATAAATGTACCTAAATGTACATAAATGTACCTAAATGTGCATAAATGTACCTAAATGTACATAAATGTACTTAAATGTGCATTAATGTACATAAATGTACCTAAATGTGCATAAATGTACCTAAGTGTACATAAATGTACCTAAATGTACATAAATGTGCCCAATTGTACCTAAATGTACATAAATGCACCTTAATGTACCTAAATGTGCATAAATGTACCTAAATGTACCTAAATGTACATGAATGTACCTAAATGTACCTAAATGTACATAAATGTACATAAATGTACATAAATGTACCTAAATGTACCTAAATTTACATAAATGTACATAAATGTACATAAATATACATAAATATACATAAACGTCCCTAATTGTACATAAATGTAAATGTACCTAAGTGTGCATAAATGTACCTTAGTGTGAATAAATGTACCTAAATGTACCAAAATGTACATAAATTTACCTAAATGTACATAAATGTACATAAATTTACCTAAATGTGCATACATGTACATAAATGTACCTAAATGTACATAAATGTACATAAATGTGCATAAATGTGCCTAAATGTACCTAAATGTACCTTAATGTACCTTAATGTACCTTAATGTACATAAATGTACCTAAATGTACCTTAATGTACCTTAATGTACATAAATGTACCTAAATGTACCTAAATGTACATGAACGTACCTAAATGTACCTAAATGTACAAAAATGTACCTAAATGTACCTAAATGAACATAAATGAAATCAAATGTACATAAATGTACCTAAATGTGCATAAATGTACCTAAATGTGCATAAATGTACCTAAATGTACATAAATGTACCTAAATGTGCATAAACGTACCTAAATGTACCTAAATGTACAAAAATGTACCTAAATGTCCCTAAATGAACATAAATGAACATAAATGTACCTAAATGTGCATACATGTACATAAATGTACCTAAATGTACATAAATGTACCTACATGTGCATAAATGTACCTAAATGTACCTAAATGTACATAAATGTACCTAAATGTACATAAATGTACCTAAATGTACATAAATGTACATAAATGTACCTAAATGTACATAAATGTACCTAAATGTACATAAATGTACCTAAATGTGCATAAATGTACATAAATGTACCTAAGTGTACATAAATGTACCTAAATGTACCTAAATGTACCTAAATGAACATAAATGAACATAAATGAACATAAATGAACATAAATGTACCTAAATGTGCATACATGTACATAAATGTACCTAAATGTACATAAATGTACCTACATGTGCATAAATGTACCTAAATGTACATAAATGTACCTAAATGTACATAAACGTACCTAAATGTACATAAACGTACATAAATGTACCTAAATGTACATTAATGTACCTAAATGTACATTAATGTACCTAAATGTACATAAACGTACATTAATGTACATAAACGTACCTAAATGTACATAAACGTACCTAAATGTACCTAAATGAGCATAAATGTACCTAAATGTACATGAACGTACCTAAATGTACCTAAATGTACAAAAATGTACCTAAATGTACCTAAATGAACATAAATGAAATCAAATGTACATAAATGTACCTAAATGTGCATAAATGTACCTAAATGTGCATAAATGTACCTAAATGTACCTAAATGTACATAAATGTACCTAAATGTGCATAAACGTACCTAAATGTACCTAAATGTACAAAAATGTACCTAAATGTCCCTAAATGAACATAAATGAACATAAATGTACCTAAATGTGCATACATGTACATAAATGTACCTAAATGTACATAAATGTACCTAAATGTGCATAAATGTACCTAAATGTACCTAAATGTACATAAATGTACCTAAATGTACATAAATGTACCTAAATGTGCATAAATGTACATAAATGTACCTAAATGTGCATAAATGTGCATAAATGTACCTAAGTGTACATAAATGTACCTAAATGTACCTAAATGTACCTAAATGAACATAAATGAACATAAATGAACATAAATGAACATAAATGTACCTAAATGTGCATACATGTACATAAATGTACCTAAATGTACATAAATGTACCTACATGTGCATAAATGTACCTAAATGTACATAAATGTACCTAAATGTACATAAACGTACCTAAATGTACATAAACGTACCTAAATGTACATAAACGTACATAAATGTACCTAAATGTACATTAATGTACCTAAATGTACATAAACGTACATTAATGTACATAAACGTACCTAAATGTACATAAACGTACCTAAATGTACCTAAATGAGCATAAATGTACCTAAATGTGCATTAATGTACCTAAATGTACCTAAATGTACCTAAATGTACATAAATGTACCTAAATGTACCTAAATGATCATAAATGAACATAAATGTACATATATGTACATAAATGTACCTAAATGTGCATAAATGTACCTAAATGTACATAAATGTACCTAAATGTGCATTAATGTACATAAATGTACCTAAATGTGCATAAATGTACCTAAGTGTACATAAATGTACCTAAATGTACCTAAATGTACATAAATGTGCCCAATTGTACCTAAATGTACATAAATGTGCCCAATTGTACCTAAATGTACATAAATGCACCTAAATGTACCTAAATGTGCATAAATGTACCTAAATGTACATGAATGTACCTAAATGTACCTAAATGTACATAAACGTACCTAAATGTACATAAATGTACCCAAATGTACTTTAATGTACATAAATGAACCTAAATGTACCTAAATGAACATAAATGAACTCAAATGTACATAAATGTACATAAATGTACCTAAATGTACATAAATGTGCATACATGTACATAAATGTACCTAAATGTACATAAATGTACCTAAATGTGCATAAATGTACCTAAATGTACCTAAATGTACCTAAATGTGCATAAATGTACATAAATGTGCCTAAATGTGCATAAATGTACCTAAGTGTACATAAATGTACCTAAATGTAGATAAATGTGCCTAATTGTACCTAAATGTACCTAAATGTGCATGCATGTACATAAATGTACCTAAATGTACATAAATTTACCTAAATGTACCTAAATGTACATAAATTTACATAAATGTGCATACATGTACATAAATTTACCTAAATGTACATAAATGTACATAAATGTACATAAATGTACATAAATGTACCTAAATGTACATAAACGTACCTAAATGTACCTAAATGAGCATAAATGTACCTAAATGTACATAAATGTACCTAAATGTACCTAAATGATCATAAATGAACATAAATGTACATATATGTAACTAAATGTGCGTACATGTACATAAATGTACCTAAATGTACATAAATGTACCTAAATGTGCATAAATGTACCTAAATGTACATAAATGTACTTAAATGTGCATTAATGTACATAAATGTACCTAAATGTGCATAAATGTACCTAAGTGTACATAAATGTACCTAAATGTACATAAATGTGCCCAATTGTACCTAAATGTACATAAATGCACCTAAATGTACCTAAATGTGCATAAATGTACCTAAATGTACCTAAATGTACATGAATGTACCTAAATGTACCTAAATGTACATAAATGTACATAAATGTACCTAAATGTACCTAAATTTACATAAATGTACATAAATGTACATAAATATACATAAATATACATAAACGTCCCTAATTGTACATAAATGTAAATGTACCTAAGTGTGCATAAATGTACCTTAGTGTGAATATATGTACCTAAATGTACCAAAATGTACATAAATTTACCTAAATGTACATAAATGTACATAAATTTACCTAAATGTGCATACATGTACATAAATGTACCTAAATGTACATAAATGTACATAAATGTGCATAAATGTGCCTAAATGTACCTAAATGTACCTTAATGTACCTTAATGTACCTTAATGTACATAAATGTACCTAAATGTACCTTAATGTACCTTAATGTACATAAATGTACCTAAATGTACCTAAATGTACATAAACGTACCTAAATGTACCTAAATGTACAAAAATGTACCTAAATGTACCTAAATGAACATAAATGAAATCAAATGTACATAAATGTACCTAAATGTGCATAAATGTACCTAAATGTGCATAAATGTACCTAAATGTACCTAAATGTACATAAATGTACCTAAATGTGCATAAACGTACCTAAATGTACCTAAATGTACAAAAATGTACCTAAATGTCCCTAAATGAACATAAATGAACATAAATGTACCTAAATGCGCATACATGTACATAAATGTACCTAAATGTACATAAATGTACCTACATGTGCATAAATGTACCTAAATGTACATAAATGTACCTAAATGTACATAAATGTACCTAAATGTGCATAAATGTACATAAATGTACCTAAATGTGCATAAATGTGCATAAATGTACCTAAGTGTACATAAATGTACCTAAATGTACATAAATGTACCTAAATGTACATAAACGTACCTAAATGTACCTAAATGTACCTAAATGAACATAAATGAACATAAATGAACATAAATGAACATAAATGAACATAAATGTACCTAAATGTGCATACATGTACATAAATGTACCTAAATGTACATAAATGTACCTACATGTGCATAAATGTACCTAAATGTGCATAAATGTACCTAAATGTACATAAACGTACGTAAATGTACATAAACGTACCTAAATGTACATAAACGTACATAAATGTACCTAAATGTACATTAATGTACCTAAATGTACATAAACGTACATTAATGTACATAAACGTACCTAAATGTACATAAACGTTCCTAAATGTACCTAAATGAGCATAAATGTACCTAAATGTACATAAATGTACCTAAATGTACCTAAATGTACCTAAATGATCATAAATGAACATAAATGTACATATATGTACCTAAATGTGCGTACATGTACATAAATGTACCTAAATGTACATAAATGTACCTAAATGTACCTAAATGTACATAAATGTACCTAAATGTGCATTAATGTACATAAATGTACCTAAATGTGCATAAATGTACCTAAGTCTACATAAATGTACCTAAATGTACATAAATGTACCTAAATGTACCTAAATGATCATAAATGAACATAAATGTACATATATGTACCTAAATGTGCGTACATGTACATAAATGTACCTAAATGTTCATAAATGTACCTAAATGTGCATAAATGTACCTAAATGTACATAAATGTACCTAAATGTACCTAAATGTACATAAATGTACCTAAATGTGCATTAATGTACATAAATGTACCTAAATGTGCATAAATGTACCTAAGTCTACATAAATGTACCTAAATGTACATAAATGTGCCCAATTGTACCTAAATGTACATAAATGCACATAAATGCACCTAAATGTACCTAAATGAGCATAAATGTACCTAAATGTACATAAATGTACCTAAATGTACCTAAATGATCATAAATGAACATAAATGTACATATATGTACCTAAATGTGCGTACATGTACATAAATGTACCTAAATGTACATAAATGTACCTAAATGTGCATAAATGTACCTAAATGTACATAAATGTACCTAAATGTGCATTAATGTACATAAATGTACCTAAATGTGCATAAATGTACCTAAGTGTACATAAATGTACCTAAATGTACCTAAATGTACATAAATGTGCCCAATTGTACCTAAATGTACATAAATGTGCCCAATTGTACCTAAATGTACATAAATGCACCTAAATGTACCTAAATGTGCATAAATGTACCTAAATGTACCTAAATGTACATGAATGTACCTAAATGTACCTAAATGTACATAAACGTACCTAAATGTGCATAAATGTACCTAAATGTACTTTAATGTACATAAATGAACCTAAATGTACCTAAATGAACATAAATGAACTCAAATGTACATAAATGTACATAAATGTACCTAAATGTACATAAATGTGCATACATGTACATAAATGTACCTAAATGTACATAAATGTACCTAAATGTGCATAAATGTACCTAAATGTACCTAAATGTGCATAAATGTACATAAATGTGCCTAAATGTGCATAAATGTACCTAAGTGTACATAAATGTACCTAAATGTAGATAAATGTGCCTAATTGTACCTAAATGTACCTAAATGTGCATGCATGTACATAAATGTACCTAAATGTACATAAATTTACCTAAATGTACCTAAATGTACATAAATTTACATAAATGTGCATACATGTACATAAATTTACTTAAATGTACATAAATGTACATAAATGTACATAAATGTACCTAAATGTACATAAACGTACCTAAATGTACCTAAATGAGCATAAATGTACCTAAATGTACATAAATGTACCTAAATGTACCTAAATGATCATAAATGAACATAAATGTACATATATGTACCTAAATGTGCGTACATGTACATAAATGTACCTAAATGTTCATAAATGTACCTAAATGTGCATAAATGTACCTAAATGTACATAAATGTACTTAAATGTGCATTAATGTACATAAATGTACCTAAATGTACATAAATGTGCCCAATTGTACAGACTGTTAAAAAAGTCTTTGCGCGTTGCGTTTTTCGCACATATTTTACTGTATTTCAAAAACTATTCAAGCTAGCGCTCTGTAATAAAGTGCGTTATAAAAGTTTTGCATTTCTCTTTCATATTTTACCCGTTTCAAAGTTGTCCTTTGCATACTTATACCGGAAACCGGAAATGTCAAAATTATCAACTTTGAAAATATTGGATTCTCGAGGATATAAATGCGATTTTCGGAATCCTTGGGGTCGATTCATATTTGAAAAGTGTTCACCAAATTCAATTCGGATGAATAGGTCACGAGTAATCAGCCTTTATTCAAAATCTGGCAAACTTGGTTAGATTGGCGATAATTCATAATCGAGTATCGAATCTTTGTCGTAATAATGCTTGTTAGATGTTATGACACTTTATGCATATATATATGATTGGTCTTTTGGCGCAATACTTTGAAATAAATCAGACGTTCATTAAAGGGATGGTGAAGTGGAAAATGAAGTAGTTTTTTTTTAATTCTTCTATAAGACCAATCTGCATCGTGAAACATCCAGGAAATAACACCGAACGATTTTTAAACGACAATTAGTTTGAAATTTCATGGATAATTTTAAATAGGGATCTCCGACCAATCGCGTAGCGCCCCGCCTTTTTATCAACAATTTTCTCTTGGCACACTCCGTGTTGAATAAATTTATCGTGAGACTTGAAAAAATTTGCACGATGTGACAATTGTGGCGCGAGACATGGAGTGTGCCACGAAAATTTTGTTAACGAAAAGGCACGGCGTTACGGGATTGGTCGGAGTTCCTTTTTTGAAATTATTCTTAAAATCTTAACCTAATTTGAATATTAAAATCAATGGGAGGTATTTCCTGAATTTTTCATTCTGCATACTGGTAGAAGAATCAATAAAAAAATCACTTTATTTTCCACTTCCCACTCCCTTTAAGAGAAAACTCGCGTCTTTTGAAGAGGAGAAGCGGTTTGAAAATTTTGTTATTTGGGCCATGATATCATAATATTTAGAACCCATATTAATTACGTCTAGGTCTTCAGCCCGATTCATTGCAGCCTAGAGAAAATCCCATTCGTGATGGCGTATGCGCTTCACGAGATCCCTTCAAATAGACATATTCGACTATTCCAAATAAGAAACAACTTCAGAGGAGAGGGCTTCTATGCTAGGAATGTTCGCTACGCGATTGAGCTTCGCTAAACGGAGCCTGAGGTTGGCTATAGCCTCCCGCGTTTAGCGCAAATGTGAGGCCAGGGATAGATTTAATTTTAGAAGTGGGAATAGAGAATAGAGTAATCTAGGAGCGCGTCAAATTCCCGGACCCCCTTCCACGGAAAGGAGGGCTATGAAAGAAGAGGCTTGTCAAAGCGACAAAGGTAAAAAGGAATAACGTATTTTTTGCCGATCCCGTCAGTAACGTCATAAAAACCTAGTTTAAGTGAGCTAATCTGAAATTATAAACTTTTTATTACGGGTTGGAGGGAGGGGCTCTATACTGGGCTATGAGTCGGACTGAATTAAACGCTAACCGTTCTCGAATCCAGCTTCTAAAATTAAATCTATCTCTAGTGAGGCTTAATAATAAAGCCGACCACAACCAAAGCATGGGCAAAGGCGAATTTCACAACTGACGTTCAAAGCTACCGATGGAAAAACCTAAAAATTAAATGAAAAGAAATGGATTCCGGTAAGAATGTTAACAACTGAAAATAACAGGTAACAGCTAAAACGAACCTGAACGGTAAACACTTGAAGTTGGCCTCTCTGCGCTGCTGGTCCGCTACTCCTTTCGTTTATTTTCTATGGCTAAACAACTAACTTTGGGAGGTATTGGGATATTAGGCCATTTGTGTTTTAATTTTTTAAGACTTTTATTGTGTAGGAATGAAAAACGACCCTGTTTAAAGAAACTTTGGATAAATTATAATATTTAGTTAAAAGTTGAAACTTTTTTATAAAATTTGGACGAAAATATTTATATAACAAGACTTCCTTTGAGTTTCAAATTGAATAATGTTCGTTTGCTTTATTGAACTATTTTTTACAAAAAAGACAGTCACTTTCAGTTTCAATTGTTGCTTTTATTGGACATCCCCTAGTCGTTAAAGGAAGGATGGAGAGGAAAAATAAAGTGATTTTTTTATCGATTCTTCTTCTAATTATAAGACCATTTTGCATACTGAAACATCCAGGAAATACCGTCTGCGTTCTTGAACTATCTATTACAAACAAATTGTAGCTTAATATTTTACTTAACCTCCCGTAGCCCTTAAACACATTTTTAATCTTTTATTAAATGACAGACATAAACGCTAAATCGGGTTCAAGTCGGACCAATCCAAAGCGTTAATTCCTTCGTTCTCCAAAAATCTTGCAACGAGTCGGGACGTATGGGTTGGACAATTGTCCTGCTGAGCCTGAAACCATACACTAAAACAATGTTTTAAGTTAGTCAAGAATAACTATCAGGTTATTAATATTAATACAAGTCACGACGTGGGCTGGTTACTCATACGGAGAAAAAAATACCAGCGAACAGGGCGGATCTCTATTTTTAATATTAAAATGCATTACCTCCTAATTTCATTAGAGTTTATGTCTGTCTTTTAGAATACGATTAAGAATGTGTTTAATGGGGGACTAAAATTAGTTATTAAGGTTTGTGAAGGGACTAAAAGGAGTTTCTTATGGTTCACTTTAAGGTTTGTGAAGGGGCTAAAAGGAGTTTCTTAAGGCTGACTTTAAGGTTTTTGAAGGGACTAAAAGGAGTTTCTTAAGGCTCACTTTAAGGTTTGTGAAGGGACTAAATGGAGTTTCTTAAGGTTCACTTTAAGGTTTGAGTAGGGACTAAAAGGAGTTTCTTAAGGCTCACTATAAGGTTTTTGAAGGGACTAAAAGGAGTTTCTTAAGGCTCACTTTAAGGTTTGTGAAGGGACTAAAAGGAGTTTCTTAAGGCTCACTTCAAGGTTTGTGAAGGGACTAAAAGGAGTTTCTTAAGGCTCACTTCAAGGTTTGTGAAGGGACTAAAAGTAGTTTCTTAAGGCTCACTTTAAGGTTTTTGAAGGGATTAAAAGGAGTTTCTTAAGGCTCAGTTTAAGGTTTGTGTAGGGACTAAAAGGAGTTTCTTAAGGCTCATTTTAAGGTTTGTGAAAGGAATAAAAGGAGTTTCTTAAAGCTCACTTTAAGGTTTGGGAAGGGACTAAAAAGAAATTATAAAGGCCTAGTTTACGGTTTAAAAGGGTTCTGTAATTGGTTTAAAAAAGGGTTTGAAAAGGTATATGACTGGAGTAAAAATGGAATAGAAAAAAACCCTAAAAGGCCTGAATTTTGGGAAAAAGTGAAATACACCTTAAGGGTTTAAAGTCAAACCCTTATTTTTAACAGTGTACGATAATATTAGGCTTTATATGTCATGCACACTATAAAGATAAGTTAAATCATTTGTGGTACCTGTATACGCCTGGTCCTAGCTATCTAGCCCTAGCAATTGAACTAAGTTTCCTAAAGTAGTCTGTTTTAAAACTATTAAAATGACCTTCATACTTTCGATCCCAAAGTGGCATATGATCTAAATATTGTGATATTATTTACAAGCATTTGGATATGTACTGAAAAATATGTATATAGAGCACAAGATCTAACTATCCAATAGCCAAGTCTTGCTGGCATCCAACACGCGCTATATTTTTTATCTACAATATTTATGAACTCATATAAAAATCTACAACTATCTTCTCGTGCTCCTTCCACTCATTCTTGGACTTCTTGGTTATACCTTTTTCATTTTTCCCCATATTTTTATACTAATATCAAACAAAACTACGAGTTATTGCGCATAAAGAGTTCGCCATATTGCTGCCTCAGCATCTAAGCACGTGATTAGACGTTTCCTAATTCGCTAGTTGCCTCATCAATCGAAGTTGATGTCGACCGCAGTAGACTTGAGTCTACTGCGGTCAACCATCAATATTGATCCTCAATTTAGTTGATATCAACTAAAATGAACGAAAAAACCGTCAATTTTAGCGAAAATTGATACGTGTTCGGTAAGCTTAAAGAACGTCGAAAAACTTATTTCAAACGATTTAAAAACCTCTATTAACTGTAATTATTTACCTGAATTACTTTTTTAGACGAAAATTCGATCTGATAACAAAGTATTTGTTTCTATGGGTGTTATAGTTAGTAAGAAAATCCAGATAAAGTTGTTCAAGCTCGGTAAAACACTAAACAAGCGTCGACTGCTCAAAAACAAGTTCAACCATGGAGCCTGTATCTTCTTAAGATTCAGGCTCCATGGTTCAACTTCCACAGAATGAAGCAAACTGAAAATGTCAACTTAACTTGTTATTAGGCACAAAGCTAAGCCCTCCCTTGTTCTCAATCTGCTTGAAAAATGAAGAAATGGGTATCAGCGCGCTAATAGGTTAACCTGACGTTTAACTCAAGAGCCGTACTTCCGTAATTAACTAAAATTAACATACTTAGACTACATTTTTTCTGATTACACTAGCCGAAAGCACACCCTGAATATTTAATTGTTAAATTAAGAGTATTCCGAAAAGTAACTTCGCTCTAGTTTTTCAGTTAGAGGTGGTTAAATATTACGAAAAACCCCATGTTAATCTCCATAGGAAAATAGGTAAAAGCATGTGAATTTTGCTTTAACGTTACAAAAGAGTATCAAGTCATATCTACAAGGGCCTACCGGCCCTGTAGAATTTGTGAGAAAATAAATAATTACTAAATGTATTTGTGGGAAAATAATTAATTCCTAAACGTACTTGTTGGAAAATAAATAATTATATTTACCTATATTATTTTTATTTGATTGGTAATATTTCTTATTTGTCGTTCATTAGGATCTTAGACTAGCTTATCACTCGCCTTTTTCTTTTGTTTTAGAAAAAACTGGAGTTTTTTTATCGACAAAAATAAATCGTCTGGATAAAAATGTGAAATTAAATGTGTAATCGTGTTAGCCCGGGGTTTAACATGATAGATTAGCCGGGTTTCTGTTGGTAATCACGAATAGAGGTCGGAATCGGATATCCATTATCGTTTGTTATTCACGTTTATGTCTACAAATTATTCGCGGTTAATTTACCCAGATATAAAATATAGTAGCTTCTATTTTATAGGTTGGCCTATGCGGTTGTAGGTTGAAAAAATGTACGGTTTGCAAGTCCATATCAAGCAACTGTATCCATTCGGATAAACGTTGAGTAAGTTACATTACGTATAGATAAGCTGACATATTACATAATAGGGTAATTTTTCTTAACTCAACATCAAAACTAGTTAATGTATAGCGTTCGTTTAAACTAAAACACTGCAAAGTAATAATATAATTGAGATAAGTCTGTTTGCCTATTAAACAATTATGAACCTGGTTGCAACATCTTATGTTAAAATAAGTATACAGTACAGTCAGAACTTTATGATATTTGAAATTTGTGTCCTTGTTCATGGTTAGAATCTGAAGTTATAAAGGACGAGTAAAGTACTATTCTCAATTACAATCTTAAGATACTTGTATATGTCCCTCGAAGTCACAATTGTGCAGACAATGCCTCGTTTGTTCCTTTTCTGGTTGCTTTTCATTGCTAATTAACAATGTAATTGCGCAAATATCCAGTGAATTTATACATATTTATTTTGAAAAAACATTGTTGGTTGTTCACATTAGTAATGTGTTAATAAAAATACTCCGTTTCCACCACTATTATATACCAGAATTCTGTCAGGTTTCATAGTGAAACGCGTCTCTGGAATTCGATAAAAGCCACCAGAAAAATGTCCCTCAAAAGCAACTGAAGACCCTTTAGTGAAACAAATTCGCTTGCCATTTTGCTAACCGTTGGGTAAACTTCTTTATTGCCCTGTAAGGGTACAGCTTGATATGATATTATTCCACGACAATACTAACCTTAACCAGGTCTATACCTTCCACCATTCGAGTTTGTCGGTGTGAGAAGGAAGCTGTTCATGCTTGTAGTACTTGAGAAGCACTGAACCTTTGATTATCCTTCGAGATCTTTCGGATGAACGCTATACAAGTCGTCAATGCCAGCGAAAGCTCCGTGAATATCCATTGCCGACTCTTCACTGCAATCATAGTATTCGTTAAAATCGTTCAGAGTATGAAATTTTGAATTTCTTAACTTAAGAGACAGGTGGCCAGCCTAATATCCCCTTTGCCGAGCTCAATAAGGTTTCTAGCCGGAGACCCACAGTTTAGTCTGACTCGGGCCCTCCATATTATGCTATAGCTGATTCTTAATGACGGTCAACCTGTCATGCAGACTCCGTCTAGCGTACTCGTACGGGATGTGGACGAACTGCGCCTGTCCCATTAAACTTGGCCTATGCGTCCTTTTAGCAAACCTATCGGCCATGATAACCGCTGTGACCGACACTCAGTACAGCTGAACCCTGTTGCGGGCTGCCAGTCGCGCAAGCAGATCAAGGCAACTGCACACCAGTTGAGAAGTTATCTGACACTGGTTCAGCGCTTCCAAGGGGGGCCTGACTGTCAGAATAAATTCTTACAGTCCGTCCGGTATAACCATTATTGACGCAATAGTCCGCGCAATAACAGAACATGGCAATCTCCGCCTGAAACACACTTGCATAGGTGCCCAGACTCTCAGAAAAACCGACCTTTGTGGTTTGGCAGTAGTAACCGGCAGTCCGGCACCAGCGCCAGAATTAGTCTTAAGCGACGGTTCAAGTGCGGCATGCTCCTAAAAGAGCTTGGTATGGCTTAGATCCCAAAGTCTGGGTACCCAACAGCTATTATTGTAGAGCCTGTAGGCCCCCATGACGGCATCCTCCTCAACGAAGAGATGAAGAGGAAGCTTATCAAGGAGTATCTCTGAGTGTCATCCTTCTTTTATTATCCCCTTCTGATAAAAATAAATGGAAAGTGTCAAAAATATGGGGTATTCACTATTTAGTTACGGATATATGGGCTCCCAAACAATGACCCTTAAAATAAGGAAATAGTCCTACACGTGAAGCAAGACATCATCCTGGCCTTCTGATTTAGAAGAAATACAGCACTTCGATATTACCTTTTGCGCTACAGCGGGCCACTGCAAACTTGTCTTTGTTATAACCGCGGCTTTGCTAGTAGTTATGAAGAGCAGCGTCACGTTTTTCTCCTCTCGCTACAATGTTATTGAACCTTTACCTTGTAGAAATAAATGGATTTCAGTGTGCTTGAGTAGGTAAAATGAAGCTAAATGAATGTGTTGCAGTGTGCTTGAGTAGGTAAAATGAAGCTAAATGAAAGTGTTGCAGTGTTTTAACATCTTCCAAAGACTTCCATCTCTTCTAATGAAGATGGGCAGGCTAGTACGTATTACCAAAAATGTATGGAGGGGCTGGAATGGCTAAGGGGGCTCTCGTTGTACCCTTGATGGTGGAAACATAAGGTGAGTCCTTTTTTTTAGAAGTGTAGCTCCGCTCCCTAAGTCTGTTTAGCTGTCTCCCGAAGGTTAAAAATGTCATGACTCGTTAAAAAAAGCCATGGCAGAAGTGACCTTTAGATTTTTTAAAGTTAAATGCGCTGATTTGCCGCCGTTCGCGTTCATATTCGATTCTCTCAGCCTAGGCAGAGGACCTAGGGTAGAGGGTGGAGAATTATAGCAAACAGGTTGTTTTGGCAGCCAATGAATGAAAAGATTGTCCACCATTGGGTCGAATCCCAATGGATCGAATGTTTTGTTCGACCGAATCCCATTAGACCGAATACCGCAATTTGGGCGGTTTTCCAATCATGAATTTTCCTTTCATTCCTATTTTTCAATTGATTTTGTAATTAAACGTCTTGATATTGCAGCAAATAATATTTATGTTCACCAATAACATTCTTCAATAAATTTTAGTAATTAATTTTCATTGTTGGAAATTGAATAACCTAACCTAACCTTACCAAACCTAACTAAACCTAACCTAACCTAACCAAAATTAACCAAACCAAACCTAACCTAACCAAAATTAACCAAACCTAACCAAACCAAACCTAAACTAACCTAACCTAACCAAACCTTACCAAACCTAACCAAACCTAACCTAACATAACCTAACCTTACCAAACCTAACCTAACCTAACCAAACCAAACCAAACCTTACCTAACCTAACCTAACCTAACCTAACCTAACCTAACCTAAACAAACCTAACCTGACCAGACCAAAAAATAAAATTAATATTATTATTATACTTCTTGATATTGAAGCAAATAATATGTATGTTCACCAATAACGTTCTTCAATAAATTTCAATAAATACCTTTAATTTTTGAAATTGTCTAACCCTAACCTAACCTAACCTAACCTTACCTAACGGAAGAGATCTCCCTCCCAAGTACTGACGGCGCTCGATGCTGCTTAACTTCTTCGATCTAAGAAAAATAGACCAACCAAATACACTAAATATACAAATACATAATTGCCAATCTCACGGATATAAAAGATGCAACTGCCCTGGTATAGAAAGAATTCAGTACATAAAATATCTTGGAGTATACATAGACGCCCACCTAAAATGGGATCAACATATAAACTACCTAGTAAAAACACTACGATACATATCCTATAGTATATACCTGCTTAGTAAATTCCTCAATATGAAACTAATTATTGACATATGGGATCAGTACATGGGGTAACACGTATCAATCAGTACTAACCCCTCTTAAAACACTGCAAAATAGAATTTTACGAGCATGTCTTCATAAACCATATGGCTATTCAACAGAGCTATTATTTAAGGAATTTGAGGTATTATCTATAAAACAATTGTATGTTGGCAGCGTGCTAGTTGAAGGATATAAAAATAATAGATTTACAGATATAATTAGCCATGAAGTAACTACGCGATTAATATCGAATAGAAATGTTCGCAACCCAAAAATGAAAACCGATCTAGGCCAAAGACACGCTCTATACATTGGTCCTAGGATATTTAATAATCTAGAGAATAATTTGAAAATCATAAATAATATCAATCTCTTTAAGAAAATAGTGAAATATTGGATTCTTAAAACGAACTTGGA
Source organism: Phalangium opilio (assembly GCF_054372755.1). Taxonomy (NCBI): domain Eukaryota; kingdom Metazoa; phylum Arthropoda; class Arachnida; order Opiliones; family Phalangiidae; genus Phalangium; species Phalangium opilio. The sequence continues at coordinate 24,852 of NW_028324167.1, forward strand.
TGATATACTATAACTGAAAAATTAGATCAGGATTATCTATATCTATATAAATCAAAGTCCTGACTGACTGACTGACTGACTGACTGACAGACTGACTGATAATCAACGCCCAGCCCAAACCGCTTGGCTGAAAATTTGCAGGAACGTTACTCATAAGTAGTAGGCGCGTACTAAGAAAGATTTTTCCAATCCGCCGCCATCTTAAAAAATGGCGCCCAGAAATGTACAAACATATTCTATATGCAATTAAGAACGCGCGTTTCAACCGATTTCACAAATATTTAGTACACTGGTTTGCTTTAGCCTTAAGACGGGCTGAATGGTCTTTCGGGTTCGATTTTCCGCCATCTTTTAAAATGGCGCCCAGAAATGTAAGAAAATATTCTCTATGCAATAAAGTCCGCGCGTTTCAACCGATTTCACAAATATTTAGTACAATGGTTTCCTTTAACCTATAGACGGGCTGAATGGTATTTTGGGTTCGATTTGTTGACATCTTTTTAAATGGCGGCCAAAAACTTAAAAACCCTTCTTTATGGAATAATGTCCGAGTGAAAAGTAACAAAAAATGTCCCGACGGGCTAACGGGCAACGCCGTCTGCCTTCCCTCCTAGGGTGCTACAAAAATATTAGTCATCAGTAAAATCTACACATTCTTTAGATCATTTTAGATGGAAGTTCTTATTACACGCGAGCGACGCCGCGGGTAACGGCTAGTTACTTATAAAGAAATCAACTTCCTCCTCTTATTTCCTGCATTAGTTATGATTTCTATAAATACATGTATAAATATTTTGAGACTACTCGAAAGCCTCAACTAATTGGCATAAAATTCGTGCAACCACCCACGCACAAGTTTTTCTTATGTGGGTGGTTTAAAGCCCTTTAAACTTGTCGTTTATTGCTAAATAACAATTTGTAAACACTGGGATTAAAATTAATAAAAAAAAATCATTTTATCCATTGCGCTACTGGAGCTCGGCAACTCAAGAAAACGCTATGATTTTATATGTGTAAACCCATCCCATTCAGTCGAAAGCTCTTCCATATAAATATTCCCATTCAGCAGAAAATCGCTCCTTGGGCTATAAATTGTTTTAAATTTGGCTAGAATTTTAGAAATCTGAATTCGGTCCAACGGGATTCCATCCAATAGGAGTATACCAATGAAAATAATATGAGTGGTAAATACGATTTTTACGTCAGGCTATGACGTCACTAGCGTAAATTAAGCCATGCCAGTTTTTTCCAAGATCATTTCACGCCGATTAGGATTTGATCTTAGCCATTCCAACCCCTCCATACATTCCTGTTATTACTGCAAGTTTGAAACTTTTTCTTCTTGTTTAAGGGGCCTATGTTTGGGTGCCCGTATATTTGTAATTAAATATTGTAGGCGCCTGGTTCTAGGACATTTTTCTCTCAGTTTGACCGAACCCAGTAGAAAACTAGTCGGGCCGACACCAAACCTGATCAATCGGCCCGAAAGAATTATCGGACTGTCGGTCTACAATACTTGATGTCCGACCGATTTAGTAGGAAAGGTGTGTTTTGAGTCGTGTATCCGACTTAAGGTGGTTTGAAGACGTTTACCGACAATTAACCGATTCGGACAACTAACCACCTGTACCGACAATAAACCGACTACAAAACGGATAGAAAATGCTACTAGGGAAAGAACACACCTTAAAATTAGCTCAAGAAGCATGATCAAGAGATATGAGATCCTGATAAAAAGCAACATTGAAGGCGCTTTTGCAGAAACGCGTTGGGTACAAACAAAACAACCCTCAAAACGGATACCACGGAAACGGAAAAACAGGTGAAGATAATATGCGGGCTGTTGAAAAAAACTGGCATATTTGAAGTCTGGCGTCTTTTTTTAAAACCTGTTTTTGCACATGGACATGGACTTCTCCTGTATATAAAAGTACGATTTCTATTCATCTATTGGTATTAGCTATTGCAACTCACCATTGATAATCGCGATCAGTATAATATTTGAGATGTTTCTTCTCAACGTGGTATTTTAAGTTCCCTGTGCTTAACTTGGTCTTGGATCCTTGAGTATACGACGCACTTTCGTAAGAAATAGTTACTATTTTTGCGCATAGTATACAACAAATAAGATGTTTGTACTTACTTATCACAGTACAGTCATTTTGCAAATTGTTTTTCCATGGTGAGACTCTCGAAATGAGATGTTGAAATGCCGCCAACAGTCACTTCACGTTTGTGTAACGTCAGGTTGCGACGATTCGGGTAAACCGAGTACTGAAGAACAGCCTGTAGCCATAAACCAAGGTCTACATGCACTAATATTCCGAAACACTAGTACCACCGTCCACGACCACCCGAGGTACCCGCCAGATCATTATAAACTGACAGTTGAAAATCGGTGTTAATGCATCAGCTTACAGATAACGGATTAAGAAACGGTTAAAAATGGATAACTACAAAGCATTAACTTAACTCTGAGTAAGAAATAGAATTGCAAAATCGGATTAGATAAGGTTGTTGGTTTTTTATCAAATTATATACACCTACTATAATTGCAGATTAAACTATCCGGTAACAGTATTATTTGTAAATAAAGAAACATATTTAATTGACGTTAAAAATTATTTTTTAATTATTTATCTGTTAAATAATGTTCTTAAAACGCACACAAAAGATTATGTCAACTCCTTTACGAATCCAAAATTACGCTACGTAATCATGAACAGATAAAATTACACATTTATGGTTTTGGTTTCGAATAAGCTTTTCGAAAAATATAGATAGGCTTAAATTATTTGAATGGATAGATCTGATTGATATTCAAGAGATCGTACCTAAGCAACAAAAGTTATATAAATTCCGAGCTCTAATCACGAAATTCGATATAGCTTATGAACATCTTACATCTTTTGTCGGCCTCATCGCTTTGTCTAGGTATTTCACTCTGGGGTTTGTTTTGAAATTTCTTCGCACCTGCTTTGACAGCTCGATCATTTCACACACAGATGGTATATCCGCAAAGTTAATCACGCCCCGATGTCTCCTACTAAAGGGAGCATCAAACACTTTCGAGTCATTCCGTTTGCTCAATTACTCGAACCCTGATTGATACCTGTCCGAGTGACTATGACGTCACGGAGTGGTATTGTCCGTCTGTCACCGCGTTTTACCACTTGATACGATAGAAAACTAAATCTGCCCCAATCAAAGTATCAATTTTGATAGTTATTTTCGAGAAAAATTTGAATTATAATGATCGATTGAGTTTGATAGCTTAGAAAGTGCACTCGAAGTTGATATGATTCATTGATTCGTTGAAATCTTCTAGAGAAAAATATCGATTCTCAACGTGATCTGGCTACTAACCCCATCTTTTAGAAATCATAAAAAATGATAGGCATTATTCCTTGAGAAATATATTGATTTTTTGAGTGATTTTATTTGGCGACATTTGTTTTCTGATTTCATTTTAAAAAAGTTATGAGCTAATCTTTGACAGGCAATTTTGATAGTTATGTAAATTTCTGGAAAGATAAGTTGTTTTTTGAATGATATCGAAGTTTTTAATATATTTGAACGTTAGGAAGTGTAGGTTTATTCTATAAGAAGATTCTGTACTTGGTGGTCGTTATAACCCTCTCAAACAAATAAATAAAAATAAAATAAACGATGGTTCAACAGTTCAAACTGTGAAGACGGAGCTCCTTGTATATAGAAGCTCCGTGCTGTCACTGATGTGAACGACTACTCGAGGAGGAAGAACGATTCCACGAAATCATCCAAACGTAGAAGTAGATAAATTAAAGTGTAGATTTTCTGATTTTTACTACCCACAGTTTTTAATTGCAATTTTTGCCTTTAATTATTATTAGTTAACCGTTTATAGTAGATGGTTTAGATTAAATCAAGGGCGAATAATTTGAGAAATTTTGGATAGTAGCTTTTGACAGTTAAAAGTCAAACTCGAGAAATGAGATTATTGAAATTATATGAATATATGAAAATATTAGAAATTCTACAAAATCAGGAAATATCAGGAATCGATTAAGCAGAGTAAAATTAGGTAAAGACCAAATCAGTTTGATCGAAAACCATCAAATTTAAAGTCCGGAAATTAAATAATCGATTAATTTAGTCGTTCCTAAAGATTTCAATTTGATTTGATAGGAAAAAAATCTATCTAACAATGAGAGCCAATCTAACATATTGAAGGAAGACTTGATAGTTTCACCATCTATGATTTGTTGAGAGGGAAAAATCTATCTAACAAATAATGCCAGTCTAAAATATAGCTAGAAGAATTGATAGTTTCGCCAAATATGATAGTTTGAGAGGAAAAATATCTATCTAACCAGCAGTGTCAGTCTAAAATATAGTCAGAGAAGTTGATAGTTTCGCTATCTATGATAGTTTGAGAGGAAAAAAATCTATCTAAGGAGGAGTGCCCAACTGCCACCTCTATTGGGTTTCGTGACTTTCGTCTGCAACTTCCAAGAAGTAGTATACAATAAATTTCTAGGAATAGTATTTACGGTACACCTTGAAAAATTATTGAAAATATGGTACTAATAATAAAATTATTGAATTTATGGTACTATTTAACAAATTATTGAATTTATGGTACCAAATATCAAAATTATTGTGTTTCTGCGTGCCATAATGGTACATAGTAGAAATTATGGTACACTGTGAATTTCGAGGTGAAAATATGGTACTGTACCATAATTATGGTACATCTGGCAACGCTGCTGTGTACCAATCGCTTTATATACCCTTTAACAAAAGTTGTTAAAGAGGCATACGCTAGAATTCAAACATCAATAATAACTTTATTTAAAATGATTTTAGGAAACACGTTTCTTAAAACGTCTTAACTAATATTTAGGTAAATTACTGGCGAAAAATAATTAAAATTAGTTATATTTAATCAATTATTTAAGATAAACGTCTCGACTCGGAGAGGTTTAATTTGGTTTCCCAACTTGTTAATCCTAACGAAAGGAGTAGAAGCCAAAAATTGCTTTCTGCGAACACGTTTGCTCCGATTTCCCTACTGCGAACGCGATGACAGACACACTGACAGACACGTCCAATGTAATACCTCTCCGTGACGTCATCGTCACAGAGAGGTTAAAAGAGAAGTCAGGTTATCACAACTTTAAAGTTTAAACCATCTCTTAATTATTTCACCAGAATTCTGATGTCACAAATTCACATGTTAGATTGGTAAGTTTAGCCCAACCATTCTTACAAGCCAATATTGAAGTGACTCGTTGTCTTAAGGAATTGTTCATCGATTTGCTTGGTACTCTCTTTAAAAATGGCTGTTGCCTTTTGATGTTTACGTCCGTCGCGTTTTTCTTCTCAAAGTTGTCAAGAAAGTGAATAGACACTCTCTTAAAGAAACATAGATCTTACTTTAAATAAAATGAATTATAACAAACCGCCCTATTTAAAGGGAAGTGGAAATGAATGGAAAACAGGATATTTTTGGTTATGAGTAAATTACCATGGTAATTTACACGGTAATTTACATGGTAATTTACCAGGGTAACTGTAATTTACGATTTTCTCAGGTAAATTACGAAAACGGTAATTACCCTGGTCATACCGTGGTAATTTACCACCAATTCTCATTTATTTCTCTTGCAAAAGGGTCTAAAAGATCCATCTTCTCAAAATGAGTAAAGGCTCCTTCAGACGATCCAACTTTTTGACTCAGCTCGATGGGTCAAAAAGTTGTATCAACTTGCCCAACTTTTGAAGGGAAAAGTGTAGTAAATACTTCCTTTTCACACGACTAAACTTTTACCGCCAAATGGAACTTTTTAAGCGCCCTCTACCTTGGCACTTACGAAATAACCCGCGAAAAAGGCTTTTTCTGTGATGCATTTTGATTGGCTGAAGACATGAAATCAAAAAGTTGAGTCAGCAAAAATTGGATCAGTGATCCAATTTTTCCAAGCCAACTTTTTTGGTGACTCAACTCATCCAGCTTTTATTCACACGATCCAAATAGTTGGATCAACTCGAGTTGACCCATCAAGCTGAGTCAAAAAGTTGGATCGTCTGAAAAGGCCTTAAGAATAAGAAAGTAGATATTGCTATTCAAAAGTATTTTGAGCTGCAAACATCAAAACTCGGGGTTTAAATAGTGTAAAATACTGTTCTATCAAAAGTATAGCTGTGTTCAAGTGATTTTTTCATTATTTAGCTTATAAACGATCAATATAATTAATTTTTGAACTTTTCGTAACGCGGTAACTTACGGCATAATTTTCCATTTTCCAAAATTACCCTAATTTTCGAACCCTAGTTATGAGGCAAATGAATTCTCTATAATTACAAGTTGGATTTTTCTTTTTAAAGATGGCAGCACGAGGCGTGCTAGAATATTACCGATTCGTGATTTAAATATTAACGTAAACAAGCTACACGTTTGTCATCGCGTTACTGTCCATTAATCTACGCCAGTAACCATTCATGCGGTTAAACAAGATTATAGTTCAATTAAGCTACTTTAATTAACACATTAAAATTATTTTTCCAAAAATGAAACGTCGACGCATATTTCCTGACGCGAAACTACTTGTGTTGCTTAATTCTTTCATTAAAAAAATACTGTCTTAATTTAAAGTACTTTCATTTAAATTTCTTTCGCAGTTTTATACGCAATTTCCATTCCACAAATTCCTCATCCTATTTCAAATTTCTAATTAATGTTCTGTCACTTTCCCATTAAATTAACGAAGTTAACATTTTGAACCAAAATATGAGTAGGCCTAGTTCATATTTCTGAAGAATAAAATTAAGTACCAAAAATTTAACAGGTGGGTTAGCTTTTAGATGAGGACCCCGTTGAACGTTCCGAGATAGTCTTTGCTTCAAATGAAGTCCGCAATCACAAGTTAATAATTAATATAAAAACTGTCATTGTAGACAAAGACTGGAAAGTGTAAAAGATAGGTGTACAAAATGAATTGCCTTGAAGTGACAGATACTAAAATTTTTACTTTTGAAGACATGATCATAAAACATCGATTATTTTAAAAAATTCTTATCTTACTTTTATTCACCAAATTTTCATTAAGCTCAAAATATTTTTCAACATTATTTACACAAGTATTTTGCTCTATGGTATCTTCAAGTTTTTTAAAGGGATACTGGTTTGATACTAGGTTTTACTTTTGACTAATACTCCGATTTTTATATTTTAAAATAGTAAATATTGCCAAGCAGAAAATTACAAAGGCCGTTTGACTGTGATGTAGTTATTAGCGTCGAAAAGATCTTTAGATTGATAGTGATATTTTGGGAGCTATACATCACGTTAATTTTGATATTTTTAAAATTTTTAAAATAACGACTACGATTTGCCAAGTTTTCATAGTTTTTTAAACCATTTTCTGACTATTTTATTCTCCTTAGGGCTGTGCGAGACTTGAATTTTTGGTTTCGAGTCGAGTCTCGAGTATTGAAATTTTCCCTTATCGAGTATCGAGCCGAGTCTCGAGTACTCGAATCGAGTATCGAGTAGTTGGAAAATTTGTTTCGAGTATTTATCGAGTAATCGGGAATTGATTTTCTAGTGTTTTCACTCTTTCTGTAAATTTCTTGCTCTCATAATAGACATTTGGTGTAATTTTGATCATCGACCACTACTTCCATCAATTCCCAGACGGTATTAGTCTTCTTCTCTTTAAATTTAGCCATTGTTATACTTCGCGCAAAGTTCCAAACGAAAATTACTAGCCTAAACTTAAAAAAAAATTAATTAATAAAATAATAATAGTAAACGCGCCTTTAACTGCCTTTCATTACTTTTACTTCCACTGTTTTACCAGCTAGGAGCTACTACCCTACTACATTGCACAGGCATTATGATCTTAACTACCCAATGAGCACTAATGTGCGTCTGTTAACCAATAAGCGTGACTTCCTTGTGGAATTTTATAGCTATTACATCCAATTTTCAGAGTTGAAGGCTATCCAAAAGCAGGTTCGAGTATTTATCGAGCCTTGGTTTGATACTCGCAACTTTTTCGGGTCTCAGAAAATATCTTATCGAGTACTCGCACAGCACTTTCTCTTTATAGGACCGAATACTCAAAACTCGCTGTAAATTTTTGACATAAAATAAAATGTACACACGTACTGGTATTGAAATGATGCACATGTTTCATGACAAAATATTTTGACTAAAGTAATTTTGGTGAAAAAAACTAAGATAAGAATTTTTTTAATTAATCGATGTTTTATGCTCATGTCTTCAAAAGTGAAAGTTTAAATATCTGTTACTTCAGGCAATTCATTTTGTACACTTATCTTTCAAACTTTCCCGTCTTTGTCTACAATGACAGTTTTTATTAATATTAGTTACTTCAGTCTTAGTATTAATTCAAATTGTTCAGAAACCTTAGGAGAGTAAAGGTATTGGGGCATTGTGCATACGTCGGTAGTCTGGCTTAATTACCAGTCGTCGGTAGTCTGGCTTTATTACCAGTCGTCGGTAGTCTGGCTTTATTACCAGTCGTCAGTAGTCTGTCTTAATTACCAGTCGTCGGTAATATGGCTTAATTACCAGTCGTCGGTAAACTAGCTTAATTACCAGTCGTCGTTAAACTAGCTTAATTACCAGTCGTCGGTAATCTAGCTTAATTACCAGTCGTCGGTAGTCTGGCTTAATTAACAGTCGTCGGTAGTCTGGCTTATTTACCAGTCGTCGGTAGTCTGGCTTATTTACCAGTCGTCGGTAGTCTGGCTTATTTACCAGTCGTCGGTAATCTAGCTTAATTACCCGTCGTCGGTAATCTAGCTTAATTACCCGTCGTCGGTAATCTAGCTTAATTACCCGTCGACGGTAATCTAGCTTAATTAACAGTCGTCGGTAGTCTGGCTTATTTACCAGTCGTCGGTAGTCTGGCTTATTTACCAGTCGTCGGTAGTCTGGCTTATTTACCAGTCGTCGGTAATCTAGCTTAATTACCCGTCGTCGGTAATCTAGCTTAATTACCCGTCGTCGGTAATCTAGCTTAATTACCCGTCGTCCGTAATCTAGCTTAATTACCAGTCGTCGGTAATCTAGCTTAATTACCAGTCGTCGGTAATCTAGCTTAATTACCAGTCGTCGGTAATCTAGCTTAATTACCAGTCGTCGGTAATCTAGCTTAATTACCAGTCGTCGGTAATCTAGCTTAATTACCAGTCGTCGGTAATCTAGCTTAATTACCAGTCGTCGGTAATCTAGCTTAATTACCAGTCGTCGGTAATCTAGCTTAATTACCAGTCGTCGGTAATCTAGCTTAATTACCAGGCGTCAGTAATCAAGCTTAATTACCAGTCGTAGGTAATCTAGCTTAATTCTCTAAGGCAGTTGGTAACTTAATACACATATGTGGGGCCCTTTTCCAACTTAACTTGTTAGAGAACACAAGCTTAGGTCCCCTTGTTTTTTAACTACCACGAACATTGTACCAAACAGCCATAACCGTGCTAACATCATAAACTGATTCTTATCCATGCTAAAATATCGCAGATTGGAATGGTTTGGAAAATTTGTAATTAAACACGCTTAAACTAAAATTTAATCAATGAAAATTGGAAAGCGGAAAATCTAAATACCAGGCTTTCGTTTAAAACTGTATTCAAGTCAAACAAACGAGTAGTTATTGCATTACGGCTTCCTCAAAAAGGTTAATTGTAAAATATTTTCCCATGTTATTTCTATGGAAAAATTTCGAGTTTTTCGTTTATATTTATTGAAGTGAAAACCACCCTTTTTTTTATAAAATGAACTATTAAATGGATCTCTTTGAAATTTTAACCATAAAATGAGGGCCCGAATTGTAGTTCTGTGGAATTGTTTCAAAACAGTTAATACGATACAAAAAAAAGTTTTATCCAATCAAAAACTATTCCTTATACATTAAAACCAGTATGTAGTTTGCTTTCCCAACTTGTTTCTTTTAGCTCAAAGACCATTTCCAAAACGTTTGTTCATTGGTGGAATACCCAGAATTTACGCCAAGTTCAACAGAAAAAATATCAAACACGTTCTGTCCAACTGAACGGCAATTCCGTCATGCAATTGGCGTGAAATAATTCGGTCGAACTTCTTTCCACCGTATTCCGCTCTGATTTTTCCGCCCAGTAAGATCTAAGGTTTAGGCAATCGAAACTTTAATTACCGATATTGTAACCCTCAGTATAATATTTGAACGAAAGGGAATATCTTCCCGAGGGTCATAAAATAAATTAAGGACAACTTACAGTTTAATCCAATTTCAACAACAATTTTATTTCAGTTAACTGATATAGGGATAAATCCGTAACCGAACTGGAATACAAAAGTCAATCCGTCTTAGGAGAAATCATAAACAGAACTGATTAGCCATAGCCCACTCGATCCGCGCTCCCGGACGCTGCGCTGCTCGCGCTATAGAAGCCCCTTCAGAAGGCCAAAAAGTGCAACTTCAGGATTCTTGGCGGGAAATTCGAAGTCTACGAAGATTAACATCACGTTCTATGGGAGAAGGTCGGTTTTTTTGGCCAGATCCTCTGTCCTATTGATCAAAATGACCTGAAAATTTTATTAGACGTGAAGTTCGTCGTGTTTTATTATTCTAAAAAGGATTCAAGCTTCTAGAGAGGATAGTTTTTTTTTAAATATTTTCAAAATCAAAATGATGGGTTCAGTGCTGCTAAGACTGATTATTTCTTCGGATCTACTGGCCCAAATGTCCTGAAATTTTAATGAGAGGTGTGCTACAATCTATTCTATTATATTCAAAAAGATTCAAGCTTCTAGAGTGGATAATTATTTTAATAAAACTTAATTTCCAATGTCATAATTGTAAATTAAGTGCTTATGCACAATATCTTTGTTTCTAATGGCCCAAATGTCCAGAAAATTTAATTAGAGGTGTGTTACAATCGATTATATTATATTAAATAGGATTCAAGCTTTTAAAGTCGATAGATTTTTTAAATAAAATTAATTTCCTATGTCACAATTGTAAATTCAGTACTTATAGAAGTATATAATCATTCCGTTCTGGTACTTACAATTGTTTTCCACAATAAAAAACCAACCCCATTATATTTGTCCAAAACTTGCCTTTTAGGGAGTAATAGATTATAAAACCTAGACCTCTTGCACCAATTTTCTGAGATTTATAAACGTGCAGAGGGGCAGATGTCACGAAAACCCATGTGATGATGCCCAGCTGACAATATCATTTTCCCAAGCCATGGGCCAATTTTAAAAGTTATCCTTACTTGTTGGGCGAGGTATTTAAAAAATCAATCAATTAAAATATAAAGTCTATCGTCAAAATAAGAAATGATAGGATCTTCAAGAAAAGTTGACAAATCCTAAAACAAAGCTTCAAAAGTTCCAGGGCCGTCGAGAGACTTTGCGGGCCCCTAGAAAAATTCACCAACTCATTGGGAGGCAAAATATCCTGGCTAGAGATCTAAATCGGTTATTTAACATGGTAATTTGCCAGGGTAATTATAATTTACGATTTTCTCCGGTAAATTACGAAAATGGTAATTACCAGTTTAATTTACCACGGAATTCTTTTGCATAGAAATCGTCTAAAAGCTAAATGTTTTATATCGTGTTAGACTTACAAATTTTGCTGTACCCGCACATGTGTTCTTATTTGAGAAATGCTGTGAAAAGTTCATGTATTTTTCATTATTTAGCTTAAAAAGTAAAAACTATCAATATAATTTATTTTTGAACTTTGATAAATTAATTTGAACGGTAATTTACGCTGAGAATTACGGCGTAATTTACCATTTTCCAAAATTACCGTAATTTTCGAACCCTAATCCTGGTACACCGCAGTTGGTTAAGCACGCCGTGCATTCGTCAAAAGCATTTCAAACACTCTTTTCTCGGAGCAACTTAAGCACTTTAAAGCCCGGTATCTTAGTTTTGGTTCAAGTTAAAAGTGTGAAATTTCATTAACTAATAGAACTCACTGGGGTACTTGTATCGCCAAATTACAATTTTGTACCTTATATAGTTTGCGAAAGTCAAATTTTCACTATTTCACTCATGAAAAATCTAAAGTACTTCTGGAAGAGCTGGTCACCTAAAATTTGGGATTTATTCAGTTTGTAATTTATAAAGTAAGGGAATATTTAAAAATTCTAAAAATTCTTTAAATTGTGTTTTAGTTCTCACTTTAAAAACTTAAAAGAAGTGAAATCCTAACAAAAAAAACTAACGTGTAAAAATATGCAAAGCTTTGTTTTCGAACTGCTACATCATAAGTTCTAAAATCCCATGGACAGCTAAGTTTCATATAAATATTTTTGAACTTCATACACTTTCATATAAAACATATTCTCACTTGCAATATGTTTTAGCACAGCTAAAATGAGATAATAATAATATTACTAGGGGTGTGCGAATACCACTTTTTGGGTATTGAACCGGTTATCGAATACCAAAAAAATTTCCTTATCAAATACCGAATCGAATAGTTTATTCCAAAATGAATACCGAATAGTTGGGCCTTGGTAATTTTTTCCTTCCCGATTAATCGCGAATAGTTAAGCCTAGTAACCGAGAATATTTAACCCTAACATTCGCGAATACTAGGCCAACTATTCGCGGTTAATCGGATAGTAACCCGAATATTCGCCAATAGTCAATACAAAGCAAGGAGAGGAACATTTAGAAACTCCCAAATTTCAAAATAACTCTCCTCGTTGGTGGTCTAGTATTTCTTAAAACTTTCCTATGCACTTGCTGGTAGTTTTTGATGGGAGACAAATAGAATTGGGATGAAATTTTTTTAAATAAGGTGGGTCTCTCTAGTGCCAAGGACCTAAATTTATGGTAGTCGAACTTTAACCGAATAGTCAGTTCGGTATTCGATATTCGAATCGAATAGTGAAAACGGGCTTATCGAATTCCGAGTCGAATTATTCGGTTCGGTATTCGAGCGAATTATTCGATTGAAACGGTTAACCGCACACCTCTAAATATTACCAATATTATAAACAATTAAAGATATGCATTATATAAACGAAGTGTACAAAATTTTCTTTAAAACTAGGCTGTAAACGGCATGTCTGAACATTTAACGGTGTAGCAGGTCCCAGGCGACGCTTGTCATACTTTTACAAGTTTTTTCCACGGATAGTTAGTTTAGAAGTTCATTTTACATAAAATTGTGATATTCTTTATGCTTCTTTAATTTCAACCCACAAAATATGAAGTTACAACAAACCATTTACGATCGACTGCGAGACGCTGTGTATACTAGTTGTTGTGTGACTACTTTGCCTAAACACATAACCATTAACTTTGAAGTCAGACAGCTGTTGGTATATGACTATTTGGCTTGCCTGCCCGATCGTCCATAGCAAAGAAATAACTGTAAAACGTTTTTCAGTGGCCTAGGGTGATTCTCGTGAGAACAAAACTTAAGCCTCCGTTTATATTTTACTTTCAGTAAAATGCTTAATGGGAAAAGGGGAGAATTAGGGACTGAGAGCATTTTAAGAGCAGGCTCAAGTTAAGAAACTACCGCTTTTCGTTCAATTTATACCTTTTACTGTTGAAGATAACATTTCTTTAAAAGCTTCATACTTAAATTTTCACAACCAATATCGAATAGAATTAACAAAGGTCGAGGCCCAGCCGGGCACCCTGAGAGGTACGGGCCCCGGGAAAATTCACCGAATTGCATCCCTCTCTCGACGGCCCTGTAATCAAAACTAAGATCAAGCACCACGCAAGAAGCTTCAGAAACTCATTGAACAAGCAGAGGATCGCTGTGAGGAAGCTTTTTGCTTATTGGGCCTCCTTGACAATTATAATTTAAAACTATCTCTCCACTAAATCTTTGTTTTGTACCAACTGCAACTGGTATTATGATACTTTTCTCCGACCTTTTTCAGTTAGTTTCTTAATCATGATTTTTCCATGTTTAATTCTTTGTTTTTGTAAAATTTGTGATATTTTCAATGCATTTGAACTAAAATTGCGTTTACATAATAAAGTTCTTTTGGTAGAAACACAAGTGCTCTTCTGAACTTTCCCAAAATAGGTGTGTTTTAGGCTTTAGGGCCTATAATTTTGTTTAATTATAAGATTTTTAGCCTAATGTTAAGCAACACGTTTAATCTGGGAACGGGAGTGAAAGTACTAAAATTTTTTTATGAAGCAATTTAGTTATGAATTTTTTAACCAGTTTTAGATAGAATAGATTGTAACACACCTCTCATTAAAATTTCAGGACATTTGGACCAGTAGATCTGAAGATATTATCAGTCTTAGCACTGAACCCATCATTTTGATTTTGAAAATATTTTTTTTAAATAAACTATCCACTCTAGAAGCTTGAATCCTTTTTAGAATAATAAAACACGTCGAATTTCACGTCTCATAAAAATTTCAGGTCATTTCGATCAATAGGACAAAGGATCTAGCCAAAAATCCGACCTCCTCCCATGGAACGTAATGTTTATTTTCGTAGACTTGGATTTTTTTTCAAAAGTCGCGCTTATACATGTAAACTGAATTCTTTCATCGGGCTTCTATAGCGCGAGCAGCTTGCGTCGTGACGCGCGTGATCGAGTGGGCTATGGATTAGCAAAACTAAATTATCGTAGATCACATGTGTCGAAGGGGGAGTGGCTTGTGACATGGAGGCTAGATATGCCCTACCAGAACAAAGAAGTGGAAGCTCCAAGAATTCTGGCAGCCATGTTACAATATGCTAGCTATTTTTCCTAATATTGAACCATCATTACCAAAGCCATTTTTGCAGCTTTTCGCCTGTATTAACTGAGATTTTATCCCTGACTTTAAATTAAGGGTCATTTTCAATCAACGTTTTACAAGCTCTTCGCTTTTGGCTTTCCTTTCGAACTTTTGACGCGTTTTCGAACACAAATGAAAATCGAAATCGAATAGCCGCAACTCGGATCGTTTTCAAACAAGCATCAAACGAATAAAATTGACTGAAGAGGGCGTAACTCAATTACTTTCACTTTGAGCGGTTAAAACCTAAAGAAAATGAGAAACAAATATCTTATCTCTTTTAGATATCCGCTTCTCGAACTGAATTTAAAGCTTGTTTAAAAACCATCTACAATTTGTGTTTCCACTTTTGACTGAACATTACATTAGACGCAAAGACTTATTTTCTTATCAAAAAAGTCTTGATTGAAAACGGGCCTTTAGAAATGAACATTTTAACTTCATGGCGTCGTAACACTGTCGAGTTTCGATTTCGCAAATGTACGTGCAAAACAAAGTGGACTCTAAAATGACTTTAATAACACTCCGTGATTGCTTCTCGTATATGCCATCATTTCAAAAAGTAACTATTCCAACTTGGCGTCGAGGGGCCAGCCACTCAGCGTAATCAGTGAACAAGTCTGCACCCTCGCTTGTGCAAAAATTATGACGCCTATTCTTTTAAAGGCCTATTCTTGACAGCGCTAGAATTATAGCGCGTAATACGTAATAGGTGACGTAATAGGTGGAGCGGGAATCTGAGGGTGATTGGCTCCTCGTTTGGCGCAGTTAACTCAAGTCTTCTTTCGTGATTAGTAATGAACGTTTTAACTAAATGGTGTCGAAGCACTATTAAGGCTCTGTTTTTACAGGTTAATGATGCGACAACAAAAATAGTATGCGGACATAATTGGATTCTTCGGTCGATTCCGGTGGTAAAACTCGTTTTGACTTCTCGTGGTGAGGACACGCTGTAGATTCGATTATTTTGTGTCTCTAAATCGAAGCATAAATTTGCTGTTGGACAAGGTGCTTCTATTTGCTTAAAATATGGAAGAAGACGTCTATAACGTAAGCGTATTCAGTTTCTCTGAAAAGGTAAGTTATCAATATCTGAAACGTTTTAGTTGTGAATATTGTACTGATAGTGTTCGTTGTGACGTTAACTTGACGCTGTAAGATTGTCGAAATAGTCGATTATTGCCTCGGGGTTTTTTGAGTTTGAAGAAATTGCGCATTGAGATTCCGCGTTCCAGACTATAGTTGTGAACTTTATGATAACATATTAAATTTAATCTTCTTATTTGAATGAAATTGAAAACTTTTTAAATAAACTCTAATTGCGTAATAAATTTAAATTTCCTAGCCGCTTTGGGATTTACCTAACTTTTCTGTCCACAGAATGATTTATTACGTATTTGAAAATAATAAACGTCTCCGGTAGAGTACGCAGGTAACCGTTACCCAAGAGCAAATTTAGGTGGAGGAAAATTCTCAGCTGTTAAATATTCCCTTGATTACGCGTCTAAGCAAAAACAAATTTCAACTTGTCTCTACACTTTAAGAAATTACCGTAAAATTAACCGAAGCGAAATGTTACCAAAAACGCTACTAGCTGGAATTAAATTTTCTGCTTTATCATATTTAAGTCTATGATTAAATGAAATTAGTTATTAATTAATAGTTTCCACTAAATTAACGGTTTGTTGCGTATAAAATTTACGGTTACGTCTTCTCCAAAATAAACAGTTATCACGCACTCATTATTCTGAGAGAGCGGAAGCTCTCTAAGAAAAGACTTCATACTGCCTTTAATGTATGAGGGTATATTTTATTGGATGTAACACTTTTCGTATTATGTTTACTGATTTGAAAATATTCCTCTGAACTAAAATTTGGACCTTTAGTATGTGGTTCAAAATTCAAAATTATCCACCCATTAGTTCATTTTATAAAAAATGAAGTTGATAAAGGTGGTTTTTCATTTGCATAAAATTAGTCAGTGTTTTTGGTGAAAACGTTCAAATTTCCCCATAGAAATAGTGTTTTTCTCCATTGTACCCATTTTGTCGCCACCGTTTTGAAATGAAGTATTTGT
Source organism: Phalangium opilio (assembly GCF_054372755.1). NCBI lineage: Eukaryota > Metazoa > Arthropoda > Arachnida > Opiliones > Phalangiidae > Phalangium > Phalangium opilio. The sequence goes on from NW_028324167.1 coordinate 41,717, forward strand.
TTATTACGTTTGGGAACGGTTTTATATCAAAATGAAAAGCTTTTTCTAGGAACAAATTTAAGGTTTTTGCGAAAAATTAAGTCTAAGTGCTACATTTCATATTTTTAAATTATGCTTGACTTTCGTTATTGCACCCTATATGTCATACTGTTGGAATTACAGCGTTTTGACGTGGATGAAACCGAGGAGAAAGCCACTCTTGCACTTACGCTGTTTTACCGCGGACTTTTATATGATTTTACTCTCGTTGCAAAAACTGAATGATATTAATAAAAACTGTCATTCTAGGCAAAGACCGGAAAGTGTAAAAGATAAGTGTATAAAATTGCCTTAAATTACAGATATTAAAATTTTCAACTTTTGAAGACATGATTTTAAAAAATTCTTATATTAGTTTTTTTCACCAACATTATTTCAGTAAAATATTTTAACATGAACCATGCGCATCATTTTACAAATAGGTCTAGTACTCGTTTGCAGTATAGCCCTCAAAGATCACGATCAAATACAGAAAGTTTCGACACTAATAATTACATCACAGTCTAACTTAATTACTACTCGTCAGTAATCTAGCATCAATACCAGTCGTAGGTAATCTAGCGTCATTACTGGTCGTCGGTAATCTGGCTTCATTACTAGTCGTCGGTAATCTGGCTTCATTACTAGCCGTCGGTAATCTGGCTTGTTTACCGGTCGACGGTAATCTGGCTTAAGTACCGGTCGTCGGTAATCCGGCTTAATTACCGGTCGTCGGTAATGTGGCTTAATTACCGGTCTTCGGTAATGTGACTTAATTACCGGTCGTCGGTAATCTGGGTTAATTATCAGTCGTCGGTAGTCTAGCCTAATTATTAGTCTTCGGTAATATATCTTAATCAGAGCCGTGCTAATTAATTAGTTAGCTAATTTAATTTCTAATTAATTAGCAACATTTACTAATTGAAAATGGTAATTGAATTTTAATTACCTTAGTGCTAATTGAGAAGTAATTCTAATTAATTAGTATGAATCGGAAAGGTAAATATCTAATTAAAATTTAATTAGATTTAGGATTAACTAATTAGCCAATTGGATTTTCAATTAATGTTTAACGCCAATTTGTTGTAAAAAAATCGAGGAATTAGCTCTTGATTCATCTATTTGAATATGAAAAAGCCTTATTATATCAATGAGGAAACCTTAGTGCTACTCTAAATTTTTCAGCTCCTCAAATATGAGAGAATACTAGTACTAGTAGAAAATTTCGTAGTTCGCAACTGTCCCATTTCGAAATTTCGATTGTTTTTCCTACTCGAATTAATAGCAGTGCGCATGTATTTACTACTCAGGAGTCCATAATAGCAGAAGTAAATAGGGGGAAGTACGTTTCTCCAGCTTTAGCCAGTGTAAGGCGTCCCTTTATTGTAAAATCACGCTTTGCGGCCCAAAATTTGAATTCATCCAATCAGAGTGAGGCAACATTTCCAGGGAAATTTTCTTTCATACGCCACCACTCGGTCATATAGTTAACTAAAATCGTTCAACTGGAAATTAGCATAGGCCTTCAAAATTTGAAATAGTTTTTCGAAATCGCCGTTTTCTTTAAGGTTCTGGAACATATTTTTCCTATTTTCATATAATGAGACCGACTTGAATTCCTCTTTAGCCTTTTCTATAATTCAGGCTAGTTGTTAAGCTTAGGCAGAGGCTTAAGTTCATTTTAAAATTTTACGCATCTGATTCTAATCACAAATAAATTAAAATAACCAGTAAATATTTAGCTTTATTATTCCATTTTTTATATAGAAAACCTTCAGTTATTACTATTATCTTCTGGTTATTATTAAAAACTTAGGAGAACAGGATATCAGGCCGAATAAAATTATACGCTGTTACCAGGGCCAGGCAGTCGGCTCCGTAGTCCGTAGCTGGCCCGGCACGGCGGCCAGCTACGGAATACGGAGCCGACCTGACTCTTGAGTTGAATATGCTAGAATGAACAGGAGCAGACGAAAAGAAAATAGTTTCGGGGAAGTGTATTCATCCGCGAGTTCCCGCCAAAAACGCGGTAGCGGAAAGGCGCGAAAAAAACCATAACTCGACGCCTCTCGAAATCCCCTTTGGTACGTACTTCCCCCTATTTACTTCTGATAATAGGAACTGTGGCAAGAAAATGAAGAAATGAGACAAATTTTAACACGACGGAAGGCTCGAGACCTGTCTCATTTTTCGAGAATAATTCATGGCTTCCGTACCCGTTTTTCAATGGCATTAAAACATTAAGCTTTGCATTACCAAAGTACTAAATCCATGGGCACTTTTAAACTTTTATGTTTACTTATGGTTTCTTTTTTACCTTAATTAGAAAATAGTAATTCTAATTAATTAGTTTGATAAATAAATGTCTAATTTCTAATTGAATTGAATTAGTTTATATGTCCAATTGCTAATTGGCTAATTAATTAGTTCATAAATATTTCCCTAATTGCTAATTGGCTAATTAATTAGTTCATAAATATTTCCCTAATTGCTAATTCTAATTCAATTAGTTGTCAGCTAATTAGCACAGCTCTGTATTTACCAATGCAAAGCTATTTTCGCTTGATTTTGAGCAAATGCTGGAGGAAAGTCCAACTATGCTTCATAGAATTGGTGGAGGAACAATGAGGCAGATAGTCAATGTTTGCAAAATTGGCCAAAAAAACAACAACTTCCCAATAGAGAGACAAATTAAAGAGAGAAATTTGTATAATTTGGGAATAAGTTTAAGTTGCCATGGTGAAGAAAAACATTCCTTGCCAATTGACGTAAGAATTCGGGATAATGGCAACATGTCATTTCCTAAGCCATGCTTTATGGAATTTCTAAGAAGATTAGGTAAAATAGTAGTATTCCCCCTCCACGGATTTTTAAAAGTTTGTACTCATTTCTGATAGTAAATGAGGTGAGGAACACGATGCCGTTAAAAATTTTCACCGCAAATCATTTTGAATTTTTTTTTTCTTTCAAAATATATGAAAATTGCAATATTTTGGAAAAGGACAAATCTAATAGAAACTGAACCTAGCTGAACCTAACCTAACCTAACCTAACTGAACCTAATATTTTGGAACAGGACAAATCTAATAGAAACTGAACCTAACCTAACCTAACCTAACTGAACCTAATATTTTGGAAAAGGACAAATCTAATAGAAACTGAACCTAACCTAACCTAGTATTTTGGAAAAAGACAAATCTAATAGAAACTGAACCTAACTGAACCTAATATTTTGGAAAAGGAAAAATCTAATAGAAACTGAACCTAACTGAACCTAATATTTTGGAAAAGGACAAATCTAATAGAAACTGAACCTAACTGAACCTAACCTAACCTAATATTTTGGAAAAGGACAAATCTAATAGAAACTGAACCTAACCTAACCTAAAACTAACCTAACCTAAACCTAAACCTAACCTAACACCCCATGAAATCTGTGCAGTGAGTAAAATAATTAACAATACCAACCGAAACAAAATTGAGTATAAGCAGAAGTAATATTTTACCAGAGCTGTGCTAATTAATTAGTTAGCTAATTGAATTTCTAATTAATTGGCAATATTTACTAATTGAAAATGGTAATTGAATTTTAATTACCTTAGTGCTAATTGAGAAGTAATTCTAATTAATTAGTATGAATCGGAAAGGTAATTATCTAATTAAAATTTAATTAGATTTAGGATTATCTAATTAGCCAATTGGATTTTCAATTAATCTTTTACGCCAATTTGTTGTAAAAAATCGAGGAATTAACTCCTGATTCATCTATTTGAATATGAAAAAGCCTTATTATATCGATGAGGAAACCGTAGTGCTATACTCTAAATTTTTCTGCTCCTCAAATATGAGAGAATACTAGTACTAGAAGAAAATTTCGTAGTTCGCAACTGCCCCATTTCGAAATTTCGACTGTTTTACCAACTCGAATTAATAGCAGTGCGCATGTATTTACTACTCAGGAGTCCATTATAGGAACTGTGGCAAGAAAATGAAGAAATGAGACAAATTTTAACATGACGGAAGGCTCGAGGCTTGTCTCATTTTTCGAGAATAATTCACGGCTTCCGTACCCGTTTTTCAATGGCATTAAAACATTAAACTTTGCATTACCAAAGTACTAAATCCATGGGCACTTTTAAACTTTTATGTTTACTTATGGTTTCTTTTTTTACCTTAATTAGAAAATAGTAATTCTAATTAATTAGTTTGATAAATAAATGTCTAATTTCTAATTGAATTGAATTAGTTTATATGTCCAATTGCTAATTGGCTAATTAATTAGTTCATAAATATTTCCCTAATTGCTAATTGGCTAATTAATTAGTTCATAAATATTTCCCTAATTGCTAATTCTAATTCAATTAGTTGTCAGCTAATTAGCACAGCTCTGTACCTAAGATAATTTGTGATGTTGCGCGTGAAGAAATAGTGCGGTTTTATTTAACATTAGCTGCTTTTGACTGAGGCTTAAAGTGGCCACTGCAGTTTATCGCCACAATTTAATTTGATGATGAACATGATTGTTTTAATTTAGTTTGCTAATATTGATAAAATGTTATTTACTAATATTAAAACGTTTTAACTCAGGGCCTAAGTTTAAACGAAATTCTAAAGGATTTTAACGATGAGTTTTTTAATTAAATGATGATTTCAAGAACATCTGCGGCATTTTAAATTTAATTTCGGCTTGCTAACGTTTTACACAAACTTCAACCTCGTTCAAACGCGAAAATAACACTAAAGAAAATAGAACAGAGCGCGGAGGTCCGAGGTTGTGACGTACTCTTCCTTGAGATAAGCCTATGCCAAATTCTCCCGTTTGGTGGCGTACGGGCGTTATTTTCGGGAATAATGACATCATCAACTACAAATCTGATTGGCTGATACCATTTTAAACACCTCTCGCGTGTTTGAGCGTCTCGAAATGCATGTCAAGCTAAGGCAAAGGCAGGAAAATATTGCAGTCCGACACTTTCCCCTATTTATTTTTGGCAATATGTGCTACCTTTTTTTTAAAAAAAATCATTTGCGGCCAACAATTTTGACGGCATCGTGTTCCCCACCTCATTTACTATCAGAAATGAGTACAAACTTTTAAAAATCCGTGGAGGGGGAATACTACCATTTGGCCGAAGATTAAACAATGAAGTTAGAAAATACGCCAGCGAAGAGGGTTTTAAAAAGTTTGGCACCCAAATGATTAAAGAATGCAAAGAAAGTATCCTGCGTCAAATGCACAAAATTTGGTTTTTTTGTGAGTGTCTACCAAAGGAGCACGATAGTTTTTTAAAATATGGGTTCGTAAACTAGTCAATGCCCGGATTCAAGAATTTCACTCGAACCATAATGATTTGATTTCTAAAGAAATGAAGAAGCTTAGCAAAGTAGGTCAAAAACTTCGTGATGGGCTATACGCGTAAGTATCGCACACTATCGGATTTTTTCCATGAATGTTGGCTCTTGCAATAATCGCCTTAATTTTAGAAAAATAAATGCTGGAAAGTTTGCTTCCTGTTGCGAACTTTATTTGCGAAAATAAGCTCTCAACAGCGCTGCCGTTAATTCTTTGTGGGGAGGGGAAATAATCAGGGAACCGTGTTAAAAAATCTTTTGCTAAATTATTGATTCCATAGACTGTTACTCTAAGAAGTTCCCATGTCTGCCAGCTTAGGAAGATTTTTTGTTGAGGTGAACTGAAGTTGATTTCCGGATCGTTTTCTAAAACCTCCCTGAACCAAATTTCAAAGTATTTAAATCCTCTTTATGTTGTCTAAGACTTCAGAATTATTTGTACTGATACGTGCGTGGGACAGGAGTCCATTTTCAAAGAGTTAGTTGCAGGCTCTCAGGTAATAATAAGCGAATTTTGCACTTTCCCTTTTTTAGCGGTACTTTCAAAAGAAGGGCTAAATCCATAAAGTTCACTTAGAACATCTTCTTGTTGCATGCTTTTGATTGGAACCACATTTAGCCGCGTCCAAGAATCTCGTATCACATAGCTCGTAAGTAGTTTAGGACCATGTCTAAGCAGTTTGAGCTCTTCTCTCGTCCCTTCTATTCACGCCTTGAATTTAGGCCCATCCAAATCTGATATCATTTCTGCAAAAGCTTTTTTCTTCCATTTTCTCTTGAGCTGTACAATGCCAGAATAATGCTTTTCAATTCGTGAGAGGGACAAATAACCCAATGAAGTTTCCGATCCTCACCAAAAGTGTTTTCAAATCTTAGGTATATGGAAATATCAATCCTATGAAAAACATTAACATGTACCAAAATGGGCCAAGCCTCGCCTCGTGCCCTTTCCGTCGTAAAACGTTCTGAGATCCCATGTAGAGCCAAGTCTGCCTTTTGTCTCATTCAATCGCCAATTGAACAATTATGTTATAAATTAAGTCCTTTTCCTAATTAATAACCAATATTCTTTGACTCTATCATAATTATACATCTTTGTTCGTATCAAAAATATCGTGACTTGGCAATCGCAGGTAAGTAATATTAAAAGGAAGTCGAGGGGATATTCACTAAATCGTTGCTGATTTTAAAATAATCGAAGGGATATTCACTAAATCGTTGCCGATTTTAAAATAATCGAAGGGGATGACCTGCGCTTGCCAAGTCACGATATTTTTGATACGAACAAAGATGTATATTTATGATAGAGTCAAAGAATATTGGTTATTAATTAGGAAAAGGACATAATTTATAACATAATTGTTCAATTGGCGATTGAATGAGACAAAAGGCTGACTTGGCTCTACATGGGATCTCAGAACGTTTTACGGCGGAAAGGGCACGAGGCGAGGCTTGGCCCATTTTTGTACATGTTAATGTTTTTCATAGGATCTCACTTCTTTTTGTAGACCCTCTCGTTATACTTCGGTAGTTATATTAAAACAAGACCATCTCGTGGTACTTCGTTTGCCAATATAATCGCTAACGTTTGTTTTTATTTACGCTGAATTACCCCTTTCGACCCGGAGAGAATATGTAATAAAGATTGTACGCGATATCCTAATATAAGAATGTAGCATCAGTTACGACACATTTCTTTTAAACTACACCTCTTATTAGCTTTAATATATATTTAACTTTCGGTTAACTTTGGACCATTACGTCCTTTCATCAAGAACACACACTATTTCTGTTGAAAAGACGGCAGCGCCATCTAGTTTTAAAATAAAGAACTAAAGAACAATTTTATAAAAATTTCGGGATGTTTTAATTTTTCTGTGCTTTATAAAATAAATGAAAACTAAATCCTGAATTTTAAATTTCTATCTACCCTAGAAGTACCTTAGAATTTTGATGATCGGTGAGTGAGTGAGTGAGTGACAAAATAAGTCAAATTTCACCTTCGATATTTCGAAAAGTATATAGGGTAGGAACTTGAAATTTGGAAACTATAGCTAGGATTGACAGTCCTCGCGGCAAACAAAATTTCAGACTTTTACCTATACCCATCACGAAGTTACAGTGGGCTTAAAAGTGTCGTGAGTTGCTTCGAGAAAAGGTGTCAGTGTTCGACTTGGCTGGGAGCACTGCCGTGCTCCCAGATTTCCCAATATCATTTTACTCATAGTTAAATGGTCCCTTATGTCTAAGAGTAGACTTTATTAGTGCCAAATTCGCGCTGGTGCCATCACAAACTAAAGCCATTGTAGAAAATTATTAGGAATGCAGCACTTCCAGCGTATTAAACAGGGCTTCGCCTATATAGTGTAGATTGAAAGACACTGAGCTTGTGAAATATGGTCCGATTAAATTAAATTCAGAAGTTTGATCTCTCCATAGAAATTGAAGAACATATTGTGTTGGGGTTGGAACATTATCTTTCCCATCTTGAAAAAACGTCATTTAGATCTTAAAAGTCATCTTTTTTTATCGCAAATCCTATCTATTCGTTACTTTTTGAATTCCAGATAACCTTTACTATAACTTTGACTTCGTCAAATATTAAAACGCCTTCACCAAGCGGGTTTTTATCACCACGCTGAATTTTCTCATCTTGAAATTTCTTATATTTATCCTCTTGGCTAGCTAAATAAGATTGGTCAATTCCAGCCTTATGATGAAATTTTTTTAACTTTGCTTGAAGTGTTCTGTCACACGGAAATTGCAAAATCTCAAAATTTGTAAGCTGCATTGCTTCGAAAATAAATAGCGAGAGCAATACGAAGAGTAATGCGGGTAAACTTATTTGATTTTTTCCCAGTTTTACATTTCATCTGGTCTTTCATAAAGTCTTTCCTGTCTTGATTTTTTTTTTCTCAGAATCTCTATCCCAAGCTCTAAGAAGAGCTAGTCTAGTGGTGGTTGCGAGTTTCTCGTTCGATAATGTTTCCTCCCAAAGATCAGGGAAATCTTCATTAATCTTGTCCATGATGTTTCCCATTTCTTTGGCATGACTGCTCTTTAAAGTCACATCACATTTTAGAAGAAGCTTCTCTAACTTAGCAACTTTATTGTCCAAAGTTTTCCTAGCATTTCGCAATCGTGATTTTCTAATTTTCTTGCTTTTTGGGCTTAATGTAGTTATTACCAACAAACGATAATTTATCTAACTTTATCTTCAAAAGCTTCTCGTCCAGTTTGTTTTCAGAAAATATTTGGCATGCCTCGCTTGGTTTGAACAAGATGTGGAAAGTTTAAGTTCCATCCCATTCAATTGTTATCGAAACTGGCTCTGCCATTGATCCAAGTAAACCAACATTTTCTTTCCTCGTAACACGCAAGAATTCCTTCTTTCGATGAGATACTTTCAACTAATGATGTTTAACCATAAAGATCACTCACGGAGTTATAAAATTATCAATGATCAAATCGTTGTAGGTGGTGTTAGTAAAAATGAATTATTCCACACTAGCTTAAAGCCCTTTAGAATGGATTTCTGAAAATTTTATTTTTTTAAAGCCGTGGATGAACTTGTTTCCGTGTCTAGTTTTCTTTTTATAGAACACTGCGTTGATGTTGATCTAAATGTCACTTCTGATACTTTCTCTGTGTTTACAATCTTATCATCACTTTGATTAGCTTTTGATTCCGGTTTATTTTGAAACTTCCTCCAAAAGCTAAGCGCGTAGTAAAGGCATGCAACAACCTACACTTTTATCTTTTGTACTTATCCTATTCATAAGAAACCAGTTGTACTGTGTACACTTATCGCTAAGAGTTTTTCCCATTTCCTTTAAAAATTCCAGATAATTTACTGTTTCTAATCTTAAAGTAACAACATAAGTCTTAAAAGCCCGTACTAAACCGATTACCGCTGCCATATATTGCAAAAGCAGACGACTGCTTAGATTTCCGGGTTTTAAGGCGGTAGGGAGAATCGGGAAGGAGAGAATACTCTAGGTGGCGTAGAACCTCAAATTTCTCTTTGGCACCCTTGTACAATGTTGATTACCCGTGGTATTATTGTGAATTCACGCTTACGGGTAGTTTGATATGCTTATGACTCAGCCCACCAAGGAATCACATGCTGGCAAGCAAAAGCCTACATCGATGTATACTGGCTAAACATGGCCAATGATGTCAAGGAATATAAACAGCAATGCCCCATATGCAGAACACATGATCGGGCAAATACCGCAACACCTATGTAGCCACTATTTTCCTATGTCAACGCGAAATAAAAGAAGTAGTTCCAATTCCAACGAGGGCGAGACCGTTGTTGGCGCGTATGCCGCCCTCTTAGCGGACAGTGATAGCAATAGTAATAGTAATATCAGCGTCGATAAAGAAAAGAGAGCTACGAAGTTGTCCTCTTCATTTGGGCTTGACAAAAATGTTTCCAAACCCGAAAATACAACGATGGATAAGTTGATGATTTTTGCTTTTTACGCTGCGTAAAAAAAGGGAAAAAGTCAGGGATGAGACAGGGATTTAAAAGGTTTTCCTAAAAGGTCAGAGATATGGGTTGGTATATCAAATCATGCTTCGAGCAATACTAAGTATAAGCGAGGTGTCATTATAAAGTGGGCTCTGATAAACACGTCCTTAAAATGGTCCCAGGGATATTGTCAAAATTTGGTCAGGGATAACCTGGAAAGTCAGGGATTTTCAAAGTACTAAGTATCTATAGTCTGTAATATGCATTACTTTCGACGATAATTATTTTAAAACCTTAAATTCCGGGATGTAAGAGACCATTTCGATGTAACTAAGAGTGAAAGACAGGGGGTAAAACTTTGCCTTCCATCTCGCTTTCTGGCACCTGCTCTGTAGTCTTTTTGTATCACGATAGTGCGCAGAGAAGGATGGCAATGTGTCAACCCCATTGTACGTCCCGATACTGAGGGTTGCCTACAAGATATTTTTTACATCAAAAATATTTATTAGGGAAAAGGGTTCAAAGCGCACAGAACACTTTATTATTTAACTTTAGTACCTTTTTAATCATGAGATTGCGCGGAGACGGATGACAACGTATCGACCCCCTTCTGGGTCCCATTCGCGTGGTTTTTGGACTATTTTATTTATCACTGGCGTGTAATAAGCACACGGTTTTCTTTGTTTATGGCCAAATTAGCCCAGGAACATCGCAAACCAATGCGCATGAGCAATTTTAACGAAGCATTTTGTAACATCATAGATTCCAAAACGAACGGGAATATAGGACGATATCTCAACGTAAGCCCTCATTTTCTCTTTAACCCCAAAAAATCTATGAATATGGTATCGTGAAATAGGTTATTTTTTTTCTAAATTCGTGGGTTTGAAACTTTTTACTTCTTATTTAGATTATTACTATTATTGAGGTTGGGCTCAAGCCCTAGCACCGATGCCAAAGGCATATTGTGCAACCTCATATTCAGGCCTTGAATAGGCCCGTAGCCGCAGCGTAGCGAAGAATTCGCTCCACCGTAAAAGAGGAGACCCTTGAGGGCTCTACAGTGAATCAAAATGTTCTAGTCTAAGCGAGGCGTGGCAGTCGCACTCTCAAAGTACGTGAGCGGATGTTTCTTCCTTCTCCCGACACGACCTGCAGAGAGGGTCGTCTGTAAGACCCATCAGATGGAGGTGCCTATTAAGCCGGCAGTGTCCGGTCAGAAGACCGGTGGCCAGACTAATATCCCATCTGCTGAGCGAAATTAGGTCTGTAGCCCGAGACCGGCAGGGGCCATTGACTAACTGTTTTGTCTCTCCATGTTATGCCAGAGCTGGTTTTGTATGACAGTCAGCCTGTCATGCAGACTCCGTTTGACATACCCGTAGGGGATGGGGACGGCCGGCACCAAGAGCTTGGCCTCCGCGCCTCTTTTCGCAAATCTATTGGCTTGCTCATTGCCATGGAATCCGCTATGCCCTTGCACCCAATACAACAGAACCCTGTTGCAGGACGCCAGCCGCGCTAGCAGATCAAGGCAGATACGCACCAGTTTAGAGGTAATCTGACACTGTTTCAGCGCATTCAAGGCGGCCTGACTGTCAGAGTAAATTCTCACAGTCCGTCCGGTATACCTTTTGTTAATACAGTAATCTGCGAAATAACAGATCGCGATAATTTCTGCCTGGAACACACTAACAAAGGTGCCCTGGCAAGCAAAAAACCGACCCTTGTGGTTAGGCAGTAATAGCCGGCGCCAGCGCCGGAATCAGTCTTGGAACCATCGGTGAACCAAATAGTTTCACCCCCAGTGCCAAGAGGCAGCAGGTTAGTCCACTCGGCCCGCCTGGAAAAGTGGATGCTGAATGCCTTACTGTAATCAAAACTGGTAACGGTTTTGTCAGAGCACATCGTTAACGACGGCTCAAGTGCGGCGTACTCCCGAAAGAGCTTCGTATGGCTGTAATCCCAGAGTCTTGGAACCCAGCAGCCACTAATGTTGAGCCTGTAGGCCCCCATGACAGCCTCCTCCTCAATGAAGAGATGAAGAGGAAGCATGTAAAGGAGCACCTCCAGGGTAGCAGTTGGGGTCGATCTCATGGCGCCCGTAACACCAATGCAGACAAGTGCCCCGTAAGATAGTATGGGTCTGATGATCCCAGTATAGAGCCAGTGTACAGCCTAGGGGTTGAGGCCCCAAGTCTGGCCGACAGAGCTCCTGGTCCTCCAGAAAAGCATCTTAGCCTTCTTGATGCACCGATCAATATGCGGCTTCCATGTGAGTCCGCAATCAAAGGTCACCCCCAGGTATTTCACCTCGGAGGACTTTGTCAGGACCTGGCCAAAGAAAGAGATATCATTGAACAGATCTTTCGTAATCTTCTTCGTAAAAGGAACAAGGACAGTTTTATCAGGGTTAACAGTGAGTATAACCGCCTGACACCATTGCTCCACGCAATAGCTCCATGGCCAGTTTCGTACTTTTCCCCCATCCCCGAAGGGGGGTTATTATGAACTCCTGGAAATACTCATAACAATGTTTTTTTAACTCAATGAATCCTTAATATCAACATCAACAATTATCTACTTAAAAAAATATCTTCTTATATTCCATTCAAATTTCTCGCAACATTTCAAACTAACGAATAGAAATGTGCAAATGAAGTTCGAACCGATTAATTGGGAAAATTGCTATATTGGTCACCGTTACCGATAACATATAGATTTGTGTCTTTCAGTAGTATTTATTATGCTTGTGAAATGGTAAGCGAAAATCTATGATTAAAGTTTAAATTAGACATGGCCAAAAAGAGCTTTCTTCATATCAACTCGATTACCAAATATCTAAATGTGAACAAAATTAACAAAATATTCTCATCATGATTAAAAATCATCTTTGAAGCAGCAAGCCATCTAATCCTTATTTATCTTCTTTTGAAAAAAAAGTAGGTAGATACCTCTTTCAGTAGATGATTGATTGATATTTCAGTTTCATTGACCTAATCGACAATCACAAATTTTATTAACTAAATTACAGAAACCGGCTCAAAATATTAATAGTTTTAAAACGAGTTAATTTCTTATATTAAACATATGTGCTAGTTAATTCCTTGTAGGTAATTAATTTTTTGTCTTAGTGAAATTAATGCTGAATTTTATATACACAAAATAAATAATAAATAACTTCTAAAATTAAAATGTAAAATGTGTGCATTATTTCCAAATTAATAAGAGATATCAACCTATTTTTATTCAAATTAATATTAATTAGGCCTAATAAGCTTAACTGTCAAATTAAGAGGTTTATTAATTGTACAAAATTATTTCAATTTAACACGCAAAAATCGAAGGCTTAAAAGCATTTTACTTTTATATTAAACGCTGCAAAAGAATTGACCAATAAACACTAAGTAAAATTACGTAATGAAAGAGGAAGTGACGTACATTTGGTTTGGATAAAGGTTTGGCGAGAGATCCAAATGTCAATTTGGATTTGGGTTAGAGAATACGGTTTTAAGCGCCCTGTCCAAATGGAACCGATCTAAACGTTTAGATTTGGATCCTCGTCCAAATGATTTAGATTTTTTGAGAAAAGGGTCCCTGAATTTCAATTAAATGAAAGGAATTATTAGAGTTTAAATTTCGAATTTGTTTATTTAAAATTGTGGACCCAGCGTTACAGGCCAAGGGGTTTATCGGTGTGCTGGGGAAGGGTTTGCATGTTTGTTCTTCCCCGCCTGACCGTTTTCCGAGTGGGGCTGACGTTGTGTTGAGCTATTATAGGTCCTTTCGTGGCCGAAATTGGTGTTTCGACAATTGGTACTGATATGACCGGCAACACCGCAACGCTGGCAGACAACTGCGGCGCCGTTGTTATAGCGACGCGAATCGGGCTCCCGATAGTGAGAGAAATTTCGTTGGGTATAATTAGGCCTAAAAGTATTCGATCTAGAATTGTGGAAGGTTTGCGGGGGCCTATTATAAGGACTCCGAAACGAGAGTATTTATCTTGGTAGTGGGGACCACCACACTTAAAACAAACTATGCCACCTGCTCGCTGACCATTGTTAGCGGTGATAGTGGGAGTCGATTTTTCCTCCGCAAGTTTGTCCTTGCCGGCTGCTTTGGCTTGTTCAATTAAGACGGCATCGGCTAATAAGGCTCTAATTGACGTAAATTTTGCCGTGGCTAACGCGACTCTAAGTACTTCGCATAGATTTTTACGAATTATTCTAATTTGCACCTTTACAGGGAGAGGTTCTGTTAATTTCCTAATAATAGTTTGCATGGCCTCAACATAATTAGTAGCGGATTCACCCGGCTTTTGAAAACGGTAATTTAAGCGTTCTTATAGAACATAATCATTCGCGTAAGCATTAAATTCATTCATAAGTGCGTCGGAAAATTCCTCAAAAACCAGCGAAAGGGCCTTGGTCCTCGAACCGTTCTAATGCTGCACCTGTACACATTGTTTGTATCCAATGCTTGATAAACAAGTCTTCAAGGCAACCCCGGGAAATAAATATTTGGCGCGCTTTTACAAGGAACTCTTTCATGTTTTCGCTAAAACTCCCCGAAAACGTGGGGGGTAAAATAGGGAGAGACTGAGGTTGGTCAACGTGCCGCCCATTGTTTGCTATATTTTCTGGGTTTTGGCGACCTTCTAACGTTCGGTTTGGAGCGACCACTTGCGCGGACAACTGCCTTATTTGTCCTTGTAATGCTGTAATAGCAGCTACGTTAGGATCGGGGGCGTTTTCGTTAGGCATGTTGGCTGGTGGGGAATTAAGTTTTTGCTTTCTAATTTCTCGGGCGTCAATTTGTTCAATTTTAAGAATTTGGTAGCACTCTTCGCAAGAGTAAAAGTTTCCCAAGCTAGGCTGGCAAAGCTCGTGACTGTCCTGAGACGATGACATAACCCATGTTATAAGCTTAATTTAAAGCATGCACTTAATTGAACCAAACGTGTACGGCGAGATTTAACTACGTAATAATAATAATAATAATAATAGGGACCAGTGACCAACCATAAAAAAACACACTCCTAAGGTTTTTTTTTTAAAAAATCTAACCAAAACTTTTAACAAAGCTATTCTACTTAAATGCACAACAAACTAACTGAACTAAAGCTACACTAATTTCACTAAAAATAACCTACACAATTACGCTAACCGAGTAAACTAACCAACACTACGCTAACCACGCAGACTTAAACAACAATTACGTTAACCACGAAAACATTAAAATATTAGTGCTAGTCTTCAAAATTCAGTTTCTTTGTTTCTACTTCATTAAATCACTTACTGGTTACCATCCGTTAATTAATTGGGGACTTTTAGTAGTTCCGATCCCGGATGGACCCCCAAAATGCGACATTTAAGTTTCAAGGTATAAAAGATAAAAATAAAAGTTGATTTATTTAGTAATTAATTTGGGTCATCAGTTGTCTAGGGTTTGTAACCGTAAAATTTGAATGTAGGCAAGGGGGCCTAATTTCACGGCTCACAAATAACTTAAATTAAAACTAGCAAATTAAGAAGTTCCCAGGTTCCCGTTTAAAGGACTTATTGTCCATGACTAGCAATATTTACCAGGTAATCCATTGTAGAAGAAGACGCAGTGTGATAGAAATAATAATACTGGTATTTATTTAACAAAACAAAAGCGACCAGACAGGAGCGCGAATACAAATTAACTGCAACTGCTTCCTGCCTCCATCACAGACGGAGACGGAGGCGGTGGTTTTTATTCCCGCGAAATTTTTTTTTTATACATTGACAGCAGTGGCGCGTAAGGCGCCACTTCGGGACAATTTAACATTATACACAAATAAATGTAAAAAATGACAAGTTGGGAAACCAAAATAAACCTCTCCGAGCCGAGACGAATTTACTTTCTAAACACAGGTCCACCAGCCAATGAGAAAAACCGGAAATACATAGTTCAAATTGGCGAAATATTGTCAAGGTCTTTAGAAAAGGCTTAAGCGTTTAACAATTTCCTTTGTATCCTCAATAATTCTAATGAGGACCTAAAATGTATCAATGAACGGTGTATTTAACTTTCGGCTCACTCTGAACCGTTAACACCTCCTATAAGAGGAGCGGAAACAAGGTCATTTCTAGTTGAAATCTAGGGTATCTTATTTCACAGACCCAATCGTTTCAACACTTGTGGATAGATGAAGAATTAAAATCCATGTTATACAATGAATATAAAAAATGCGATTACACTATATATAAATGTAGTAAAGCTGAATTAAAAAGTAAACACCAAATTTGAAATGTTAATATCAAAAGAGGTTCTTGGAATATTAAGATGAAACAGAGCTTTATAGCTACACAACTACTTAAAGAATCGTAATGCCGAAAAATATTTAAAATATTTCCATTTAATATTCTGCAAAAATGAAATGTTATCGTTTTGTAAGAGATCTTATCATCCTACTCGCTTTATATTAACTTTGATGTGCGTGTAGTGTTTCGATTCGGATGCAATCTTCATTACTCGTTCCATATAAACTCTCACTTGTGTCATTACATAGAAATAAGTTTATCTTAAACAATTAATGAAATATAAATGATATTAATTATTTTAATCGCCAGTAAATAACTTTAAAAATAGTTAAATCGTTCAAAATAAAGTTTTTCCTATTATCTTTCGAAACTTTGCTAATATGGACGTTTAAAGTGAAGGGTACCCCTCTTGCCCGCTTTTTTCAAATTTTGGGGTATATATACGATTCGTTTCCATCATAATAATAGATAAAAACGCATTCGCGTGAACCGATGGTGGAAGCCCTGCCGTTGGGAGGCTTGACGTTTCTCGTAACCCTAGCCGATCGCCGCGTATATCTTAAAACCAAACGATAACGATGGAGAAGAAGCCGGAAAGGACAAAGACCTGATGATGGTGGTGCATGAAAGCTGGTGTCAATGTGGGATTGACGAAGAACAGAAGATGGTGGCGCATAGAAGCTGGTGTCAATGTGGCATTGACGAAGAACAGGAGATGGTGGTGCATGAAAGCTGGTGTCAATGTGGGATTGACGAAGAACAGAAGATGGTGGCGCATAGAAGCTGGTGTCAATGTGGCATTGACGAAGAACAGGAGATGGTGGTGCATGAAAGCTGGTGTCAATGTGGGATTGACGAAGAACAGAAGATGGTGGCGCATAGAAGGTGGTGTCAATGTGGCATTGACGAAGAACAGGAGATGGTGGTGCATAGAAGCTGGTGTCAATGTGGGATTGACGAAGAACAGAAGATGGTGGTGCTTACGAGCCAGCAAGTACAGGCTAGTGTCAATGTGGGATGGACGAAGACTAGCAGATTGTGGTCCTTAGAAGCCAGTTAGTAAAGACTGGAGGTGGCAGATGAATGGCCAAATTTCCGTGAACCGCGAACGCGTTCCGGAAATCGGGTATTTGTTTGCTCCGATTTGTAAACTGCGAACGCGGTCACGTGAGGTCTGACAGACACACAGACAGACACGTCCAGTGTAATACCTGTCCGTGACGTCATCGTCACTCGGAGAGGTAAAAAATGAACAAAGCAGACGACGCGGTTTTTCCTCCGGGAAGGAGATGCTTGGTGTGGACAGTTACATCCTCCCTCCCACCCCAAAGAAAAGTCGTCTGCTGCGGCACTCTTGTTCCCAATCCGCTGAGGCTTGGGCAGTCTGCTATCGCTGCTAATTCTCGCGATGGCGAATTCTATGTGCCGCGTCAAGCGTTATGTTGCGTTCCGAATAGTCTCCCATGGCTCTCTAGAGATTGCTTGACGGGAAAAATTAAAATCACTAGACGTCACATCTGTGATTGAATGCATGCGTAGATACTGTTCTACGTCTGCGCGAGACCGAAGAGTCTTATGAGGAAAGTTCGGTGGAGGGTGATAACTTATGTCCAGTTCAGAACCTCCAGGCTTTGGATTCTTCCTCAGTACTATCTCACGTTTCCATCCTTTACGGAAAAGATTGACAAATCTCATAGAATTGATAGGAACAATGTTGGACAATTCCACTTCGTCTTCCTCCGATTCAGAGGAAGAACTGGAATCGTCAGGGTTAGATAGAGGAGAGGGTAGAGGGAGAGACTTCTCCCTCGACCTCCTATTAGGAGAGGAAGGAGGAGAAAGGTCTGGCGGTATCCGATTCACTCGGAAAACCGCTGGAGGATCTGAGAATAAGGCGAATGCGTCGGGCTCAGATTCCTCAGGTAGATCAGAGACTTCTGGGAAGGACTCTGGAACTTCCTCCGACGGGGAATGAGAGGATTAATTGGTGGAAGAAGATGCGGTTTGATTGCTCCTCGTCTCTTCTCCAGACGACTCGGTTTGCGCTACTTGGTCTCTCAGCAGTCGTTGTCTTCGTTCTCGTCGAGTCTCACGACGTTCGTCACCAGTACTGACTCCAGCGTCCCGAAGTATAGGCACGGACTGTGACGTTGTCGAATTTGAAGAAGAAGTTGAGGATGACTGGCTTCCGTCCGGTTGGCAGACATCTTTATTCGACCAATACAGCTTTAGATGAACGATATTCTCGATTTCTTTATTTTCTCCAGTCTCTGGGTCTTCTAGCTGATATCGCAACCGGTCTAGTTTCTTTGCGATCTTGTAGGGACCATCCCATTTGGGACATAACTTAGCGGCGACATTACGTGCCGCTTGAGACAAGGGATGCGTCTCCTTCCAGACAAGCGTACCAACGGGAAATTCAATGCCTTCCCGCCTTTGATCGTAATAGCGTTTCTGGTGTGCTTGCGCTTTCTTGGCAAGTTCTTTAGACAAAGCAAGTTGCTTCGCTAAAGCTGAGAGCGATGCGGACCTTTCAACAAAGTCCGCTACTGGCATACCCACGTCCAAGTCCCAGGGAAATTTCGGTTCCCTACCCATGTTAAGGTAGAAAGGAGTTCTTCCTGTTGTGGTATGTGTAGTCGAGTTGATGGCGAACTGAATAAATGGCAAGTTCTCGTCCCATCTTCGGTGATCTCGATCAACGAACATTGAAATAATTTCGCCCAGAACTCTGTTCGTGCGCTCCACGATGTTACTCTGTGGATGATACGGAGTGCTGTATCGTGGTTTGACTTTGAACATCTTGAGAATGTCCTTCCAAAGTTGAGAAACGAATTGTGTCCCGTTTTCGCTTACGATGGCTTTCGGACATCCGTAGCGAACTATCATGGAGACGAGTTTCTTCGCACACGTTCTGGCGGTGATGTTCTTCATCGGGTATAGTTCAACAAATTTGGAAGCATAGTCCGTGAAAACCAGGAGGTACTTGTGATGGTGTCGGCTTTTTGGTAGAGGTCCCATTATGTCCACTCCCAGCAAATCAAAAGGCTCAGTAATGGCCGTAGGCTGCATTATACCTGGACGTTTTCTATTGCGGGCCTTGTGCATCTGACACAAAGGACATCCGCGGACGTACTGGGTAACGTCCTGCCGGAACGATGGCCACAAATATCTGGCCCGAACCTTATCGAAGGTACGATCTCGATCTCGATGTCTAGATAAAGGGTGGTCGTGAAATAAGCGGATGGCGTCTCGCCGGAACCGCTGCGGCAAACAGATTTTCGCTGGTTGTCTACTATGGGCCTTTCGATACAAGACATCGTTCTTTAGTTCGTAGTACCGATGTCGTTGAGGATAACTGGACTATGATGTCATTGGTGGCTTGTTCATCTTGTTGAGCCTTTCGTACTTCTTCGAGCGTGAAGGAGTGGTACAATGCGTGATTGGCGGGAGGAGCTAATCCGCTACTGGTTGAGGACGAGGTCGACGTCATTGAAGAGGATTCCGCTGGACTGGAATCTTCTGACGAGGACGGTGAAGTCATGTCTTCCAAAGACATGGCTAATAGAGAGACAGGCGCTCTTGATAATGCGTCTGCGACCTTGTTCTCAACTCCCTTCTTGTTTATGATCTTGATGTCAAACGTCTGCAGGTACATTGCCCAACGAACAAGTCGAGAACTGGGATCACAGTGAACGGTATATTCTCCAAGTGTGGCCGGAACATTCCCACTCCCCAATAGATGGCAAGACATTCCTTTTCCGTGGCGGTATATCTTCTCTGGACGTCGGTCAGTTGTTTACTGGCATAGGCAATAGGCACCTCGAGGTCATCTTGGATTTGCGACAGGAAAGCTCCAAGTCCAGCGTCGCTAGCATCCGTTGTCAGGATACACGGAAACTTAGGGTTGTAAGCCCTATAGGAGGCGCCATGCAGATCGCATCTTTCATGGCCTGGAACGATTCCTGCTGTTCTTTCTTCCACTGGAACGGAACTTCCTTCTTCTGGAGATGATTTAACGGGGCAACGATCTTTGAATACTGCGGGATGAATCGTGAGTGCCATCCCCGCCATGCCCAGAAACCTTTGGATTTCTTTCACGTTTTTTGGGATGGGAAAGTCTACTATAGCCCAAGTCTTGGAAGGATCAATATGGATCCCTCGTTCATTTACTATACACGGTCGCTTCGCTTTGCGCAAAGCGACATTTCTTTGTCTGAATCGTAAGTCCCGCTTCAGACAGTCGGTGAAAGACATATTCCAAGGCTTGTAAATGGTCAGCCCAAGTACTGAATGGAATGACGATGTCATCCAGATAGACACAGATGGAAAAGTGGTGTCCATCCCTTCGTCGATGAGCCGTTGAATCGACGACGGCGCATTGCATATACCGAACGGAAGTACTTCGAATTCGTACTTTCCCGCATGCGTGATGAAAGCGGTCTTCACTTTCGCTTGCGGATGGAGATCTATCTGCTAATAGCCGCTCTTAAGGTCCAGTGCTGTGATGAACTTCGGAGCACCCATTTTTCGTAATAGTTCTTCTTTTCGCGGAAGCGGATACGGATCTTTGACGGTCACTTTATTTAAAGCCCGATAATCAACGCAGAAACGTATCTTTCCGCATTTCTGGTGGACAAGTACCACTGGCGACGCGTAAGAACTAACAGATGGTTTCACGATTCCGTCGCGGATCATTTCGTTAAGATGATCTTCAATTATCCGTTTTTTCTCGTCGCTAACACGATACGCGCGTTGACTAACGGGGACTTCGGTGGTAGTGTGTATCACGTGATAGACTAAGTTCGTACGTCCCGCTTTTTCCGAAAATAGTTTTGGAAATCGTAATAATAAAGTTTTTAAGTCTTCCTTCTGTTTAGGACTCAGGGTAGGCGACGCGACAGCTTGTTCAACATCCTCTAAAATCTGAGGTGTTGGAGTCTTAGCCCAGGGAGATTAAGCACGAATGGAAACGTTGTACCGTCAATCTGACAAGTTTTTGTACCAAAATCCAGAATCGCTCGTTTTTTATAAAGGAAATTTTTTCCCAAAATAAAGTCGTTTGGTAGTGAGGGAATTACGCGAAATTCCTGCTTTAGTTTCAACTGTCCTAGGCGGAAGTCTATTCGCGCGCGTCCTTCTGTGAAGGTATAACGTCCATCGCCTAACACTATGCATTTAGTCTCTTCTTCTTCCGGAAGTACTAAGTCTGGTTTTAAAGTTCTGACTAAATTACGCCACTGATATAAGATGATAAAACATGCATCAGCGCCTGAATCTAGTCTAGGCGCGCAAGTCCCATGCGAATACCCGGTTTCTATGGCCACGGGAGGATCAACCTAACGGCGACGCACATCCATAGAGCCAATTTCCATAAGGGGCTTTACTTTCTTAGCGCGGCGGGAAGACGATCCCCTTTTGGTCTTCCCGCTTTCGCGTTTCCCGAAGCTTGTCTTTGCGCGACTTCTTGTTTGTCCAGACAGGTTGTGGCATAATGCCCTACGAGTCCGCACTTGTAGCATTCTACTTGACTTAAATCGTTTTACGCTGGCTTCTCCGGCGCAAGAGTCTTTGATCTATTGGCATTGCTTGCGTATGGTTCCGCAACCTTTGATTTCGTACCTCCCCCCGGCGGTTTAGTTAAAACCGCGGCTGTGGGAGATTTTCTTCTCCTACTGGCTTAACGCGAGGTAGACTTGGCCCTTTCAGTAGGATACAATGAGCTAGAAGGGGTCGCTCGTAAAATTTCTTCTGTTACGCGGCCCTTTTCTATAAAACTGCGCATTGTCCTTATGTTGTCGTTAAAGACATGGATGCGTATCTCGGGGAGGATATTTTTCTTGCAAATACCAACAAGTTCAGAGTCAGTGTATGGAACGCGTAGGTTTTGATTCATCGCGGTAATACTGGCGATATACGCGCCAAAAGATAGATCGGCAGGTTGTTTAAACTGCGCTATTTCTAGGCGGAGGGATTCCTCCGCTCTTACAGAAAAGAAATAGTCTCTAAACGCGCCTTATACTGTACGCCACGTTAGTGTTTGATTAGGCCTATTCGTGTCTCTAAACCAGATTAATGCACGGCCCCTTAATATTTGGGGTAGAAGCGCGATAATGTCATTTCCAGTCATGCTGTGATATTCAGCGAATTCCGTCAAAGTCCGAAGGAATTCCGGCGCACTTTCACCTTCAACACCACTAAATATTAAGTGAGGGGGTGGTTTTGGCCTATTTTTGGCGGCTGGTCTAGTACCTATGTTCGCTAGCGTAGTCGCAAGTGTTTGAATAGTTTGAATCAAAACATTTGGTAGGATTGCACTTTATCTAACTAACTCAACTTACAGCGGTTTCTGACTATTTAGACCACGGGGAGTTCGGAAAAATAGTAAAAAAATTCTAAACCCGCCGCAAGTTGGTCAAAAAATTTTTTGAAAATTTTAAAATTGCATGTATTTACCATAACCCCCGAGAATTCCAGAAAAACCTAACTCCGTCTTCTGCAGCCGAGCTCGATCTTACCAAATGGACTCGCGACGAAAATCGTGTTAGAGCTTATTCTAGATCTTACTAAGAAAAGGTAAATATACAAAGAATTATGAGATTTATGCTAATAATATTTGAAAAGGTGGATTTTTATTTAGAAAAAAATTAGGAAAAGGTCTCATTTTATTTGAGTTGTAAAAGAAGTAAGCATCAAAATTTTGGAAAATGCTGATATTAGTTGAGAAATATTTCAGAAAAGGTTGCATTCTATTTGGGTTGCAAATAAAGTAATCATCTAGTTTTTGCAAGAGGCTTCAAATAATTTGGGAAGCAAATGAACGTAAAGGCAGAATTATGAAAAATTACGCGAAATATTTGGAAATTAATGGTAATATTTGGAAAAGGCGTCATATTTTACAGCAATATTTTGGAAAAGGCGTCATATTTTACGGCAATATTTTGGAAAAGGCGTCATATTTTACGGCAGTATTTTGGAAAAGGCGTCATATTTTACGGCAATATTTGGAAAAGGCGTCAAATTTTGGAAAACGTGTCTTATTCTTTTTGAAATATCTAAACACAAACAGCGATATTTTGGAAAGGGTTTCAAATTACCAGGGAAGAACTAAATACAATTAGAAATTCCAAATATATTTATGGTTATGCAGTAATGTGTGGCACTTAGCGTTACCCGAGAAACACCACTTGGAGGTGGCCACACTTCGTTTCTCATGGAGAGTTTTTTATGGCAGGTCCCCTAACCTACTGCCGGCTTCAATATCCTGGGGTGTTTTCATTTGTCAGGCCCCCTACCTATATAATGTCGACCTCATTGCCCTGCCAAATGAAAACTCCTCACGACATTGAGGTCGACAGTATATAGGTAGGGGGCCTGCCAAATGAAAACTCCCAAGGATATTGAATCCCCTTGCCTACAGCCTTAAACGAAGAAAACCGACCTCACTCATCGCTGAGTTCAACCGTGTTTTCTTCGTTTTGACCACCTATAAGGAACGCCGGCTGTGTCTCTGGATTCAGAGCGTTCAACTTTCCTCCGACACGCCAATTTCAATTCGTTCAAGGCCATTTTTAGCTGGACCAGGATAGCATGCCTTGACGTCTTCTAGGAACCGACGGAAGTTGGTTCCAGGAGGAAGCCAATTGCCATCTTGGTCCTTGAAAAAAGGCACCTGTACCTATATGTGGTCATATAACTATTCAACGCCCGGTCAGTTCTGTAGGACTTTATGCTCGCCTTCAAATGCCGGTTTCTGTTTTCGACGTTATTCGTATGAGCACGTGAATCTTCCGAATTCACGAACTCATACTTATGCAAAACAGTCAGATGCTCCCGAAATCCCATCAAAGTACAATTCATGTACATCAGGGCGCCATCTGGCACTATCACTGACCCCGGAGCTATGTCTTTCGCCATTTGGGCCACAAAACGGCCCTGGACTTATTCCTGACCTTCAAAAAAAGACCATCTTTCGTATCTCTGCAATAGATACCAAAGATACAAAAGGTCTCTCCGGCCAATTGAGCCCCACGGTGGTACTTACTAAAGTGCAAGTATGTTTCGTCCACCTCTACGAATAATCCTGGTCCTCCAATCTCCACCTTGTCGGCCCTTTTCGAAATGGCAATCTCAGCCACCTCGCGACACATGGAAAAGTAATCCCCGACGGTATGGCTGGCATATTCACTGTGGATTATAGCGTCAGATACGCTCATTTTGGAAACCCACAGGAACACGAGGAAGAGATTGTTGGTAACCAACAGGTTTTGATTGTAAAACCAGGTGTTTTTCGAGGGGACGAAAGCCTTCGTGCAATCGACCGCCAAATACTCTGGTACCTTCTTTTTGGATGCTTTTAAGGCCTTGCTCTTGTTAGCGCGAGACTGGGCTGCGGAATATCTTATCGAATAGCCAAAACGGCTTTGGGCTGCCAACCCCAACAAGATATCCATTTAATTCCCCATCATCGTTTTTATTCCCACATCCGCAAGGTGTCTTTCCTTCATTGAAGGATTCAAGACGCGGGACAAGCTCCAAAGAAAGTACTAGGGCAATGGCGTCCCTCTCTGACCTCGCCTTTAGGGCATCATCCATCCCGGGAAAAAAACCATCCCCAATTCTCCAAGGAAACCATTTTAAAAAATTGTTCCTCATTCCCAAAATTTGGGTTTTCATACGCCTCGTTTCCCAAATTAGCATGAGCCATTTAGAAATTAAACCTAATAAACCCCCAGAAAATATAATTTGACAGCAGTAATAATTATCTCTCGAGAAAGCCTCTTCAAAAAAACACGTCTAATCACGTTGAAAATCAACGAGTCTCTGCTCAGTAAGTTCTCGTTTCCATGGCAACCCGCGAGGCGGGAAGAGGCGCGAATCGAGGGGAGGCGTTAAGGGGCGGCCAGAGGATTCAGTGACAGTTTTAGCGGGGAAGGAATACCATATATTTCAAAGGTATTAAAGGTAAGGTTAGGTTCCCCAGTAGCACTGCCGACGTAGGGCCTACATGGTCGGCGTTGTGTGTTACCGACGAGTTGGTAAAAAGTCACTAATAAGTCGGGAGAGTAATGGTTTGAAAGTCGAAATGTCCGCCTGGAGGGACGATGGCCCGCCGGTTTTCCTACTGTTTTGAGGCTACTATAAAACGACTGTTGGCCGACTATATGTCGGCGTCATTATGCCTACCTAAAGCCGCGCTCAATCCGACGATTTCGCGGCTTTTTAGTATAGGAACGGTAAATCGTCGGTAAAGGGCTGGTAGAGCAAGGGTTTGAGAGTTGAAATGTCCGCCCGGCGGGACGACGGCCCGCCAGTTTTCAGACTGTTATGAGGCGACTATAAAACGACTGTTGGCCGACTATAGGTCGGCGTCATTATGCCTACCTAAACCCGCGCTCAATCCGACGATTTCGCGGCTTTTTAGTATTGGAACGGTAAATCGTCGGTAAAGGGCTGGTAGAGTAAGGGTTTGAGAATCGAAATGTCCGCCCGGTGGGACGACGGCCCACTAGTTTACCGACTGTTTCGACACGAATGAAATACGACCCTCATCCAACACGTTTGAGAGTCGACTTAACCGCCTGTCAGCAAGAGGTCCGACGCTTTTGCGACGATCAAACCTTAACTCGAGGCCCGACGGTTTTGCGACGATCAAGCCTTAACTCCAGGCTTCATTCGCTTATAGTAAAGTTTACTGATACCAAGTATTGAAATTTCTTTAATACATTTTCAATGAAAATCACTTTAGAATTTGTACTTTGGTTATTTCAAGTAACATACAGGTTGAGCATCAATTATAACAATTTCAAATATTAAACAATGTATTCGATATTACACGACTAGTCGAATGGAAATATTAGCTGCCTAGCTAATTGGTTTTAACCAAAAGTAAAAGTTTTCAGGGCGAGTATAATATTTAAATCAATTAAAGCATTTATTAATATTCATTGTTAATATCTTCGATGTGGCCAGTTACTATCTCTTAAATTACAAAAATCTTAATGAAAAATATACACTTACAGATTTTTTAAGGAAAAAGAAAAGCATACAATTCTAAAGGGTATTACTTGACACATTTTTCTCTTAAAATGTTTGAAACCGCATAAAAATTCTCAAATTAAAACAAATTGAGATCTATTTTGGAATTCAGTATTATTTTCACAACCAAAAATCTTTAAAATACTTAATATATAAGGTTTTTGAACTCCAAGCGCCCCAAAACACTTGCTTCTTTTATAATCAAACAAAGAAACTGAAGGTATACATAAACGTTTAAGTTTTGGTTTCACTTTCTATGGGTGTGGTTCCCAGCAGATGAGAAGCTAGGTAAAAAAGCAAAGGCTTATGCATAAAACTGGCTCTAAGTTAAATTGATAATTCAATAACAAAATTCAAACCTTACGTGACAAACGAAGACGTTTCTAGTTTATTTGGTGTGACAAAGAACCTTAGCGATGAAATTAAAAGTTAGCAAGCCTATAACTAATCATTTTCGACCACAAAAATCTCGTTTAAACATTGTAACGACCCAGCCGCGTCAGAGATACTGGAAAGGCTAACTTGCTTTCGCACTAGCAGCGCCCTCTTCGATGATGACGTGCATCGTTTCATTTTACTCTTTTAAAACGTGACCATACCGACTAGCGGGAAGGAGTTGGTAATCAATTGGCAAAAATGGGTTACATGTTTTGGACGGTAGGCAAGTCTACTTCAAACCATCACAGTTCCATTTGTCGGATAAATGTCGGTTACTAAACGGCCTAAGAATAACTTTGCTTTTAATTTTACTCTTCTTAAACGTCACAATAACGACTAGCGCGAGGGAGTTGGTAATCAATTGGCAAAAAATGTGTTGGAATTTTCTAGACGGTAGACAAGCCTACTTCAAACCACCACAGTTCCAACTGTCGGATAAATGTCGGTTACTAAACGGCCTAAGAATAACTTTGCTTTTAATTTTACTCTTCTTAAACGTCACAATACCGACTAGCGCGAGAGAGTCGGTAATCAATTGGCAAAAAATAAGTTGGAATTTTCTAGACGGTAGGCAAGCCTACTTTAATCCATCTCTGTTCCAACTGTCAGATAGATGTCGGCATTGCCAACTAAAAGAAGTAGTCGGCTTCATGAGTCGGAAAAGTGTCGGAATAAGCATGGTACAGCTGACTGGACCGTAAACCGACTATTCGACCTTTAACCGACTTTTATGCAGAAGGCTTGTGCTACTGGGGTTAGGTTAGGTTACTTATTAGCTAATTTACCACCTTTTCGAAAATTTCTGTTTCTGATTAGGCCTAGTTAACTTTTAAATACTTCCCAAAAGTTGAATGCTATTTTTAGACACTAAAATATCGCTAATGCAATTTTCGCCATTTCTCGCTTATATTCTCGTTTTCCTTATTTTTGGCATTTCTAATTTTTCTTTTTAAGCAATATTTTGAAAATTTCTCAGATTACTTTACGATCACAGTACAAAAATGAATGGTTTTGCTAAATTTAGTAGATCTTAAAAATTCCATAGCTATACTTCCGTTGCGAGTCCTTAAAGTTCTTATAGTTGCCCCCCGGCATATTTTGATAGATTGAGTGCATAATGCGTTTAGTCTATAGCGGTAAGTACATGCAATTTTAAAATTTTAAAAAAACATTTTGACCAACTTGCGGCGGGTTTAGAATTTTTTTACTATTTTGTCCGAACTCCCCGTGCTCTAATTAGTCAGTAACCGCTGTTAGTTGAGTTAGTTAGATAAAGTGCAATCCTACCTAAAAAATGTAGGGTGCTACAAAATTATTAGTCATCAGTAAAATCTACCCACGTCGTCGTAAGCTTCAATCTCTATACTGCTTTGAAAAAAATTTAGAAACACAGTTTTTCGGCATTCACATTTCAAATCACAGACGTCTTTGCGTTTTGTAAGAGTTTATGTGCGTCTGGAGCAGGTTCAAGAGTGATTACAATAGGTTTTAGTTCGAATCCTACTGTAGGCGACACAGGCTAGAGCCCACTTTTCGTTTCACTTTGGGTCCAAAGAACTCCGTAAGGGGCACAGTAAGGCCCTGTTAATGTAAAATATTTGGAGCCTAGCGCTAGAACACTAACCTAGAGAAGGGAAATTTTTAAAACCTATTGTTTTTTCAGACAAAAAGGATGAGAAAAATTACGCGTCAAAATATATGTTGGCTATCTAAGAGATCCTCCATAAACTACGTCGCACACATAGGGGAGGGGTTCTAAATTTGTGACGGTTCATGACGAAGGGGGAGGTTGATAAGTGATGCCATAATTAACATTTACTTGGATACGAGGTCAGTAAGAGGCTTATTGGCTATCTTTCGTTATAAAAGCAAAATCACAACATTTGTTATAAAAGCAAAATCACAACATTCGTTATAAAAGCAAAATCACAACATTCTACCTGGGAACGACCAATATAAAAATTTACCAAAATTTTTATTCTATCATCGCTTAAATAGTAGAAAATTAAAGCAATGATCTCCTTCTTAATAATAATAATAATAATAATAATAATAATACTTTCGCGTACGTGTAGCGTATATAAAACAAACAGACCAGTTCACTGCAGTACTTAGGTAGCTACGTGTAGCCGTAAGGATTGCTAAATAGAAATAGTTTCAGCTTAAACTCTCTTATGCCACTGTTTATACGACATTAGCATAAAGCATGGTTATCACTAGGCGTAAATCGCCCGACGTCAAGCGACAAACAAAGAAAAGTAGCTACGCTGGAGTGGCTGGAAAGAAATTAAGTTGCGTGTGGCGATATTGGCTTTCTATTTTTTTCGGCCACGTTCAACGTTAAGGCTCTGCGCGAGCCAACCAGCAATAAGCTTGTGTTGTGACGTCATTTCTGACCACGCGTCTTCGGAAGAGGACAAACGCGGTCCGACACGTTTTTATATATTTTGTTGCTAATCAAGCCAGTTACTAGTACAAATCCCCGAGAATGCCGAAGTTCAATGCTGAAAATTTATTGAAGAGGTTGGGAACCATCCATTTCTCTATGAGATGGGACATAAATATTACAAAGACCAAAAAAGAAAGACAATAGATGGGCCGCAATTGGTGCAATGTTCAGCTTGTCTGGTAAGCCTTTGTTCCATTAGTTGCTGGAACTACGCTAGGTGAAAATGCTATTACGCTGGGCGACAACGTAAAAACGAATCTGACGTTTGATGTACAGCTGCCAAGTATTTTTTTCAGTCAAGTGCAAACCATGCTTAGCGAGGATGAATCTGATCCCCCTTCCGATGGGCCATAAAAAGTGTGCAGAATTGGGCTATGATTCTCGAAAATTGTGCGGAAATGGGCATCCTTGTCTCTGCGGATACAACCCTAATCGAATTTGAGCTATTTTCTTCGGTAGTCCCGCGTTGCACTTTTCTAGTTTTCCTTCCACTTGTGTTTAAAAAAACCAAAAAAATCATTTTTATTATTTTCATTATTATCATTACTATTAATTTTAGCTTTTTTCATTATTTAAAAATTTTTATTGTTGCCAATGTTCTCCCTGTTTAAAAAGGGATCTCTTCAAGAAATCGATGAGACTAACAGTTTTACCCGAGTTTGAGTAGTAGTAATTAAATAAATAACGGTAATGAGGAAGTGTGGCGTAAGCGATGTGTGATTTATATTGCTTCGCAGCCATTGAAATTTTTTTTCCGCGCACCGTTATATTAGGGGGTATTTCACTATAAGTATATTTATTGTCGAGAGTACCTTAAAAATTTGCTTAATATGAACTAGACCATCTTATTTCCTTGCTGCTATTTTAACCACACATAGTAATTTGCAACATCTCTTCGTAGCGTCGACGCCAACGCTGAAAGAGGCCGTTTGGGTCGGCTGATTTCTCATTCCTGCCAACCGAACCTTAAAACCAAAGTCTACGCAATGGTTGGTCGTCCATACCTTGTTCTACTAGCGGCTAGTGACATTGCGGCGGGAGAAGAATTGACTTTTGACTAGGGAGAGCGGAGAACGATGGCCCTGGAAAACAATCCCTGGCTTCGCCGGAACCAGACAAGAAGCTCCGCCTCCGTAGTCGAACCAAGCGCTAATTTCCCCTTGGCATCTACCAGCAATGCCGTTTACGACCGAGCAGTCTCGCAAGTAATATTTCACCAAGTAAAAACATAGGATTGTAACATTCAACTTTTTCCCTTCTTTTTAGAAATTTACACGCACGTTTCCGGACTGCCATCGCTATTATAAATGCCGTAGCAGCCTGTAGTTAGTTTTATAATTATACATATCCTGAAACCATTTTTAACCGTCGTTGCATTTCGTATAGTCAACTACAAGAAAAAAAACATAGAGACCAGCTCTACATTCCATGTAGAGTGCATGGCTGCGAGAGTTATTTTGGATTGAGGAACGAAAGTGTACTACACGAACTTCGGATTCACGGAGTGTTCCCACAACAGGAACGTTTACCACTATACCTTCCTCCGTTTAGTAAAATTTCTTTCAATATTCCTAAAATTTACAGAGTGTAAGTGATCAGACGAACGCTTATTTATTTGAGTATATCATTCAGAGATGGGCCGATACAAGTTTAAACCGTTACCGATATATCGGTTTAGCCAAATACTGGTACCGATACCGATATTGGTATCGTATCGGACAATCTCTAATATCTTTGCTAAACTTTTTTAATTGATTGTTTTACGGAAAACCATCAGTATGTTAGAAAGGATAGAAATAATTAGTAGTACTGCGGCATTGTACTCGTAGTCAATGTCTCTACCTTGAATATTAATATAAAAAACTATACCGTTGAAAGGGTAAAAGAAATGGTTAGACAATAATGTTTGTTGGTGTATTTTGATCAATGAGAATACGATATTTCCTTCGATTCGAAATACCTGAAAAATAATATACCAGACCAACACCTTCTACTCCTTGTTTCACTAGCCTACTTTTTTATTTCTAATATATTAAGTAATCCCACAAACCTTAATATTTTAATTTTTCACAATATATATATATAAACTGCATTTATACACAATCCTTGACGACTCTTTTTCAAACCCACAAAGGGCGAGAAAAGGTATTGCAATTGGAATTTAAGTTTAATCGATTTGAGAAATTTGGTTTCAATTGTGAAGTTCAAATATTTGATATGATTAGAGATTTTACAACAAAAACGTGTATAAATGCGGTGTTTCGAGATAAAGGGAGCTTCGATTTTCAAATACGAAATTGTATAGAATCAATTTTTGAGAAAACTTACATAATACAAAATGAGGTTTTTGCATTATATTCATTGTGGAAAATATATGAAGATCACTTATTTTTTTCAGAATGTGGCGCGCGAGATAGCGCATGGTTTAAATAGTCTTTTTTAACCTTTGGGGACCTCCGACACCGTCGATGAAAGGAAAGCTGTATTACTTGCTCTTCAAAGATGAGTATTCTAGTCTCCGAGTAGCGTATTTTCTGACTAAGAAATCGGAAGTCGTTGAACGTTTTAAAGATTTTTTGGCCATTTGCACGAACTATAAGCACACGGTACGAGAATTGGTGACCGATAATGGGACAGAATATATCAACGACAAATTTCGTCATATAACCACGCACGAGATCGGCCTAAAGCATCGTACATCTATGCCATACACGCCGGAGCAGAGTGGTGTAGCGGAGAGAGAAAACCGCACTATTATGGAGTCCGTAAGAGCTATGTTACACTCAAAACCGCATCTACCTCCAAAACTCTGGGCGGAAGCAGTGAATACGACAATCTACATCCTGAATCGTACGGCGCCAACACGAGTTGCCGGGAAGACCCCATACGAATTATGGAGTGGGAAGTCTACGCCGTCCATAAAGCATCTGAAGGTCTTTAGAACCGATTGTTACGTTCATATTCCGCAGGTAAAACGAAAGAAGCTTGCAAAGAAAGCGTATAAAGGTTATCTCGTTGGCTATGAAGATGAAGCTGATGGTTTTCGAGTCTATGTGCCTGAGCTGAACGATGTGATCAGATCAAGAGACGTAAAATTCGATGCTGAGAAGTGCGTCTTGGAACATATGGACCCTATTCCGGATATCGTCGTAGAGGGCGAGGACAATTCTGAAGACAGATGTCAGGACCGACCCGCGGGATGATGAGACGGAAAGCTTAATTGACAATAGCGATACGGACTCTCATGTCGAGAACGAAGGTTCAGGCGAAGACGAACAGACACCACCGAAGCTGGTTTCGCCTGATAAAGTAAAGAAGCTGCCACAACGTACCGACCGTGTTCTACGGGATCGTACAACACTTAAGAAGATGACCTGCAATATTTGTCTTCCAGTACACCAAGTCTTACTAGTCTGCGACAGTTTGCCAACAACCGCAAGAGAAGCACAATCATCTGCAGATTCCGAACAATGGGGAAAAGCGATGTCAGATGAACTTTTATCCATGGCGAAGCATAAAGTCTATGAGATGGTCCCTCCACCAAAAGGTCGTAAAATCGTAGCGAACAGATGGGTTTTCCGGATTAAAGCTAGAGAAGATGGGACAATCATCAAGCACAAGGCCAGGCTTGTGGCCAAAGGTTTCACTCAAAGAAATGGCATCGATTATGACGAGACATATTCTCCAGTTGCTCGGTTCGAGACTGTACGAATTTTTCTTGGCATCGTGGCACATAAGAAACTTCATCCGAAGCAGTTTGATGTCACGACGGCGTTCCTCTATGGAGATCTGGAGGAAGAAATTTATATGCGACAACCCGAGGGCTTTGATGACGGAACCGTTCAAGTCTGGAGATTGCGAAAGAGTCTGTATGGTCTAAAACAGTCCCCGCGGTGTTGGAATGAGAAAATCGACAAGAGTGTCCGAGACTATGGGTTCACACAAGTTGACGGAGATCACTGCTTGTATGTTCTGTCCACCAAGGATAGATTCCTGATCCTTATCTTGTACGTGGATGACGGGTTGATTGCCGGGAAGACGGACGTTGAAGTAGAGGCATTCCTTAAGTTCCTTGGAGCCAAGTTCGAGGTTACAATAAGTCAACCAACAATCTATCTCGGCTTGAAGATAGAATATACGATGGATGGAGCGATTTTTCTCAATCAGGCTGCCTACATCAAAAGGATATTAGAACGTTTCAGTATGTCTGATTGTAAACCAATGACGACGCCTGCAATCAAGCCTGACCTTAGTGAAGACGGACAAAAAGCATTCGACCCAACAATCTATGCCTTAGCCGTTGGTAGTCTTCGATACGCAGCTATCGGAACTCGACCAGATATCGAATTTGCGGTGAATCGCGCATAGCAAGCAATGTCAAACCCAACCATTACTGACTGGACAGCTGTCAAACGAATATTTCGATGTTTAAAAGGAACTAGCTCGCTGGGATTGTTGTTCGAGGTGAATGACAATGAAATCATTACACCATACAGTGACGCTGACTACGGAGGTTGCGAAAGGACCAAACGTTCGACGTCTGGAATTGTTTCTTTGATGGGTTCTACACCTGTAACTTGGGCCAGCCGACGACAGCTATCTGTATCGCTCTCCACTACAGAATCGGAGTTAGTGGCAGCTACTGAAGCCGCAAAGGGTGTTGTCTGGATCGAGGCAATTAAAGCAGCTGTTGGTATCCTCGAGAAGAACCAGGTTCCCGTTCTTCGTATCGACAAAGCTGGGACGCTCAAATTGATTCGAAATCCGGATTTTCACCGCAGAACCAAGCATATCAGCATCCGGCAATATTACATTCGACAATTGGTGCAGAAAGGGACACTCGAAGTGATGTACGTTCCGAGCGAGGATCAGATGGCTGACATACTGACCAAGCCGTTATCAAAGGAAGTTTTCGAGCGTTTTAGATGGAAGCTAAACTTACGGTACCATTCTGAAGTCAACATTAAGGGCGAGTGTTGAAAAGAAGATAATGTAGACTTATGGTAGAACAAAATTATGTTTTATTTGTTTATCGTTATCTTAAGATGTTTTTTTATATACTAAACTGTTAGTTATGTTTTTAAAACTTTGTATATATTCCCGAGAAATTGAAATTTCTAAAACATTTACTTCTTGTTCAGACGTTATAATGTTAAATTAATAAATCAGTTACCACTTTATATACCTCGTCTTTATTTGGATGCTTTGCTAAGGGGAGCATAATTCTAACAGTTTTCCATCGTCGCGGAGCTGCTGCTAGCCAGGCTAACACGATTTTGCTGCCACTCCAACCATGGACTTCCGATATGATACTCCGAAATGATTTCTGAACCAGGGTGATTAATCTTGACAGAAGAACTGCTGCGCATAGTTCCAATCGAGGAAGTTTGGTCTGTTTCAGCGGTACAACCTTGGTTTTCGTTGCTATTAATTGTACGCTGATGGTGCCGGTATTGGAGATCGATTTGAGATACACCGCTGCTGCATAAGCCTTCTCAGAAGCAGCAAAAATCGCATGCAGGACTAGCTTGACAGGATGTCTTTGGCTTATATAACGATTGAGTTGAAGTTCTTCGATTTGGCAAAGTTCTTCTCGGAAGGCGTCTCATTTATTGCGAATGGTTAGCGATACTTCATCGTCCCATTCTAGCTTGATCTGCTTGATATCTTGTAATAAGATCTTCGCCCTAATGATTATATTTGATAATAGTCCCAGGGGGTCGAAGATCCTAGCCGTATCTGACAGGATGGTGCGCTTAGAGATTGTTGCTCTACTCCTGGGTGAATTGACCGTATAGAAAAGCGAGTCTGTTGCTGGCATCCAGTGTAGTCCCAAGGTTTGCATTGCTGCAGTGCTATCATGGTGTAAGGAAACCGGAGCTTCCCGTAATGCGGGCGGAAGATCTTTTGTTAGAGTTGAATCGTTCGACGACCATTTTCGTAACGGTAATCCATTTTCAGTCGTAGATTGAATTAGTTGGGTTTGATGCATCAGTGCTGACTTTGCATCATCACACCCAGAGACCAGATCGTCCATGTAAAAATCCTCAGTCAATGCTTGTGAGGCCATCGGATACCTAGTCTTGATGTCGATTGATAACGGTTTTAGTACTCTTGTGGCTACTTAAAGAGCTGCTGCTGTTCCATATGTCACCGTGCTAAGATAATAGTCTTGAACTGGTGCATTCTTCTGTGATCTCCAAAGGATGCGTTGATATTGATTTGCGTCATTTGGTTCTACCAAGATTTGCCGGTACATCTTCTCAAAATCTGCAGCGATGGAATGACTTCGAAACCGAATTAGTAGGTTGACTAAGTCGTCTTGTAGCTTAGGACCGACCATCAGTATATAAGGCTCGTTTAAATGTGCGCGAGAATTAAGCTTAAAGCGGAGGGTAAAAGTTGAAAGTCGATTAATTTTCTCGCGCCTAAAAAAATCGAGTCTGCCAAAAGCGTTTGTTCCCGCTGCTCCACCCGCTCCTTCGTTTACATAAGAGCTGGGCAGTTGCTTGAGCCTAGATTGCAGAGTTGCCTTTCAGTCGGAAGTAAACAACTAAAATGGCGTCGACTGTCGTTAGTTTGCTCCTGCTTAAATAGAAACTATTGCTTTTGAAAAACATTCGACATTTATAACAAAAAAAAACAGAAAATTAGAACGGAACGTCGTTGGTGGGTACATCCTATATTGAGAAATAGAAACAAAGAAGGCTATTTACGCCTTTTGGAACGTTACTTGATATAATTTGTCAAGGTGCGTATATTTTCTCTACTTGAGCTTGAGAATAATTTTGATTTAATTGTCTAGCTTGAAAGAATGAGGCAATGTGATTACACGTATTTCAAAAATTCTTGTTCTTTCCTTTCTTTTAAAGACATTCTCAATGAAGGTGCCTAGGCCTATTTCTCGAGATAAACAAACGCAAAAATATCAAACGATATTCGATCCTTGGCTATTATTATTGGCTTGGAAAAGCACGTGACTCTTTGCGACAAGCAAACATGAGCTGAGAAATCTACCACGGCAGATCGTAGCTTATTCGGAACACCCGCTTCATCTATGAGCAACTAGCGCGACTTAAAAAGTTCTCGCTTGTTTGTAAACGTTACGCCTAGGGAACGCAAACCCCAATACACATCATCTCTCAGCTTTACGCTTCGACTTTTTCCATTTCTCGCGCACATGTAAACGAGCCTTTAAGAGATTTTCTGCTGGTTGTTTTCGCGGACCCGTCGAAAACAACTCAGATTTTAGTTGTCGTACTGGAGGCCTTGAAAACAGCGTGATGGGTCAAATAGTAGCAGTTCTCTTCTTGACGTTTGTTTACCGGTATTAGCTCCGTATGGTCCAAATGGATGTACTCGTTGATGAATTCCCGATAGCTCTCATACTGTTCAGGCTTAGTTTCCAACCGTCTTTCCATGTATTGCAACCGATGTAGTGCCATGTATTGCAACCGATGTAGTGCCATGTTTTGTGAATTACCAAGCTTCCTTGCCTTGGCGATGATCGGGAGACTGACTATATATCTTCCTGCATGATCTCGGCGGTAGGTATCATGGAACAGCTTTTCGGATTATTTTTCTAGTGATGCCATTATTGCTTCTGGCTGTATCTCGTCCAGTTCTCAAAATTTGGATAATTGCTCCTGGATTTGACAGTGAGTGACACGGATGGTAGGTTGGCTGGTGATCACAGGTTGCTTGCCCAGGGTTCCTGCTATGGCCCATCCAAAGACCGTATTGAAGGCTCCAGGACTTCCCTCCTTCCCGAGTACCTTATCATCCAGTACCAGCTCAACGAAAACATCGGCGCCCAACAAGTCGTCGATGGGGCCTGGACTATGGAACGTAGGATCCGCTAACTTCAATCCCGTGAGATGGTTCCATTCATGTGGATGGACAGCGAAGTTTGGTAGAATGTTCGTGACTTGTCGCAGAATGAGTACTTGAGTCGTAACGTTGAAGGCTGGATCCAACTTAGAGAGAATCGTTACCATAGCGCCTCCATGAGACTGGCTGATTCCAGAAGCCCCGATACCTCCTATAGTAGTACGTTGATACGTTCTTCGCAGTTGTAACTTCTGACTGATATGTTCTGATATAAAGCTGGCTCGATATCCGCAATCCAAGAGTGCACGAAGTGACCAGTTTTGACCATTTGACCCTTGAACTTGAATGATTTCAGTTGGTAAAATGATTTGGAAGGTCTTGAGGACCCGACGTGACACATGAGAGACCACGCTACTTCCTGACTGATCTTGAGGCGATCCTTTACAAGCGGAATCTTGATGTAGAAGTGTAATATGTTTAACCTATACACTTCCGTCAACTTCCCGACTTGCAACTGTAGTACATGGTCGCTCTTTAAGCAATTGAAGCAAAGGGAGTTTTTTGACCTTGTTCCAACGTTCTTCAATTGACGACTGAAGTAACTCTGGGCATTCGAAAACCGGGTGCGACTCCTTACAAATTGGACAAGCACTGTCTCCTACAACGCCATGATGAGTTGCTGTACTCTTCTTGCCAAATGCGAATAACTTGGTTCTTGCAGGAGTTAATGATTGAGATGCCGCTAATGCTCGTGCTCGTTGTTCTACGAAAGTAGTTAATTCTTCGAACTTAGGTCTGGTGATGCCCGTTAAAGACAATTCCCTTGCCGTCGGGACTAGACGTTAAGCTTTTCGCTAATGAGGTAAAGTAGGATAGCGTGCCAGTGATGTACAGGCTCTAGAGTACCTTCAGGGATTTTATGCATACTGCCGTTGTATCGATCAATCGTCTCAATGTTGTTGAGGAATCATCTAATTGCAAATTTATGTATGGATTAATCAGGACCCTTGGCTTATCTCGGTACCAAAAATGTTGCGTACAACACAGTATGCCAACCGATTAACCAGGCCTACCTTGAACTCTTCAATGGTCCTGTGGGCAAGTATGTCAGGAAACTCTTTTGTTGGGCCCTGGCCATCATGGAAATGCAGTGAACAGACAAAAGTATTTGGTCCGATATTTTTTACACCAAAATCGTCAAGCCTACCGCATTTCGCATCCCAAACCGTTCATTTCGCTAAGTTCCTTTTTGGTTTTGGAAATGGCACAAAGCGTAGGTTTTTACAACTTAACTTCCTAGAGTC
Source organism: Phalangium opilio (assembly GCF_054372755.1). Taxonomy (NCBI): domain Eukaryota; kingdom Metazoa; phylum Arthropoda; class Arachnida; order Opiliones; family Phalangiidae; genus Phalangium; species Phalangium opilio. The sequence goes on from NW_028324167.1 coordinate 79,916, forward strand.
GCTTTTACAATTTCCGAACGTGCAAATCTTTATTTTTCCCATTTTAATTACGATAAAATCATTTATCTTTTTAACGATGATTATGACGAGCCGAAGCGGCCATTTTACTTGTTTACATTGTACCGTCTTTCTCCAAGACCTTGTCGTCTGCTAGCTTTTTTTCTTTATTACTTTGGGACACTTTAGCAAGAAAAAGTTAACACGGGATCCGCCATTTCGATTCTGGTCCATTATATAGACGGTTCGTGTTCTAGGCACCCAACGACAGGTATCAAATTCCACATATTCTCGGCTCCCAACGGCAGGTTTCATATCCCAGATATTTACTTTTTTCAAAACCGATTTCGAGTCCAAGTTATTTCTATTATTTGCAATTCATGACATATCTAAACTAGATTAAATTCCTATTTATTTGCAATATCAAAATCTATTCTAGTCCTTATATCTCAAAAAAGTCTACTCATTAAAAATATTGCCATGAAACAAAGATTTTTAAATCGCAATTTATATTTTTCAATCAAATTGGAAGGAGAAGTTACGACTGGCGTGGCTTACAAAGCCAAATCTACCATACCACGATATTGAAATATTAAGTTCTTACGAAAATACTTTCCTTGCCCTCCTATTCGTTCTACAGTAGTTAGTATGTTTGCACATAATATTGAATTATTTAAACTTCCATCGACATATTCGAGTAACAAAGGTTTCCGTGTTCTAACTATGAAAGCCGTATTTACGTTCCTAGAGCGCATTAAGGCTCCTCAGCGAAGTCCGCACTTCTCTCGGAACTTCATACTTTTACTTCAATTGAATTTAATCATCTTAAAGTCACTTTCATTACAATATAACTTACTTTCAACCCAGGTTAAGCGGCCCAGTGACTATCGAGTACCAAGCTGCCCCGCGATTCTCGAAGAAATGAAAATGAAGAACGTATTGCTGAGTAACGTAGACTAGAGAGTGAGAGGCGAGAATCGAGGAAAGGCGATTTGTCAGCGTGCTTGCCAAAGCAGGGGTATTATAGAAGGGAAAAGACACATTACCTAGACCCTTTATAGTTTTATAGGGTCTAGAACTAGATCCACTTTGCTGGCTTAGGCTTAACGAAAAAAACGCGGAAGGGACAGCTAGCAGACAGCCACTATTTTCTTGGGGTAGTCGTATAAAAAGCCATCTATCGGAGACAAATTAAAGTTGTGGCAAATAAGTCACGTGGGAAATGGTCCGAATTCTATATTAGGCATAATATTATTTCAAACTTGCACTACTTCGAATAAATGTTTTTCTAACGAAACTTTTTATTCGGTTAACATTCAATTGAATAAATGTTATAAAAGTATTTCCCTATTGATTTCTTGATTTTACTCTAAAAATGGTTAAAAACTACGCTTTCAAACATTGTCGAAACACTTCAGGTTAAGTTACCATGCGCCTACCAATGGTGAATTAAGTTAACAAGCGCCTACCAAAAGTTGATAAAAAATGTTTCGTAAGCTTGTCACAAAATGATTGAAGTAGGTCGTAGGTTCTCTTAAAGCGACGTCAGGTCAGGCGCTGTCAAAGGCTTAGTAATGCAGACAAAATAGTGAGATGAAATTAACCGTGTGTAGTGAATTCACGATTGTCGTTCTCTAACTAGCTCGAGCTATAAGTCTCTAGACGTTACGAAGTGTCATACTTATGGAACAGATCTTATATACTTATCGCCTTAACAAAAATCTTTTCGTTTTTTTTTTGTACAACAAATAATTCGCAATAAATGTTTTCTTTCATTTTACTTTTCGTTATAGGGCAATGGACAACCTGAAATTAAACGTGCTATTGCGTCGGAACTATGTTTCGTCGCCATTTCCAATCTGCGATTGTTGAAAAATAAACTAGCCAAAATGAATAGATCAATCTTCCAGTACGAAGAAGTCATAGGGAGCTAACAGTTCTGCGCCTAAAACGTTACACCCTTCTATTTCTTACTGGAGTTTCATCTCTTTAACGGGTGGAAACAGTATTCTACTCGCAAAAATGCCAACCAGAGGGGGGTCTGCGTGACGTCAGACTATCTCTTCCCCTTAGCCAGTTGTTAGCTCCCTATATCGTATTTCTTTGTAGTTCTTCGAGTAAAAGGTCTGCCCTCAGCGAAACTAAACGCCACTTTCTAATGCCAGTTGTTAAATCTATGAACCAAAGGGGCTAGCGAAATTATCTTACCTCCCCCGTTTCTTAGCTTTAACTGCACGTGCGCTTCAGGTAATTTGTCCCTTCAGCATCTTAGGGTTTAGAGCCGGTTCTAGGACTGATAGTGCATCATTTTGTGCGAGTCGAGTACCAATCTCGCGGCTTAGCCCATTACCATTGGTTGTTGTGGGCTGAGGAAGCTCGTGTGAGTGGTTTCTCTTCGGCAATAGCTGTTTTAGAGTACGTGCAAAAGTATGTCACGTGTTCAAGCTGCTGAAAGTCCAGAACTTTACCGGCTAGTAAAATAATTTCATACACATAAATGTTGCAGCAGTTGCTATCGAAAGGTTAAGGGAGGAAATAAGGAGCTGAAAGTGTGTCGCTACGGTTTTCCTCAAAACTTAACAAATGTTGCGACTTTGAACTTGGTTAAATCAGTTACGCGCCATCGTAAAAAGAAACGAGGCCAAAAACGTCTGTACGATTTGCGCAGAGATAAAAACGAAGAGAGAATACCATGAGAAATTCTTAGTATCCAAAGAAGATCAAACGAAGCGCAAAGCCTCCGAGAAAGCTAAACAGATTTTCGCGATTTCGGATGCAGAAAGCTATGACGATGAAAATGCTCTTCAAGGGAAAGAAATCGTCCTTGAAACAGAAAATGTAGAGAACGATGTCGAAGCAGCTATGATTTCGAGGGCATGGCACTAGACCAAGTTGCGTTACTCAACAATGATCAAAAAAGGGTTTATGACAAAGTCATGGATCACTTCACTCAAGAGGGAGGGCAAGGTAAACATTTCTGCCAATTTGTATCTGGTGGCACTGGAAAGTCCTTTCTTATTGCTACTATCACTAACGCCGTTAGATGCCACTTTAGAAATGACGGTAGTGTCGCGATCGCCGCACCCACCGGCTTGGCAGCCCTAAATGTCAACGGCGTAATGTTGCATAGATTACTTATGTTGCCAGTATAGATCATGGGCGTACAGCGGAATACCATTCCCTCAATTTCGAAAATATTTCCATTGTGAAACAAACTCTGGGAAATTTGAAACTCTTGATTGTCGATGAGAGTTCTATGGTGTCTTCGGTATTACTAACTTACGTTCAATTGAGGTCAAAATATTTTTGGGAAATGAACAAGCCTTTCGGTGGTGTAGTTTGCGTTCTTGTTTTTGGAGATTTCTTGCAATTGCTGCCTGCACAGGGTAATCCCGCTTTTTTAAAAGTCACTTCCCACGAAGCGAGACTAAGATTTAATAGCATTGGAGGCACTGATCTTTGGAAGTATTTCCAATACGCTGAACTAAAGCAAAACGTTCGACAGGCCGACAACCGAGTTTAAGGAGACCTACTTAACCGAATTAGAATAGGAACTGTTACGAAAGATGACGTTTCAACCTTAGAAAATAGACTAGTTCCGGGAGGGAACAAAATTGAGGTGGCCTTAAACTGGTTAAAGAAGGATTTCATCTAATCAGTTTGATGCCGAAATTGGCGATGTGTGAAAAATTCAACATAAAAGTGCTCGAGGAAAGCCGACAGAAAGTTTAATGCGTTGAATTCGAAGACAAACTCGTTGATTACGGCAAAAAAATTAACATAAACATTATCAGGAGACTCAAAATGTTAGACAATGAGCCGTCAAAAGCTGGAGGTCTAGAGAGCTAGCTGTATCTCTGTAATGGAGCTCGTGTAATGGTTAGGAGAAACATCAATTTGGATGAAGGTGTTATTAACGGCACCATGGCCATTATAACGGGATTCCAAAAGAACGACAGTGGGAACATCAATGGTATCCGTAGCAGGGTAGACCAAGCGACGAGAAAAACAAGCCTGATTTTTTAGTTGAGAAAATGAGCGTCAAGTTCTTGCTAATGACCAATTTTTACATGAAACGAACACAATTTCCGGTAATCTTGGCATACGCCATTACTATACACAAAAGCCAGGGAATGAGTTTAAAATGCGCAATTATGGATATGGGATCAAATTTATTTGGAACTGGCATGGCGCGAGTGACTTCCTTGGCAGGGCTCCATCTCTTGCAATTAGACGCGAATAAAATTATGGCAGATGGACGGGCCATCGTGGAGTATAAAAGGCTGCGTCAAAAACACAGACCTGATCTGCGACTTATAGAAATAGTCGGGTCCGAAGGAAAGAGAGGTACAAAAAGGCCGACGTCGAGGAGTATTTTAGAAATTGAAGGAGAGAGATCTGATGAAACGGCAAAAGAAAGACCAAAAAAAATCAGACTAGGTCTTCAGAGTATAGACATTTTTCCCTTGAAGGGATTTGAAAATGGAGGTTGAGTAACGTTTTACAATTGCTGTTACTGATTCCGGAATTAAGAAACATAATTAAAGGGCATAAAGGATCATTGAGCGATAACCCTATTTTGACTTGCCTTCGTAACACTATTGCGCATGTTGAAAATTCCAATACGAGCTCCTGCGACGATGGTTTCAATTTGCGAACGACTGTTGGTCTGCCTTTTACCCAAAACCTACAAAAATATGCTAGTGAATTATTATGGTTTCTATTGCCAAAACTAGCGAAAGAACTATTATTTACAATGTCGCAAAACGTTACCAAATGCCCCATTTGTCACCTTGAAAAATATTCCGGAAACATTATCCAAAGCTACATCTTCACTCTTCCATTGCCAAACCTCGCTAAAATTTATTGGAAACTATTAGTCGAAAGGATGAGACCAACAATTATGCCATGCGAAACTTGTAAACGCAGAGAAATTGGTGAACGTGATATATTGATTTCTGCCCGTAAGAACGTATTTCTGTGGTTTCCAAGAGATACTGTTGTAAATGGTCAACCAATTAAGATTTATCCAAAATATTGGGATTCGGAAATCAGAGTGTTATGGAAAGTATCTAACTTGACCACTTTCTTTCGAAATCTATCGGTGACACCGTGGGAAATGTCGAAACTCTGGGTTCCCCAAATTAAGCGGTCCTTCAAATGAAACCCCTATCGTTCTGACCGTCCTATCTCAACTACGGGCTCTCACCAAGAAAGATGTCCCATGGCATTGGGTACCGATCTGGAGACCGCCTTGTAACCTTGAAAGCTCATCTCTCCCAAGACTTCAGTCTTTCATACTTTGATCCCGCCAAGCAAACCGTTGTTTACGTGGATGCCAGCCCCACCGGCCTTGGTGCCATTTTATCGCAATTGGACTCGAAGGGAAATCTTTACATCATCTCCCTTGCAAGTAAATCTCTCACTGAGGTAGAATCAAGTCATTACAGACCACCTACCTCTCCTGACGCTGTTAGGCAACCCAAAAGCTAGAACGTCAGCTAGGATCGAAAGATGGAATTTAACGCTGATGTCTTATGCCATATCACTAGAGTATAAGCCCGGCAAACTTAAATCCGCCGATTACTTATCACTTCACCCCATCGCCACTTTGACACCAAACACATGTACCTCCCGCTCTCACCTGCCACCGAAGATCACGTATGCATGAAACTACGTCAGGCTATACCGAAAGCCGTCACCTATGAGGAACTCGTGCAAGAATCCAAAGCAGATTCTACGGTACCACGCGTTATCCAACGCTTGATTAAGGATAACTGGCACATTCATCCGTGTGAAGTTGGCTGGGACGTTCTCAAGGCCTTCTCACAAATCAAACACGAGTTATCAGTAATTGACGGTGTGATCTTAAAGGATCATCGCATCTACGTCCCGGCCGCTTTACAAAATCGTGTTATAGCTATCGCGCAAGAGGGACATCTAGGAATTGTTAAGACGAAGCAGCTCTTACGAACTAAAGTTTGGTTTCCTAAAATGGATGCCTGTGTCGAGAAAGTGATTAAATCCTGCACACCCTGCGTCGCAGTCACACCTCACTCATCCACCGAACCTCTAAGAATGACCCATTTACCGAAAGGACCTTGGTCGGAACTTGCCGTTGATCACCTCGGACCCTTTAAGAATGGTCAATATCTCTTAGCAGTTATGGATGAATTTTCGAGATTTCCACTGGCCGAGATCATCTCGTCAACCTCCGTTGAGGTCAATGTCCGGGTTTTGGACAAAATATTTTCTGTTTTTGGCATACCAGACGTGCTGAAATCTGACAATGGACCTACGTTCCAGGCTCACGCCTTTACCGCTTACCTAACCAATCTGGGCATTCGAAACCGCCGAATTACTCCAATCTGGCCCCAAGCCAATGGTAACGCTGCAAGGTTCATGGCCTCATTATCTAAAGCCATCCGTGCTGCGGAAATCAGTGGGCAAGATTAGAAAAAGGCTTTGACTTGCTTTCTGCGCAATTATCGTATCGCCCCTCGTTGCTCTACTGGACAGCCTCCATCAGTAGTAAGTTACCACACTTTTAGGCATGCAAATTAGCCAACAATGATCCAAATTTGCATAATTCAGAAATCCCACTTTTGACTATGCAAATGAGGTAAAAATTATCAAAATTTGCATAATTCAGAAATTCCACTTTTGCCTATGCAAATTAGGATCTAAATTTGTAAAATTCAGAAATCCATACCTTAAACCATGCAAATGAAGCGAAAATGATTATAATTTACATAAAACAAAAAAATCATACCTGTCAATCAAAAACTGTTAATAAAAGCAATTTGTAAATTGATGAATAAGTCATTAGCAATAAATAACTCGACAAGTAAACATGGCAATGTTAGCACCCGCTTACGATTCCTTTTACATTACTTTACCTAGTAATGCCTCCATGCAATTATATCCTGAAAATACTAAAACAAGTTATAGAACTGAACTACCTACAACGTATAATTTATCGGAGGGAAATTGGGAGGTTGGATTGTCGGAAATAAATATGCCTTCAAAGTGGGATAACATAACTGATTGTTTTGATGAATTTGTCGTTAGATCGGTGGATCTTGATTATGAGTACGAAATTGGTGAAGGGGGTTGTGGTAAATTGGGTAATATAGTTAGGGGACCGAACGACGAACCTACTAGTATATACCAAAAATTATTCGAAACGTTTAAACAGTCAATAACAACAAAAGCTGGGGATGATATAAATTTTGAAATAATGACGAAAGAGGGAATGACATTTATGCAAATTAAAATTAGCGGAGACAAACAAACGGCTATTAAGTTTCCTAAAGAATATGGAAAAGTACTTGGAATAGCGGAATTAGATTGGGATCGATGGATTTTTCGGGAAACATATATAGCTAGTAATCCTTTAGACACTGCACGGGATCAATTAGATACCAGAAATTTGGGTAAATTCCAAGTCAAACAATTTGTTCCAAGTTATCGAAATAGACCCGTTGACGTTAATAAAGATGTTAATAAAGCATCAATCGAAACGAAAGCTTATAAGATACCTCACGGAACGTATGAAAGTATAGATACCGTACTCGAAGCAATGAAAATGGTTTTACCCGAATCGAAACGAAAATATTTCGATTTTGTGTATAATAAAACAGGAACAGTAACAATCAAATGCGGGGTTGGAATTGTTAAAGAGAATACCCCATGGCATAAAATTACCAAAAATGAGGCTAAATATATGGATTATTTTCAATTACATTTCCAAAAGATAATCCCGGATTAGGTTAGATGTTAGGGTTTGATAAGAGTCAAGTAGACACTCCGTTGAGGAACAATACGGAAAGTAAACATCTCGGAGATATAAATAGAGGTGTACAAACCTTATTCATTTATACGAGTCTCATATACCCCCAGGTAATAGGTGACTCTTGGGGTGGGCTTTTACGTACAATTCCAAGACCTGAAAACAGTCGAGATAATAAACCTCACGTGTTAACATTCAATCCAATTAATTATTATCCAGTACGTACACCCAATTTTAATTTAGTTGAGATAGATATAACAACAGATTCGGGAACGAAAATCCCATTCAAACTCGGAAAAACCGTTACGACTTTACATTTTAGAAGGATCCGTAATCACTAATGATGTCTGTTCGGAATAGATATTATAATTTTTATTTACAACAATCGGGCCAGCGTTTGTTGGGCCAGTATTTCAAAGAGGAAACGGGTTAGGATCTATATTTAAGAGTTTAGTTCGCTTCATAACCCCCATACTCAAACCAGCAGCAAAAGCTGTTGGACGAGAAGCGATAGGTGTCGGAAGTAGATGGTTCGGCGACATATCAACGGGAGCAGATCCTAAAAGCTCTTTCAAAAAGAATATTAAAATTGCGGGGTCTAATTTATTACATAAAGCGGGTGATAAAATAGGAGAAGCGCAATTTGGGAGTGGAAGACGTAAAAGAAGAAAAAGAGCCAGTAAATTAGGAAAGAGAAAGGTGAAAAGAATAAGGAAGAAGTCTGATTTTTTAGCTTAAAGAAGAACCCTAAATAACAAAGGGGGGTATAAAAGTAGGGAATTTACACGAGTAATAATTAGTTTACGCTTAAGCAGTGACAAATAAAGGTATTCAAAAAATGGAAGGAATGATGTCAGAATTAGATTTTTTCGCTAAACCCGTCTCTAATTTGAATATTGTGGCCAGTAACGACATACAACTACAAACTGTTAACGCTATAACGGATGGTGGTCCATTGGAATTTTTTATTCCCGGAACACCTGATAGTTATATAGACACATCAAAAATTAAACTGTACGTTAAGGCTCAAATATTAGGATTTAACACAACTGATAATAAATGGGTAGAAATCGCGGGAAACGATAAACTCGGACCGGTTAATTTAACCTTATGGAGTTTATTTGATCAAATAGAAGTTATGTTTAACGATACCCAGGTTCAAGTCGTGAATAATTTAGCCCCATATATCGCTTATTTCGAAACAATGTTAAATTATGGGAAAGAAGCTAAAGACACGCAATTGGCATTAGAAATGTTTTACAAAGATACAAAACTATCAAATACCGATTCACACCATGCCGAGAATAACGGAATGAAATCTAGAAGAACTAGAACCGGAGCATCTAAAATATTTGAAATGATAGGGGGATTACACGTTGATGTATGTAAGATGAACAAGTTCTTATTGAACAACGTTGATATAAAGTTTAAATTTATTAGATCAGCGGATACTTTTCCAATAATTTTCCAACCTCCTCCTCCTGCTGCTCCGCCCCAAGGTGGTAACCCTCCTCCTGATCCAATTAATAATTATAAAATCGTTATTAAATCAGCTTCTTTATTTGTACGGAAAATAAAACCAAACTCTGAAATTATGCTAGCGCATGCTATGGTTTTGGAAAAACACCGTGTGTGTATCCCATTAATCAAACTGTGGCAAAGTATTTTAGTATCGAAACCGGGAACAGTGACACGATTAAAGAAAACTTATTTTTGGGTAGAATTCCTAATCGAATGATTATCGGATTCGTTAAAACATCAGCCTTCAATGGGCATTTATCTCAAAATCCATTTTATTTCGAACACCTAGATTTAAACTTTTTATCTGTTACAGTAGGGAATAAAAATTATCCAGATCAACCTTTCACACCGGATTTTACTCAGGATCATTACTGTAGGGAATACGCTACCTTATTTACGGCTCTAGATATGTATGGGAAAAATAAAGGAAACTACATTAGTCTTTTTGATTATCCTAGAGGTAACACTCTATACGCTGTTGACTTTACACCGGAAGAGCAGGCTAGTGCCGAGCATTGTTCTTTAGAAAAACACGGTAGTTTAAGGTTAACTATACAATTTAAAAGCCCACTCACTTTTGCGGTAACAGCCATAGTATACGCCGAGTTTGAAAACGAGTTATTAATAACGAGGGATCGTAACGTTTTGTACAAACTAGAGTGAGAGTATGGACGAGTACGTTTATTTTCCAACTCGAAAAGATAATAATCTTCTCGTAACAGTTAGAAATAACAAAAGACACGTAACTATCGTCGGTAATTGTTGGGATTTTAAGGAAATTAAATAGGTGTTGAAAGAAATATAAAATTAAAGGTCTCCAACGAATTAGCGTCAAATGATCGCGTGAAAATCATGAAACAACAACAGTACAATCTCTCCGATAAACAAACTATCGAGATAGCCGAAGCTGGCGATGATCTAATTATTTCCATTTCCGATAATGCGAGAACGGAGTATATGGTTACTATTAGTAACAAAGTATATCAAAACTTATGGTTGCTGGTGTATTATATAAACTTGTTTTTCCAAGACGTCTTACCTCGCTTCCAAAGTACCCTACCGGAAAATTTTCAAGTTGAAGGTTACGTATCTGGAACCGAAACAAAGTATATCGACATTCGACAATACGTATGCGAAAATTCGAATATTCATCGTTACGATTTACTGTGGATGGCTACGTGTAAAGGATTTTGTTTAAATAAAACCACGTGGAGTCGATTGAAACAAATAAAACCGGAATTGAATCGGCAATTGGAAATAAAAGCCAATACCAAGGAATTATTCAGAACAATGATTTTGCGAGACATTACCGAAAATTTACTGGAAAACACCAACTGCTGCGGTAATCTTAATTGCCAAGGCAAAATCGAGCACCACGTATCCTGCACCTCAAATTCGAATACTGACTTGAATATCCTACAAGCGATATCGATGTTAAATAAGACGAACCTGAAGAATGAGTTTGAAAAACGATTTGGAGAGAAGAACGAAAATTTGGATCAATTATTTCTTATTATTACCGACAATGTAACGGAATTGAAAAGAGATGTTTTTTACAATTACGTTTGATAAATAAAAAGCTTATTCACAGATGGTTTTTTTCTTTATTAACCAAATACCTTCAAAGATGGTTAGTAAACGAATAGCGTGTAAAATCGAAAATATATATTACGATCCGCAACATCCCGCGAGTTTAGGTTCGGTGAGAAAATTACAAAAAGCTCTACCAAATGTATCAAAGGAAGATATCGAGCAATGGTTGATTTCCCAGCCCGCGTATACGAAACATAAACCCAGAAGAAAAATATATCCTAGAAATCAAACGTACGTCACTAGTATGAACGAGGTTTTCCAATGAGATTTAATCGATTTACCCCAATTATCCAACTACAATAACAAATATCGTTATATTCTAACCGTAATTGACGTCTTGTCGAGATACGCGTGGGCTTTACCGTTAAAAACAAAGGGGGCGAAAGAAATTATAAAAGCTCTCGGTACAATCTTTAAGCAACGTACACCTTCGAGGTTAAATTCCGACGAAGGAAGCGAGTTTAAAAACAAAAAAGTGCAAGCCTATCTTAAAAGTAAGGATATCCATTGGTACGCTAGTTACGGTAATTTAAAATGCGCCATGATAGAAAGATGGAATAGAACATTGAAAACGCGAATGTTTCGATTAATGACGAGAAATAACAATTATAATTACACGAAACATTTACAAAAAATTGTAAATGGATATAACGCCACTGTTCATTCAACAATCGGTATAGCTCCGAAAAACGTAAATATAAATAACGAACATTTAATATGGAAACGATTATACTACAAGAAGAAACGTACAAGCAACAAGCCAAAATTACGCAAGGGTGATTTGGTGAGAATTACGTCCGACAAAGGCGCCTTTGGTAAAGGATACACTGGATATTGGACGAATGAAATTTTTGTCGTACATAAAGTACTACTACGTACTCCAACTGCTTACATAATAAAAGACGAAAACGACGAAATAATAAAAGGATCATTCTACGAGCCGGAATTACAGAAAGTTGCTAAATGAACACGGAAGAATTAAACCTTTTTTAAGCACAGATCCTCGAACGAGACCCTACTTCATAGGAGTGTTCCCGAAAGATATTTTACCCGACCCACCAGAACGGAAACCCTATTGTTTCGTGGTCAATTCGGAACCATCCTCAAACGAAGGATTGCATTGGTTAGGAGTCTATATCGATACTAACGATAACGGTTATTTCTTTTGCTCGTACGGTAAAGACCCTAGATATTACGGTTTTAATCTATCAAGCTACGCTTCCAATTGGTATTACAATAATTGTCAAATACAACCGAATAGTTCATTTACATGCGGGGGACACGTTATTTTTGTTTTAACAAGTTTGTGTTACGGATTTTCCTATAATGAAATAATACGAGAATTGTACGACGTGAAAGATAAACCTTACAACGACGTTATTATTATGTTAAATATGTGTTTACATTTATTGAATCAAGAGAAAAAATGAAATAAAATATTTTTTTATTTTAAAAAAATTGGTACATTTTCATTTAGACCATTTTATCGGTGTTTTGACTTTTCGCAATTTCATACCAGTAAATAGACGTCTCGGGCGATAAGGATGACCGTCACCATCATCACCATTATCACCCTCCTCCGCTTCCGGTACACCCCTGGTATATCGTCGATGTCTCTTCGTTTTCGGAGTCGACGTGAGTTTAGGCCGCGGGAATGACTTCCTAATCGTCGAGGGCACCCTCGAGGGTGACCTCAGTGTTGACCTTGAGAGGGCCAGGGGGGTCCCTTGAGGTGATTGTTGTTGCGAAGGAGGCTGTTGCAATACTGAAAACGGATTAGGTGTTAGAAATTGCGGTGGTTGAACGGGTTGTTGTTGTTGTTGAACTTGGAAAACTGGTGGAATATTTGCAACGTTGACGTTAGGAGGTTCTATCAGGCTCTTCATAGTCAAATACTTTTGTAAAGTTAATAAATAATGTCGAAGTTTATCCTCCGAAGAGGTGTTTTGTTTTAAAATCCGACTCATTTCACGATCCAACTCTGTCGCTTCTTTTTCAGCTCCCGATAAAACAGCGGATTCGGGTAGTAATACCAATCGTTTCATCTCGCTAATGAAGTGATGGTAGATATCAAGGTCGGTACCAAAGCAGCTATTAACCCGGGTAAAAATCCTCCCGCCTGTTTTATAAGAAGTTTCCGTTTGTTTTTAGCCAGACCTCTTTTATTAGCGATTTTTCTTATATATACTCGATGTTTTTTAATATAAATTCTATCCTTTTCGGGTAAAGGAATATTTCCCTTTAACAAATTATAAAACGTGTTGTGAACGGCTTTGATTTGACTTTGCTTGGCTTTTTTCAGTACCTTGGTTAATTTGCCTCCGCCACTTTGACTGGCGCGTACCAATCCACGAAAAAATGGTAAATGTCTGTGTAACAAATGACGTCCTCTCTTTCGAATTTTTCGTTTAAAATTTCTTTTTAATACTTTTTTTAACAAACTCGATTTACGCTTTCTCTTAACCATTCCAACTCCTCGAACGTTCCAACGCGAAATAAAAGACATACGGAAACGATAAATAGTTTTAAATACAAATTTTATTTGTCATCACATACAATAATCATATTTCCTTCATGCGGAAAAATATTTGTTCTTAAACGCAAATCATCGTGAATGTTTTGTTTTAAATCGATACACAAGTAAGAATAGGGAGTACCCTTGGTAACAAAATCATACGCTCTAGTTACGAGGTTTTTATTATTCGGAAATATTTGTCTGCTCAAGTAAGTTATTTGAGACCCGTCTCGCGGATTTTTAAAAACAATTATGTACGAAGAGTTAAGACTAATGGTTCGACTCTCTTTACCTTGACCAAAAAGATTTTGAGTTAAAAGAGCGACGGATAAATTTTTATGATGAGAGCCGACGCAAAATATATTAGCGATATGGGAACTATTATAACAAGAGAATGCCAGATCATCTATTATTAGAAAATTATTAATACTTTCATCCCAAAATGAAGAATCATCTGGGGGGAGTCCTTCCATAAATTCAATGTTTTTAATTTCTTTTTTCGCAATGTCAAATTTCGGTTGATATTCTTTATAACAGTACACTATCCTGTCCGGAGGTGGTTCGATCAAACAATGGGCGTGTTTCAAAAGGTTAAATATCCACGTCGTTTTACCAGTCATAGTACTACCGGCCAGTAAAATTTGCATGGGGGCTTGGAATTTTATTCTACAGGCGCACGAATCAAACATTTCTCAAAAAGTTTATTAAAATCGTCAATCCGTTTTTGAAATTGGAGTTTGTTTATTTCTCTCCAATTAACGCGATCTTCGTACGGAATAATAAAAACCACGGGGATATCGTCGAAAGTCACTTTTTTTCTTTTAGAGTTGAAATTCCGTGTTGAAAGCATCTATCGACGATTCGAGAATTAAATCGACGAAACTAGACGTAAACGTTTTGATGGATTCGTCAAAATATTCCACGATTTCTTCCTTTAATCTTCTCTTTTCCCCTTCTTCATCAGCCAGACTCACGTTAGTAATATCGAGTCCGAGAATATAATTACAAAATGGAGCTTGTTTTTGATGCACTTCGTGAGGATTAGTCTCATTCGATCCTCCCCAATCGAATAAGTTATGACAGCTGAAACACATGGTTTTTAAACCGTCGTTCAAGTAAAAGAGACCCGACGCTGCTAGTTCCGCGGGGATAACTTCCAACTCCGACGAATTGGAAGTCCAATGACCATTGAATGATTTTAAACGTAGACTTTCACGATGCATCTTGCTTTAACGAGTATCCAAACGGATATGTTAAAAAATTGTCCGCGATTATTCTCTTATTAAAAGTCACGCCGAAACTTTTTTTCAGATTTCCTAAAAGTAGTTTCGCGCGAGCTTTGTCACGCACAACGTTAAAGGGGATTTCCAAAGTGTAACTAGTTCCCTGAGTGTCTAAAGCCGATTTGATCGAATCAAAGTTAATTATCTGTTCGTTTTTCCTGTTTAACGAACTTTCTTTCATTTTCGTAACGCAATGCCCGGTATTTGTTTTGTAACTGTACGATTTCGGACCCGAAGTAACGAATTCCGATATATACCCATTTGGAACTTCGTCGGTCCAATCACCCATAAATTGTCCGACGGGTGGAAGAAATTCGTCACTTTCTTTGTGAATAAATATAATACTATCCGTATCGCAGTACAAAATCCTTTCTTTTAATTTATTCAGAGTTCGAAATAATTCGATCCGACCGTACGAACTAACGAAACTCCCCAACACTGCCGATCCTTTGTAATATGTCGGGCAAAAATCTTTTTTGAATTTGTAGGTCATTAAACAAACGTCATCGTCGTTAATTGGCCGCATATCCGTTAATTCCAATGTCGGATCCATTATAATTTTAATGAAATCTTGATAATCGTTGACGAAAACCGATTTTGGTTTATCGTTGTTTAAGCAATGTCGACCCCATAACGAGTTTAAAGCTAATTTCGCCAACGCGCGTAGAGCTGAATTGTTTGTTACATCTTCGGGTCTAATCTCGATATCTTCTCGTTCTTTAATTAGTCTTAAATATTCCGTTTTTTCCTCGTCGGTGGTAACGTTGCGAGGCCAGCCAGAGTTCTGGATTTTTAGTTTCAAAAATGTATTAATGTAACTGCCGAAAAAACCAGGATCTTTATCCTTGATATAGGTGTACCTTTCGGGGTAATGGTGAACCTCGAAGATTTCCAATATAACGTAACCGGTTTCGACCGCCATGTATATTTCTGGGGTGGGCGAAATCCCTTCGAAAGCTCGCTCGGAGTCGTTATGCGCGCAGGCTGTTTGTATATCGTTTTCCACGCAAGTACGACACAAAGCGAAAAATAGTTTTTTTCTGGTTCGAATTGGTAATGCCGGTATGTAAGCGTCTTTCGGAGCTAATATTTTACAAGACATTACCCCAAAGTAATGATTCAAATCGAATGAAAAATCTCTCGTAATAATCTCCGGGTGATTTTTAGGATAGTCTCTGTTTTTACATACAAAGGGGTACAAACTACAAACATCGTAATATAGAATTTTTTCGTTTGGTTTGGTTTTATGATACAGCCTGAAGCATTCAGTACGACCACCGTATAATGCCGATCTTGGTCCTATCGGATCTCGAAAGTGTAACGAATCGCAAAACTTTCTTACCTCGATTCTGTTTTTCAACATTTCGTCAAACTCGCAACTCCATATTCTAACATATTCAGCGTTCGGTGCATTACACATGATATCATCATCTCGATCCAGAGTTCTCTCGTATAAATTTTTAAACGTATCTTGCAATAACGGATTCCATTCGCCTCCTTTCGTATGTTTCGGACATCCGTGAATAAAATCTCCGTCAAATTGAAATATTATTTCGGGTTGGGAAGAATAACCATCTACCGGGTATCGTCCAATCTTTTTTTCCCCTTCCAACGAGAGAACCGATTAAATTTTTATTCCGCGTTCTTTTTCTTCCCACGCCAACCATTTTAAAGCAGATTTGCTTTGATTGTAGTTATTCCTGTAGCCGTTACACGGTACTACTCCGAGTGTAAATTCTTCCAAGTATTTATGAAGGAAAATATTCGTGCAGGCCCCCGCTATGGTTAAAGCGTTCATATTTAAAACATCGAAACCAGTTTCCTTCTCGAACAATTGTCTAAATTTATCCATACCCTGTTGTAAAACCTTAACATCCATGGTAGTATAATATTCCAGTTCTTCGCGTAAATTATAGACCGATTGTCTCGATTTCGTCGCGTACCATTCGAGAAAATCTTTATAATCTTTTTCTTTCATATGTTCCGGTTGAAAATACTCTTTCGGCGGTAGTGGACCGACATAATCCAAAGTTTCTTCGGTGTGGAATATGTAAGGGAAAAATTCTTTTCTATTTTCGCCCAAAGAAAACGTCGCGGGGAACGATCTTAATGGTTGCGAGACGAAATTGAAAGAGTCGATAAATTTCATTTTTTGATTTTTCAAAAAAATGGCCAACATTTTGCTTCCGTCAAAAACAATATCCGGTATGATGTTCAATTTTAATAACCCACGAAGAATAAAGAACGAATCGAAACCTTTACTGTTATGGGCTAACAACGTAATATTTTCAAAATTCGGTTTAGTTGCTTTAACCCGTTTTGTCGCGTGTTGGAAAACCATTTCTTTCGTCCGGAATAAATAATTTAGAAATTTATCGACGCAGTCGAACCCCCGAAATATCTCGTACTCGTACTTGTTCCCTTCATTTTCTTGCATAGCGCTTACGAGTAAGACAGGGACGTGTTCGTTATTTTTAACGATTGATTCGGTATCGAAATAACAATATCTGGTTTTTTCGTACGTTCTCGAAAGAGGCATAACGTAACAACGGTTCCTCTCGTGTACGCGTAAACAGTTTTTACATGGTTTCGAGCAAGAGTGTTTTTCTTTCAGTTCTAGTCCACATTTTAAACACCTTTTAAAGTTATCGCACGTTCCGTTAGATATATGAAAATTCAAACATTCTTCTCCTTTAAAATAACGATGGCATTTTCGACATTTAACAGGTTTAATTAGTTTATCTTCGTGGAATACATTTAAAGTTCTACATCTACTACATTTAACTCGAGTTTCGCAAAAGTGATTATTCTTTTGATTAGTTCCGTGAAATACTTTTAAACATTTAGAACAATAAGATATACCGCCAAACATTGTATGCAATTCCTTAACTACATGCACGTGATCATTAACTAACAATAGAAAAATTTGTTTTTCCTTGAAAGGTCCGACAAAATATTTTTCTAAATTATCAGCTCTGAATATAATAATTTGATATTCGTTTAAGTAAGTTTTAAAATTTTGAATATCTAATAAATTAACGGTATCCGGAGAAATATTAGCGTTTTTATATAATTGCTCCGCTTTTTCTTTTTGGAGGGGGTGATTACATTTTTTTATCTTTCTAAAATAATTAATTGACTCGTTCGTTGTTTGATACTTTTCATTCGTATTCTTTTCGAATCTCTTATCAGCCAAATAAATTCCTATCACCAAAGCTCTTCCAAAACATAAGTTATCGGTATTGTCAATGTAAATATAATTTGGACTCGTTTTTATAAACGTATCCAAAATTACTATATTTCTATTTTTTAATGATTTTGATCGACGTCCAACGGGTACGTCGCAATGTAAAAATATAACGTCAAAAACTAAAGAGCTTTGTAAATGGAAATTTCGATTTGATTGCGCAACTTGACTTATAGCTCCTATTACTCTTTCAGCCGTTAATTCATTAATATTCATAAACCTTAAATTTATCGGACTATCCAACTCATCCGAACGAATACAAAATCTAACTCTATTATATCCTTGATGATTGCGTAATAATTCAAAGAGTATAGACTTAACTATACTAACAAACGTTTCGTTTACTTCGGTTAATTTAATACGTTCTAAATTTTTAAATTTAATTTTACATTCTATTTGATTACATTTGTATTTTCGAGATTTTTTATCTAATATTTTTTCGCAAGTATAAAATTGTTTAGGATTAGCTTTAACACTTAAATTTAGCGGTTCTTCATTTTCGGAATCGCTCGAACTACTCATCAAATTGTTTAGAGTTTTATATATTTTTTTTCGTTTTTCTTCTTTTTCTTTTAAATCGATTTCGACTCTGTGTTGTAACATTAATGCGTAAGGTGATAGTTTACAATCTCTGCTGCGATCATTTTCCGGTCCCGAGTATTTCCTTTCCATTTCCTCGAAAAAATTACGTCCAATGATAGGGACGTTTCCACAACTCTTTCCGTCCGCACGAATAAATCTGCATAACGGTTGTTCGAGCCAATGAACACCCAATGGATGATTGTCGGCTCTCCATCCAGTCAAGGCGGTAAGGCACGAAAAACAACGAACGGTTTTAGGACTAACGCAATAAAAACCGCTGGCTGCCATGTCATCCACGCTAATACCTTCGACAGACCATATCTTGAACGTTGATAATCTTTTAACTTCGAGTCTCATATCCATCCCATCAACCACGTAATAATTGTCTTCTTTTTTTATATTAAATAGTAGTGATAATTGATATATTGGGTATATAGTATATATAAATACGTTAATAGATATACGAGTAATAGATATTGGGATTCCATATTGATTAATTATTCGTTTTTGTTAAAAAACGAATAATTTTTCGTGATCTTGTCGGGATTATCGATGATATGCTTGGCGATCTTGTTCACGATAGATCGAATTTGTTTACATTCGACGCTATCTTTAGACGCGACAAATCTTAATCTTCTTCCATCGCATTGCCAAATATCTTTATTATCTCTATCTTTTATATCCTCGTACTTGTATATTTGAATATCGAAATAAAAATCGTCACGCGACGCTGGTAATGAAGTCACGTAACTAGCTAGACCTCGTTTAATATCGTATCGAGGGACAATGCCGGTTTTTTCGATAGTAGTTTCCTCTTTAACGTTTTTAATTTGCTCAAAAATATCTATTTCCTCCTCATCATCAGATATATTAATTTTTCGCTTACCGAGTGAAGATGAAGATGCCATAACGAACGTCGAGTGAAGAACGAATGAAATATCCGAAAATCCCGAGAGTTTATATACACCGTCCCCGCCGCCCCCGGGGGAGGGGGGTGACACACGGCGTCCCCGCGCGCCGGCGCGCGGGGAACGCCTAATTATACGGTTAAAAATATTTTTTTCCCAGTAATAATTACGATAGGAATTCTCGTAGATAATTATAGCCTCTATAAAATTTTTAAAAGTTAGAATTCTCATGGATAATTATACGATACCTCTTGGTTATATAAATATATTTTGAATTCTCGTCGTTAATGATACTTAATGATACCTCTTGGTTATAAAATATATTTTGAATTCTCGTCGTTAATGATACTTAATGATACCCTAGGTATATACTATGTAACAAAAATAATTGCTTTTTTAGCTGGCTGCGGGTATACTTTTTAATGATGGGTAGATATACGATTTTAAACACCTGGATACCCCTAGGTTATTAAATATATTTTTTAAAAAAGTAATTTACCGAGAATTCTCGTCGTTAATTATACTTAATGATACTTTTAGGTTGTAAAATATATTTTTTGTATTACAATGTATCAAAAATAATTGCTTTTTTATCTGGCTGCGGGTATACTTTTTAATGATATTAGATATACGATTGGAACACCTGAATTCCCCTAGGTTACAAAATATATTTTTTAAATTACATTGTATCAAAAAATAATTGCTTTTTTATACGATGCACCTGGGTGTTATTACCGAGAAGTATTTTTTTGCTTCGATCAAATTGGTCTGGGTGGAGTTTATGTAGAAGGCTAAAGACGCTTTCCAATACACGTCCTACACAGATGGAAAGCTTTAATTGGTATTTAATGGTTTATAAAAAACGAAAAAGTGTGGGAATTTAAACAGGGATTTTTCGGGGGAAAGGTGCTCCGATCTTAAAATGGATGATATTTTTGCAAAAAGGTCGAAGGGTCAAAAACTAAAAAAAAAAATTCTCTCTCGTAGTTAATTATACTTTCAAAAATCACGTGTGAATTCTCCCAAGGTTTTTATTTTCTCGTAATTATCAGGTATAAGACTTTTCTATCGCTTAAGGGTAATATTATGGAATTTTTAAGTGGAGATATTTTGGTATAAAAAGACCCCGAGTTTTTGTTAGGAAAGTCAATCGAAAGTACATGTTTGAAACTGCACTGCTCGTTCCTGAATAAAAATACCCGTGATGTGTTGTGAGTAATACTTTTTTATAAAAATATGGCTATGTTTCGCGATTTGAACTTACATTTAACAAAAAGCGGTGTAACGGTAACTGTTTGTCCGCGGGGAAGAGACGTAGAACCAACAGTTATTGTTGAAAGTGAAAACTTTATTTTAATACCGTATAAAATATGGTACATCTTGAACAAACGTAAATCTGAATTCGCGGCCTGTATGCAGAAATCGTCAATTAAATTTTATCGTTGTCAGAACATCTATATATCTATTACGAGTTACGGTCTTGTCTTTACGTATGACGAAAGCGTTCCAGTGACAATTAAACCCGGAGTATTTACGCTTATTATGCAAGACCCCGTAAACGGGTTTATTACTACACATATTAACTTTATTATTAATCAAAGAATTTTCTTAAAAAATATGTTACTCACCTTTCGAATTCTTTTGGGTGATTTTGAAAAAAAACTATTGGATGTTAAACGCGAGAGTAAAACTACCTTACACGCATTTTGCAGCACGTTAAATTTAACCGATCTGTTAAAATCATTCGAAAATAATTTACGTAATCCTCAAAATATTCAATGTGTTTTAAGCATTCAACAAATGATTTCGTACTGTTTAATTGAATTTTAAAAATCTTTTTTAATCACTTGTAAATTACAATAATAAAAATATATGTTTTTTGAAAAAATGGTAAAAATATATTTAAACATTATAAAAATAGTGGTAAGCCCAATTCTTGGGCAAATCGCGTACTCCAATCGTCGTAATACCCGCGACAAGGAATAAAACAAATGGAGTGTGTACAATAGCAAAATAATTTTAAATAATAAACACAATTAACATTAGTACAATAGTAAGCGTCAACAATTCCATTAATAGCTAATACAGTATAGGATACAATATGATATTGCGACGAAAAACAGTTAGAGCAAGGCATGATTTCAGAAAAAGAACAGTTAAATCTACAAAATGTATATGACTATTAATTTTTTAAATTTATAGTAAAAATAGATTTTTTCGCTTACCGATAGATACTAGCCAATTCCATTTCATTTTGACGCGGAAAATCCAAAGTAGCCGGAGTTTGAGAACTATAGTATAAAAGACAAATCTTTAAAATCTATAAGAAACTACCAAGATAGAATAACGTACTAGTTTTCGGAAGCTTCTTTGTTATTGCTAGGGAGACCCATGTTTTTTAAAAGACTTTCTCGGATGAAGCGTTAAAAGAAAATGATAAAGTTTTCCCCGAGATATCTACTATTTCAAAAGAATTATTATTGGGCGTTGTCAAGGTTAACTACTTTTTTAAGAAATGTTTGGCACTACGGTTGTTTAAGAGAGGGGATTCTTATAGAGTGTTTAAGCTTAATATAAAAAGATAAGAGACAAGTTTCGTTATAATATATATATTTTTATTGTGAATTAATTTGAGATAATAATTTAGGTAAGCGTCTACGATCAATAAGAAAACAGAAATGAGAATTATTTAAAATATGAACAGGATAATATTTTTGATGATAGGAGAAGCAGATGAGATGTTGGTATAAAGGACAGTCTCGAATAGGACAGAAGTAGAGCTTGTAGACAGTTGTATGTCGTTCCGGAACGCAGACAGTTTCCCTGATAGTGTAGTGGTTTGGAGTACGACAATAACAATTAGGACAGCGAGTAGGAATATCGTAGGTAGAACTATAAAAATAGGTTAAAATTAGTTTTTATATACAATAAGACTCATTTACAACTTACTTTAAGTCAATTTGTAGATCTTTTTCGTATAGGGGAAGTCGGTATGCTTTATATTTAGAAAGGAAATAGGTGTCTAGGAAAATGTTAATTGGATAGAAATTAGACTGATCCCAGGTAAGGCAGATGATAGTTCGGAAAAGAGGGCAATTAGGAGTAGCGCAAAAGTATAAAATATAGCGGGATTCAATAGTACGAAAAATGACATGAGAATTAAATTCGGTGGAAAAACAACAAGAACACAATGTAGGAATGGGATATTTAAGACTGTAAAAACATGTATTAGTTTATTAATTTTTAGATAATAATTTATTTTGCTTTACTTTAAATCAATTTGCATGCATGGGTATTCTTGAATCATTGCGTTGTAAAGTTCTTCGCTTTCGCTGTTTTAAAAATTTCTTGTTAGGTATCTTACAATTCCTAAAACTTATTTAAAACCTTACGTTTCTTCATCCGAGGATGATTCCGTCGATACAACATCCGGGTCGTCGGCTTCGGCGAACATATCAATACTCGCGATTAATTCGTTTATTTCCTCCTCCACCCCATCTGGGATATCATACTCCTCGTGGATGATGATTGGTTCTACTTCCAATTCATCATCGATATCCAAGAGTTGGGGTAAAGCGCTATATAAAATAGATCCGGTATTAAAAAATAATTTTAACTTGCTAGCTAAAATAACTTACAATTCCTCAACCGGTTGAGCAGCGTTTGAGTCAAAAGATTTTGCTGGACACATTTTTCTAGTAGTAATCTAGACTTTATCTATGAAGATATTTTCAAACTTAAAGTTTTTTGCGTTATGATGTGAAACTTTGAAATCCGTTCAGTTTATATAAGAAATTTTCAAGGTTGTTAGCTTAAGAAGTCTAGTTAAGAATTTGTAATGAGCGTCGAGGTCATCCCTAGTTTTCTTTGAAAAAATATTTAACTGTTGGTTTTTTATGTATTAACGATTTTAAAGAAGGGTCCATATTAATGAGCGTCCCTATCGAAAAATATTTATCAGTCGTTTTAAGAAGGGTGTATTTTATCAAAAGAAAGTCTCCGGCGGTTAAGCAGGGTTATGACTTTTGCGGTAAGCTTTTTTCCGTCTCCGTGCTGTTACTCTCTGGTGATGTTGAGTTGAATCCAGGGCCTTTGCCTAAAAGACAATGCAAAGCTTGCCAAAAACTGATTCGTAAGAATCAAAAACGTTTTCGCTGCTGTGTCTGTGTGTTTGAATTTCACGCGAAGTGTGTATACCCTAATGTCTTAAAGAAATCTTTTCATCTACAAGACTCATCTTTCGTGTGTCTTAGTTGCGGACTACCACCTTTTAGCGACTCATTCTTTACGGAAAATAGTGTTTCTTGTAAGCCAAGAAAGGTTGCGGACCACACAGTGGGAAAAAAGTTATCCCGGTCACTAGTTTCGTTTCATGTGGCGAACGTGCGTAGTTTAAAAAATAAATCTCTCGACTTTTCGGTTTTTGTGGAGCAGAATTTACCGGACGTTATCGGTCTTACGGAGACCTGGCTTAATCGTGACGTGTCTAGTACAGAGTTTTTTAATGACGATTATGTCGTTTTTAGAAATGACAGAGAATCTATAAGGGGTGGTGGTGTTCTTTTGGCAATTAATCAAAATCTCTCGCCTGTAGAAACCGTAATCAATACTGAACTTTTTAAAACTGCCTTAGGGAAAAGTCTTGAGATTGTCTTTTCTTCTGCTAAATGTGAATCTCGAACAATTCTTTTTGGGTGCGTTTATGTTCCGCCACCGGTCACTCAAGACTATATAATGAGCTTATGCTCTCTACTTAACGCTATAACTGATATTATCAACGGTCATGATATTTTTATTTTGTTTGGTGATTTTAACATGGCATGTTTGGGTTTAACTAGACCTGTCCCGGACAGTCTTCCTGCTATGGATTTTTTCGAATGTATTTCTAATCTTGGACTTACTCAAATTGTATCCGATGTAACTCGAAACGGCAAAATCCTCGACTTGGTTTACATTAATGAGCGCCGATTTATCAATGATATTCAGGTAGTTGATAATCTTCCCGGTTGTGATCACCATGCGATTAGCGGTAGAATTTCCTGTGAGTACGTAAGGGCTATGCGTGCTCCTATGCGTGTTTTGCAGTGGAAGCAAGCGGATGCAACTTCTTTAAATGGGCTAATTAACCATGCACCTTGGCATCTTGCCTTTGGTGGAAATATTAATGAAAGTTGGGATTTTTGGTCGGATTTATTTTGGTCTTGTGTGGAAGACGCTATTCCCTCAAAGATGGTTTATTCAAGAAGGTCTAGGCAGCCTTGGATTTCTGGAGACATTGTTCACCTCGCCAATCTCAAGCGAACTTTGTTCAAAATATACAGATCAAAACCAACTAGTGTCAATAGATACAAATATAGAAGAGTTTGTAACAGGATTAAAGCTAAAACTCGTTCGAATTACAAAGATTATGTTAATGGCTTGTCCTCTCAGCTCAAAACGGAACCTAAAACATTTTGGAAATTCGTTGCACAAAAAACTAAAATCCCAATTCCTAACTTTATGAATATTGATAGTACGCCTATCACTGACGCGCAAACGATTGCGTCAATGTTCAATTCTTTTTTTCAGTCTTGTTTTACTAAGTCCAGTTCTTTTTTAACGGACAATGAGTTTAACAACACTGCTGGTGCTGACTTTATCTTTACTCCCAGTTTGGTGGCTGCGGCTATTGCGCGCCTTAAGTCTAGCTCTTCAGCTGGTCCTGATGGCGTGTCCTCTAAATTAATTAAGTTGTGTGCTACGAGTATTGCAGAACCTTTGTCAGATTTTTTCAACTACTCTTATAGATTGGGTAAACTCCCTTTAGCCTGGAAAAGAGTTAATGTGGTTCCCCTTTTTAAAGGTAGCTCCCTCAGTAGGTCCGAGCTGGCCTCTTATAGGCCAATCTCTCTCTCATCGGTATTTTGTAAGGTAATGGAGTCAATAATAAGTGATCAAATTGGAAGTTATTGCCATCAGTAAAATGTATTTTTTTTTTACTGAAAAATAAAAATTATTAATTATTATTATTATTATTATATTATAAATGTATGATTTTAAAAGAGGCCCTCACAACGTGCGTGTTTCTTATAAGATATTATTACTTTTCACAGACTTGAATGAAAAACAATTTTCGGAATTAAATACCACATGCCAAACTGAGTTACAGAGTGGTCAGGATCTAAACTGTCTTTTTTGTGAAAAAGACGATATTGCTAGTTTCTCATCTATTGGTGGTGAAATTCATTACTGCGTTAACAATAATTGTGAAAAATTTAAAAAAGCCATTTATAAACAATACGGTAAAGTTTTAATCACCAATATTGAAAACGCTTACGCGATTCTGGACAATAGTTTTTTTTGTATCAATTGTAACCAGTTTTGTTACAAAGCTCAACGCCAAGAAAAAGAGTGTTCATACTGGGACAGTGAAGAGGAACCAAACTATTATTTGTGTAGCTTCCCCAAAAAATGAGAGAAATTTATTCGTACAATTTTAATGAAAAAAATATTATTGAACATGATTGTAAAAATAACGTACCTCGGTTAGGGACGTTATGTCTAATCGAAATTGAAGACAATCGTCAGAAATTTGCGCGAAAGTATAAAATAACTCACACAGTGATTAGAAAACTCGTTTGCGAAGAAATTTTGAAAAACAAGCGGGAGAGTTATGTTGTAGAACTATCTTGGGTCACTTTCTGTACAGTTGACTCATTATGTCAAATCGATACGGTTGATTGTGGTATTTACATCCCTACAACGGAGTGTAAACTAGGTCGGATTCATAAGTACTATAACAAACAAAACTGGCGTTGTCAACATCGAAAAGAGGCGGCCTACGTTCTGGGATACGTTTGTCACGACAGTGAAGCTGTTCAAGCAGTAATTAACACGGTGATTGTTAAAATCATTTACGAATGCAACTCTACGCTGACGTATAAAAACCCATTTCGCAAGAATTACGCAACATCTAACAGCTTCAGCTCAAATTTCTTGAAGCTGTTATATATTAGTGTTGTAATCGATTCTTTACGGTTCGGCAATTACTCTAAATCATCCTTATCAAATACACTGTCTAGATTTAGGGATACATTTTTTAAGGTTCGATACTCTTTTTGTAAAACCGGTCACTTTCGTGACAATGTATCCATTGATAACGTGTATGAAGTGATTTTTTCAAAGAATGCCACTAACAAATCTTACGAAAATTTTCAAAATGCCAATCCATCTTTCGTAGAACTTGAAGGTGAAGATTGGGATTGGTAAGGATTTGCAAGATAGTGAACCATCATTTACCTTTTAGTGAAATAAAAATTCAAAAAATGGATTCCGGGTTTGGAGAATGCATGCATCACATGGTTTTTGGTTCAAGTAACAATATAAATTATCGATTTTCGAGTTACGCGTGTGGCGAAGCTTTTTGTATTAAATCACAAGCTGCGAACGCGATACCTCGGTTAGGTACGTTATGCCTGATCGAAATTGAGGACAAGGAAACAATCTAATATCGAAGTATGCTATTGCTCAACTTGTACACAGTGAAATGTTAAAAAACTTGTGCACCAACAACATTGTTAAAGTATCTCGTAACCGATATGATTATTGGAGAGATGTAGTCTCGATCGATACCAGGGATTGCGGACGTTACATCTTGACTACGGAGTGTAAACTAGGACGTTTACATAAATACTACCCTCATGAACTTGATCAATGTCAACATTCGAGTCAAGCAGCGTACGTTTTAGGGTATATGTGTCACGATCAAGCGAGTGTTGAATCGGTATTAAATACAGCAATTATAAAACTTTTGTATGAATTTAACACTCGTTTGATCAAAAAGAACAAAAATGACAATGATGATTACTACTATTATATTAATGGTGATCCCCGTATTAGTTATACTGTTAATGTGATAAAGTTATTATATATTAACGTAGTTATTGAAGAATTGCATAAATTTAATCATTCGTTAATGGATTTAACTTTCACTTTCGAAAAAATGAAAATAAAATTTAATCTCTTTACAAAATCTAAAAATATTCCAAGAATTTTGAGAGATAAAATCGGTTTAATATATGACCCCACTTTTAAAGTATTTTCAAAAGACGCTGTTAATTATGCACGCCTAGAGTTGCAAAAAATAGAACAAAAAATGTTATATTCATTTCCAAGTTTTTGGAATTATTTTCGCAGAATTTAACCCCAGAAAGAAGTTATTTTTAAAGAACGCTGTCAATTATAATTCACGAGATAGTGAACCATCACCTTTTGGTGAAATAAAAATTCTCAAAAATGGAGAACGTTTTTGGTATTGAATCGCGTAAAAATATAAATCATCGGTTTTCGAGTTATGTGTGTTGCAAACCTTTTAGTATTAAATCAGAAGGTGCAAACGCGATACCTCGATTAGGTACATTATGTTTGATCGAAATTGAGAACAATCGTAAAAAGTTTGAAGGAAACAATCTAATATCGAAGCGTGTCATTAATCAACTTGTACGTCGCGAAATGTTTAAAAACTTGTGCGCTAACAACATCGTTAAAATATCTTACTACCGACATGATGGATGGAAAGATTGGACCTCTATCAATACCCGAGATTGTGGACGCTACGTTTGTAGTTCGGCATGTAAACTAGGAAGTTTACATAAATACAACCCTAATGAACTTGATCAATGTTATCGAGCAGCGTACGTTTTACGGTATGTGTGTCACGATCAAGCGAGTGTTGAATCGGTATTAAATACTGCAATTATAAAACTTTTGTATGAATTCAACACTCGTTTGACTATAAAGAACAGACAATGCAATGACAACCCCCATATTAAATATATTATTACACCTGTTAGTTATACTGTTAATTTGTTTAAGTTATTATATATTAGCGTAGTTATTGAAGAATTGCATAAATATAATCATTCTTTAATGGATTTAACTTTCACTTTCGAAAAATTTAAAAATAAATTTAGTCTCATTACAAGATCTCCATATCTTCCAAGTATTTTGGAAGATAGAAACTTGAGATTAGCGTATGACCCCACTTTTAAAGTATTTTCAAAAGACGCTATTAATTATTATTATCATCAAGACTTGGAGCGGATGGAAAGACACTTTTTAAATTTATTTCCAAATTTTTGGAATATTTATCGCAGAATTTAATCGTGATGTAATCAATACAAATAAACATTGTTTTTTAAAAAATTTATTTCATCCTTTGATTTGTTTTTTACACCATTGACACAATCCTCTTTTAAAAAAATTCTGATCTAAAATCGGTAAGAGTAGAGGATAGAAACCAAGAAGCGCTACTGCTGGGTTCATAGATAACATTCCACAAATAATTCCTACAGGTACAGTTATGGGAAGGATAAGTAATAACCCACCTAAACAGACATATTCTTTTGTAACCTCAAAAACACGCTGCGTACAACATCTATTATTACAATATTCTTTAGTCTTGGGTTTGCTTGTAGTTGAAACGTATTTCTCCGTTGGTGGTACATCTCTCCCTGACTCGTCGTTAGAACAATGTATGGGTATGTTGCATGTTGAAAACCCTTTAACAATTGGGCATTCCGGGGAATATTTTAGATGCTCCTCATTTACTTTATCATTAACTTTCCAACTATGTAATGTTATATCGCAAAAAAAACATTTAACGGCGTCGCCCTTCTTTAAATAATAAAAACCATGTTTCGCAAACTCTGATGGATTTATATTACTAACGGGGTAATCTTTAAAAGTTTCGAGCCGAACTAATATCATTCAAACCCTGTTGCTGATATATCTTACAAATTTTACCTACGTCACAACACTGCACGTGACTCACACGTGACTCGCATTTGATTGACAGGTGTGATTCTGAATTATGCAAATTATAATCATTTTCGGTTCATTTACATGTTTAAGGTCGGATCTCTGAATTATACAAATTTAGATCCTAATTTGCATAGTCAAAAGTGGGATTTCTGAATTATGCAAATTTGGATCATTGTTGGCTAATTTGCATGCCTAAAAGTGTGGTAACTTACTACTACTTCCATCCACCATAATGTTTGGCCGAAGTATCAAAAGCAAACTACCATCTGTGTCGCTTTCCGTAAAGACCGCGTCTACCTCCATCGCAGCCAATGATGCTTCCGCCAAAGAGACAATGAAAAGAGCACACATAAGCCACATTGTGATTGTTGAGAATTGGATACGTCACGTTTGGTGAAAAGATTAATTGAGGCGTGTTTTGCGGTCGAGTTCTCAAGATAAGAAATGGTGGTTGGTGCCGATGGTAGATGATTGGTGCTCTCTATGGTGGTGGCTGGAAGGATCCTGTAATGTGGCACGTCGTAACTTTTTTGAATGACAGGTTTGAACGATATGGCGTTTGATTTCCAATTCAACATCATCAAAAGCGCAGAATTGTGATAATGTACGTAGTCGAACGTGATAGGCATCTATATTCTCTGTTGCTACTTGCTTTGCTTCTCGAAACTTGAAGATTTCGTAGTCGATGTTTTGTTTAGGTGCAAAGTGACTGGTTAACAAATCTTTAGAATCTTGATAATCAACTGTTGTAGCACTGCCAGGTAACGCATAGAATATATCCTGTACAGGATCACCCACACAGTCTAGCAAAAGAGCTTTCTGTCGAGCTGAATCCTTGACTCCCGAAGCAAGAAGATAGTTCTCAAATCGGAGACACCATTTGGTCCAAGCGGCGTTGAGGTTGTTATTATCGGTGTGAAGATCAAACGGTAGAATTGGCGGTAAAGATAATGCCATGGTAGGTTGATAAAAACAAACAGTTGCAACTAGGGATGAACCGATACCGATACCCTATCGGTACCGACACCGATACTCGGGGTTTCCCGATAGTATCGGATCGGTTGGTTCGATACCAACACTAAACCGATACTCGTTTAAAATGCGTTATATGGCGCTACATGACATTTTAGGTCTTTTAGTAACGTAATGATGGTGATAATATCTCATTTCTATTAATTTCAATCGTGTCGAGTTCTCATTTATATAAAAAGTACCTGAATTCAGTTTATCTAACAACTAATAAGCGAAAATCGTTCATAGTACGCGCCGACTTTTCTAGGGATGAACCGATACCATATCGGTATCGGTTGAAGTATCGGGTTTTGAATCATAGTGAGTAAATATCGGTATCGATCGGTATCGGTTCATGTTTGTACCGGTATCGATCGGTATCGGGTTAAGCCTGGTATCGGCCATCTCTAGTTGCAACGGTGGGTAAAGCTGACAGCTAAGCCTTGGTGATGTGAACAACAGTCAATAGAGCGAGGTAGATTAAAGTTATTCAGACTTGAGATTAGATGATACATTCCCACGAAGAAACGAGAGCACCTTCGCCATTTTGGTGTACTTGTATTTCTATGGATTAATAGACTCCGGTAATGAACACTTAAATTTAATAACAATGGATTTGTACAACGTCGTCATCCTGACAAAAACTATTGATCGCGTCTGCTTGAACATAAGATGGAGTAATAAACATTTTAAAGATAGATAGGAACATGGAGTATTATACATTGAGTAGAACTAGGTTATGACAGGTGGACAAGGACAGTACAGTGGAGAAAATCGCCGTTGCCGGTGGACGGCGAGACGGAAATAGTCCTCCCTTCACACGAAATCCGGGGGGGTCGAGACTATAACCGAACCTTCGTTTGTCCCTGAATTAGGTTCCGCCAGCCAGAGGAAAAGACCTCAGTCTACAGGTTCAGAGATATCTAAAAAGAAAAGGAGGGTGAAGCCCATCATCGAGACAGACAAGTTACAAAAACAAATCAATCTTGATATTGGCCGATCCTGAAGAGGATTAATTTTTTTCACTCTTTCTTTTCATTTATATACTAAACAATAAAAAAATGAAAATATCTTCATTCTCCCTTTTCATTTATCTACTAAACACACTTTTATCTTCAAAGATAAGACAGAATGAAATCTCATAAGTCTCAAAGCAGTTCGAGGAGTCAGTTCACCCGGCAATTCCATTTTTTTCATTAAGCATACATTTTAACTCCCCAGATAGCCAGTGGGAGATTTCGATAGTCTCAAAGTGGTACGAAGTGAAGACGGTATATAAACCCACCGAAATATTCCTCATTATTCTACTCTGAGTTACACCCTCCATAAAATAGTAGTATTTCACAAAATTGGTAGAAATGTTTCTGTGTAACACTCGTGGTAAGCGATATAAGAGTGAAAACAAGCTGTCAAAACACGTTTGCAAGCAGCATGACGATTTTCAATGCCGCATTTGTGATCGGAAATTTGAGATAAAATATACGTTGGAAAGACACATCCACAAACAGCATGGCGATACTAAATATTCGTGTGTTAGGTGCGGGAGAAGTTTCGCGCGCGAAACTCATCTTAACCGTCATTCCCAGATACACAGTCGAAATCCGTTACCATCACCTCAAAGGTCTTCCGTCTCTACCCAACTTGACGATTCCTCGTGGCAACATTTCCATCTTGATACAAATCGGTCAAACCGCACTGGGCCTATAGAGCAATCGCTTCTTTGAAAACCTTTCAGCGAGAAACAAGGCGCGATATTTTAGGCGATAGCGACAAACCAATAAAATGGCTCGCGCGTATTTTTTTTTGGCTGAAACCCGCTGCTTTGAAAACGAGGCTTAACAATGACGAGGAGATGTTAGCTCTCGGTGATGCCGTTCATAGCGCTAGATAAACCCCGCCAGATACTTCGAACTATTAATTACCCCTCAAATACTCAGTTTAATTAAGTTTTTGAGCCATCAATTGTTTAAAAGAAAGGGGATAAAGTGGAATATATTGTTTCGAGCACGTTATACTAAAGTCTTGGACGTTGGAACAGAAGTTGAACACACCCCATACATCCGAAGCACAACTTAAAATTAACGAACACGTTTTGTTAGGTTTCAATACTACATTTATTTTATCAGCTATCAACTATTTTAGTACATTTTATTCTCTTTGTAAAGCCGAATGCTCAAACCTATCTGCGCCAAAGCAGTACGCAAGCTGTCTTATGCGAGATATAAAGTTTGTATGTCCATAAAAACGAGAACGACGTAAAAGGCCTCTGTATACATGTAGAGAATACACCTAGGTCTTTTTGTATTCAAAATAGCTATATTTAATAATGTTCACCGTTATGTAGGATAATTATGAAGTACCCATAATAGACCTACATTTGAAAGGAAAAGGCTAAGTAATTTGTAACAAATTTTATTTTAAGTAGTTACTTATTTCATTTTTCTCATTTTTTTATCATTTACATCTTTGGTTATTTGTTTTGAAATATGGTGGCAGTAGTACATATATGCCGTTCCCAGTGCAGGTACAGTGGAAGGCAGGGGAGGAGTGAGGATTGAGGAGTGAAGGATTGGAGGATGGAGGATGTGCAGTGGAAGGAAGGGGAGGATGCACAGTGGAAGGTAGGACAAGATGGTGGATGAGAAAATGGTTAGGATGGAGAGAATCGTATAAGAAACTTTAAAGTGGACGGTTAAGTCTTTTTGATTGACGCACCCCTCTCTCGCACCTGCAAGGGGTGTTTTTGATTGGCAGGTCAATGAAGCGCGTTCGATTCTCGGATGTAGAAGTACATACCTTGAAGTATGAAGATAGGGTGAATTATGATTTAAGAAATAAACAGTATTTTAATATGTTAACTAGATTAAAATTTGAACCATTAATTTCTCCCGTATTAATCAAATGGTTAAGGGGGTATGAACCTCCAGATGACGTTGGGG
This sequence comes from Phalangium opilio, assembly GCF_054372755.1. Lineage (NCBI taxonomy): Eukaryota > Metazoa > Arthropoda > Arachnida > Opiliones > Phalangiidae > Phalangium > Phalangium opilio. The sequence continues at coordinate 113,105 of NW_028324167.1, forward strand.
GAAAATAAAGAATCCCTGTAAAAACCCAGCCCTACCGATTATTCTAGATCATTCCACAAAATTAAAAATACCCAATAAAACCCAGGTTAATATCATGGCGTTATTACCAATAATGTTCAGTCAAAGCTAGAATGACGTATTAGATGATGGTATTGCTAAAGTGTATAAAAAGGCGAGACCCCGAGTTAGAGGACCATCGCGTATTCTGTAAGGGAGAGGAAAAGTGTTTCTTTTTGTTGAACATTATTAATCGGGAAGTTATAGACTTGAATGAAGTGGGATGTCCCAAAGCCAACGAAATCGAGGATGATGGACCCATGATTACATGCATGCTTAGACATAAAACTGTCCGTAATAATAAGAGGTATTTGTGTGCACTATCTAAATGTATATTATTTTCCGAGTGGATTTAAAATCACAAGGATATTGTAATTAGTCATTTAGGGTATGAATAAATCGAATGAAACAACATCAATAAAACGTCTTTAATTGTAAATGTAGGCATCTTCCAAATAGCCTAATGATTCAGTTAAGATAAACCGATTTATATGGTTTAAGACCGTCCGGTCAAACACAAGTAATTGCGCCTCCACCTCAGAATCAACTTCGGGGTTCACCGTACAGGCGTCCCTCCTCCGAATAAATATCTCGTAAACAGCAGCCACAACACTTAGAAAAATGAAAATAATCGAACAAATTATGAAAATATAATTGATAATTATGTTGAAAACTAATTAAGTACCTGAAACCGTCACAATTAGGGGTTATATACGCATCATTCGGGATGTACTTCAAATGATGTGCATCTCTCTCCGGGCTAAATATAAATGTAAATAAATACACATCTCCTTGTACCAGAAGTAAATAATAGGGGGAAGCACGGCTTTCTAGCTCCCTGCGAAACACTATGAGATACGTACTTCACCCTATTTAGTTATGCCTATACTATTTATATAATTAGCAACACGTACAGTCCCTGTCAAAAGTTTCTGGACATTTTCATTTGGCTGCCATTTTGTTCCTATTTGAGCTAGAATAACAAAATAGGACTTTCTAAATAGGTTTACTTCTCAAAATTATTTTAAAATTACAAATGACACTGTGGCGCTAATAGGGCGTTAGCCATAGGGGAAATAGTAAAGCCCCCCGATAATGACGTTACGAAATAATGCTTCAAATATATCAACAATGCTACCGTTGCACACGTCTTGTCACGTAGAATCCGAATCTGTTTTCAAATTGTAAATCGGTTTTGAAAATCAAAAGTTATGACAAAAAACGTGACGTTCAAACAATAGCAAATAAGCCTAACGATTATATATTTTATCTATATCACCTTAGCTCAGTAGTAAAACATTACGATCAGAAAAACAGGATGTTCAAGCCATAGCATGGTTTTACTCTGAAATTATAGAAATGAGGTTTTAAGAATTACGTTCAGTAATTTATTTATTTATTAGTTAATTGCCAGTAGGGTCTTGATTTTAAAAGGACAATAGGGTTCCAACTTAGAAATAACGGTTTTGGATGGCTCTTTGGAAAGTAGAAATTTTGGATTTGTGTGCAGGGTAGTGTTAAGTCTGTGAATTTGGAATAATAAGCAAGTTGTAATTGCTAAAGTGGAAGGATTTTTGACATTAAAAATATTGCAAATATTCTATCATGTGCGAAGTTTGCGTTTTGGGTTTAATTCTTCTGTGGCTTTTCTGTAGTAAATGTTTTAAGCTCTTAAAGAATAAAATATTTTGTGTAGCTTCTGGGTGGGTGGGTTTTCGATGATTAATGTTTTTGTGTCTTTTCGGTAAATAATGTTTGGGTGTCTTCTCGGTATAAAAATGTTTGGTTGGATTTTGTAAGGAAATGTTTTGAGTGCTTGGAGAATCAATATCGTGGCAGAACTCCTGTTTGCAGAATAGGTGACGTGTCTACCATGGAAATGTAGCGAAGAATCGGGGATGAAGATTCACGATGACATGAATTAGAGAAGAATCTAACAACGACAAATTCTTGAAGAAGGATACGAATAATTATTTTTATTGTGAAATGGATGGTAATCTCCGAAGATAATGGTTCGAATTATTATATTATATAAATTAAAAAGACTCATTCGCCCTAATGGCATGCAAATATTGATATTCGAATACTCCTCCTTTTGTCTGGAAGTTTAATTTTTCCACCACTTTTGAAATTAGACAACTATCTCTTTAACTTTTAGAATGCCATATATTTTTTGTTAAATCTAAGGTTAATTATAGAACGTTGTATTTAGAAAAGTAGTCTTCAAAAAATGAATGAAATGGATTTTTAATGTGTATATAAAAAACTATATAAGTAGTTCACTGGAATTTACATAGTCATCAACATTATAATAATAATAATAATAATAGAGGCTGGGCTCCATGAAACGAGAAATAAATACCTTTTGTATTTTATTTCCGAGTAGGTAGGCAGCCTTGTTTTTTAAGCTTGCAGCATGGCAAGCACTTAATTCATCAACCACGCCAAAGTGTATAATCACGGTAAACAAGTGCCTGCCTACGTTGGATATGATGTTACGATTTACGTTTATTCACTAATGAAAATATTCAGGAATTTTATCATGAATATTTGGAAAAATTTAATCATGAATATTTTTGAAAATTTGATCATGAACATTGTTAAGAATCTCATCATGAATATTTTCAAGAATTTAATCATGAATATTTTCAAGAATTTAATCATGAAAATTTAGAAAAATCAATCATGATAACTAAGAAAAAATCCATCTTGAATATTTGAAAAACAGTTCTTCATGAATATATAGAGAAAAAATGCATCATGAATACTTGGAAAAAAATACATCTTGAATATTTTCAAATTATAACGAATGGTATTATAGATGTTAAGCCTAAAAGTGTCTGACTTTTACTAGACGTCCTTAAGATTTAAATTGAAAGTCCCAATGTAAAAAAAACTCGATGTCTTAGATTAGTGGTGTCTTAGAAATTTGAGTAACAAATAGGGCATTGTAGAACATGGGTTTGATTTACTGGTCTTCCAGTACTAATTTCTGTATTAGTATACTTACGACGGTTTATTAACTTATGCAAAAAACGCGATACAGGATTGATTGACGTATAAACAGCTGGTAGTGTGTTCAATATCTCGATTTACATATTAGAACTGAAAAATTGCTTTTAGGTTATATCGATTCACACGGGTATACGGACTAAACACTTCCAAGACAAAGAACCCCAGGCATAATCTCCCATTACTGAAATTGTAAAAAATCCCCCATCCCCAGACAAAATCCTCGGTTGTTAACCCTATCCGAGAAAAGTGAAAAACCCCCCGATAATTATTCCCATCATAGAAAAAATACATTATCAATATAATCCGAAACACTTCAGCAATCCGGTAGTGCAATAGATCAGGCGTTGGACAATTTCTAATTAATTCGTTGACTTTTATTCATTTCAAGGGAGAAATAAGTTCAACCACTGAAAGAACACTTGTGGGAGTTTTAGAATTACTCATACCATTCACGGGGTCTCAGGAAACTCTTTGCCAAATTTCAACCTTCTGCTTTGGATAACGAATGCGCGCGAGGAAATTTGTTTTCACGCTATAGGGTAGGCAACTCCCCTATCTCCGACAGCAGCTTATTCTGTATATACTCTATTTTCAGCTTCGGTTGTTAGCACGCGCAAAGCTAGGTCTCTATGTTATGTAGCTTTCGGCGTGCTGACAAGAGACGAAGAAAAAAAGGATTATAAATGTCCGCGAGACTTTTATCTCAAATGCACGGACCTGTAGGCTTTAGTTTCAAATACATGCATAGTCGTATGTAATCAATTGGTGGGTCCTTCAAACATTATCAAGGAACGTTGCGCTATTAAAAATAGCGAAAATTATTTCTTGAGATTCCCAAAAGATTTAGAAACGTAATAAATATTTATAATACTAACTCTAACATCCTTCTTAATAGTCTAAATTAGTATTACTTGAAATTTTAAAAGTCACTGGCTCGACTATGAAGTCGACACTCGACAGTCGAGGCACTTCAACTTTTTTCGAAGCCTACTAGAATTTCCGCCCATACATTTGACCTAAAACTCGCGGATATTTTAAATCCAGAGAAACATTATTTTCTTCGTCTCTTGTCATCACGCACAAAGCTACGTTACATAGAGACCCAGCTTTGCGCGTGCTGACAACCCAAGCTGAATCAGATTATACAGAATAAGCTGTCGTCAGAAATAGGGGAGTTGCCTATCCTATAGCGTGAAAACAAATTTCCTCACGCGAATTCTTTATCCATGCTCCTATGACACCGGAAGTAGGATAAAAACCCTTGGAAAGAAAAAGAGACTGAGATCCGCCTTTTTACATAAATAGAAATTGATTTTTAACATTTTTAGCGGTAGAACTTTTGGTAAACATTATATTTTACAATATTATTACAACATTTACATACGAAAAGGTTTCCTCTAAAATAGCAATAATAGCGCTTAATAAAAATTATAATATTTGAAAAATGCTAAAAACATTCATAATTTGATATCGCAGCTTTTTGAAGATCATTTCATCACCTAATAGAGAAATTATGAAAGGCAACATATAAATTCTATTATTTGAGTGTTAAAAAATGGCATTCTTTAACTTCCGTTTTAAGACTTTTACCCTACTAAACCACATTAAGCCTTTCGAGTGGATGGGCATAAATTGGTGCACATCCATCCTCTAAAAAATTATCTGGCCATCGTGTCCGACGATGAAACGTTTATCATTCGTAAAGTCTACACTAACTGCTCGAGTGTCTAATTTGTGTTCTCTGTTCCAGGGTTGTTTGATTTAAATCAAGCGATTTTTTTTTAAAAAATCATTTGATTAAAATCAAGAATATATTTTTATTTTTAAAAAATGTTTTCTAAGATTCCAAGAAGTAGGTTAAGAAACTTGAGAAGAAACTTAACTAGAAAAGACCTATAATTAAAAACAATCATAGTGTTGTTATATTTCAGTTTAAGTTTTTCCCAGAACTTCAGTTTGTCTTGCTGGATAGGCTAAGAAATGAAATAGCGGTCAAGCAAGTTTTTTTATACAAGCATTTGAATAGTAACAATATCCAATAGCTGCTTAAATGTCATGATTATTTTCCTTTTGGTTAGTTTTGACTCAAGACTTTTCATGTTGGTAATTTACTATCTAGTAGTTCAATAAAAAGACAATAAATCAATTAAAATTAAAAAAATCCGATTTAAATAAAAACATCAATTATTTGGTTTTTTTGAAAAAATCAAAAAAATCAACAACCCTGCTCTGTTCCAAATTGAAGCCTCTTTAGACTTTTAGAGAAAATAAACTTCACGTTTCTTAAGTGCCACGCGAAGCGTTCAAGAAGACCCTGTCTCACCAAAGTTCATCTTACGGTTTTAAACTTATTTGAAGTTGCTCACAAGTATCACGCTTAAAAAACTTCTCGGACGTCAAATCTTTGGTCGTCCAATTCTTTGCCTATCACCTCCATCGTTAAATTAAGTTTTTAAGAATGTCTATTTTCAACCAAAAACTAATTTTTATCTTCCACTCGACGAAAAAATATTTTCACCTATTCCAAGTTTACTATATAAAAGAGACCGCAAACCACTCTTTTTATCAGTTAATTTTCATATTCTCCGAACAATTAAAATGGCTGATAGAGTATTAATTCGTCGTCAAATTGTTGAACTTCATGAGCAAGGTCTTTGCAATAGAGCAATAGCGCGGCAATTAAATGTTTCACCGACCACAGTGGCTACATGGATTGATCGTCAAAGAAATAATGAATTTAACGGTGGAGCTGATAGGGAGAGAGCCGGACGACCAAGGGCCCTAACGGACAGAGACCTCCGTCTGATAGGTCGGACGAGTAGGGCACAACCTTTTTTAACCGCGAGGCTCGTTAGAGCTGAACTGGAGCTGCAAGCCAGTGTAAGAACTGTGGGAAGAGCCTTGGCAAGCCAAGGGCTGCACGGAAGGGTCGCTTGCCAAAAAGATAAGTTGACTGCGGCAAACCGACAAGCGAGGTTCGAATTTGCTCAAGAGCATTTAAATTGGACACTGGAGCAGTGGGAAACCGTGGTCTTTACGGATGAGAAGAGTTTCGTCGTTGGACATAATGGCCAGGTAATTTTAATTAGTTCGGAAGTGTGTTGAATGAGGAGATAGACATAGAGTAACAAAGCCTATCGTTAGAGTATTTATTACTTTACACTCGCTCACCATTAATCAAGTATTTTTGACGTTTTAAAGATATGGGTTAGAAGACCTGTTGGCATGCGCTACAGAGAGCCCTACATCATCGAGGTTCAACGCAGTGGTCGATTTTCCGTAAACGTTTGGGGTTGGCTATCGGCGGTGAATTCCGGATGTTTGGTTCATATCGAAGGACGAAACAATGCCCAACGATATGTCCAACTCTTGGAAAACGACGCTTTGCCCAGCATATTGGAAAGGTTTCCCGACGGAAACTTTACCTTCATGCACGACCGCGCTCCAATACATACGGCAAGATTGGCCACAGAAGCGCTGGAGAGGCTTAGTGCGACTCACGGTTTTAGGGTAAGTGTCTTATCACCGATGTTAAATGTTCTATCACAGCTTAATTAACAATAGCATTACATTATTTCTGTTAATGTATCGTAAAGGTTATGAACTGGCCTTCAAAAGGGTGCGACATGAACCCGATAGAAAATCTCTGGGCGGAAATGGTCCGAAACGTGGACCATGTCAACGTTAGAAATGCAGAACAATTACTGGAAACTGTGCAAAATGCTTGGCGAGATCTAAAATTAAACGTGGAGTTATTCCAGTCCTACCACAACTCGATGCCTAATAGGATTCGAGATGTCTACGAAAACCAAGGATATTGGTCGCGTTATTGAAACGTCGTTTTGTGCAATAAGCCCATTTATTTTTTTGTTTTTTCTTTATTCCAAGTATGCCAAGTTAAATAACCCCGATTTATAAAATATATGCAGCTATGTTTCTATAATGTCCAATGCTAAGTAACATTATTTTTTTTGGTTCGAATGCGGTCATCATACTTAGAAAATACAGCGGCCACACATTTTCGATTTATGTTAAAACTATTTCCAATAAAATGAAACTAGATCCTTAAATTATGAACTTTGAGTTGACACATGATCTTTACTTCTTTCTTTGGGGGAAAACAACAATTGTCCTAAGTAGGCATATAATAAAGTTACAACTTTATATGGTCTCCGATAACGTTTAGGAAAATACTTTGCGAGATTATACACAATGCTTAATTCATCTTGAATTGTTTCACCGTAAATATTAACTTCATTAGATTTACTTCTGTGTGTTTTTACACATTTCTGCGCCACAATCTGCCTAAAATTCACATATATAAATTCAAATACTATTTGAAACAAACCATTAAGGTTGCAGTTGTAAAGTAGTACTACGATTATTTGGTCCGATTCTTGGTATACCCTACGGTTACAATGTTAAAAAACATAATAACCTACCTTCTTGAAAACACAATACGAAAGAGACATTTTCTGTAAATTTCACGAATACCAACCGTTCTACTATTACGTAGGGCTTTTTATTTTTGTCAAATATTACGTTCCAAAATTCAATCTTAGGTATCATTGCAAACAAGGCAACGAAAGTTTAAAGAGGTAGTTGTTAATTTTCAAATGTGCAGGATTTAAGCAAATTCAACACTAAACCGATAAAGCTCGAAAGTATAGAAAACTTTAGCACATAAATATATTTCTGTCATAAGAATAATTGTAGTCATAACCGTAAACATACTTCAATAATTTGAATTACATCAGGGATTCTACATGTAAGAGGTATCGGAAGCGGACATATAACCAAAGTTAAACATCTGGCTCGGGCAGAGGGGTCTTTTAACTAGTAGAGGCGAAGGCTAGTGGTCCCTTTCAAGGACAAATTGAAAACAAATCCAAAGCTGGTGAAACACGGCTCAACTGCGCATGGCACACCGCTGCCGGAGCCACTCGTTTCTGATCCCTCTTACATCTAGAATCCCTGAGATTGATAAACATACGCGTAGTATTAAATGAAGGGCCCTTGTAACCATTCCCCATAATTTGTAACACTTTTTCTATATTCTTCATTTTCGATTTTCATCTATTTCAGATATTATGTCACTGGAATTCGATCAAACATTATTATAGACCAATTTGAAATTTCCTTGGCATAAGCCAACACTCAAGGGGTAAGCCCGCCATCGGGGTAAACTCGTGATTCTAAGAAGCTCCGCTAGAGGCAGTGCGAGTTGGCAATAGCCTCCTGCATGGCGTGAGCTCGGGACCCAATATAGCCGTGCTTCTTGGCGTGAAGCAGTTTACCCCGATGGCAGCCTCGCCCCTGCGTGTTATTTTATCTGTGTGTAATTTCCGAATTGGTCTATTAAAGTCCATTCTAACATCTATTCCTTAAGAGTTTCACAACCTTCAATACACGTTGCTCCGCATTCGAAACATTTATTCTCTAAACGCTTCAAATGTATAATTAAACTTAAGTCCAACTCCTAGCCCAGTATACGTGATTTACGAGAAGCTTCCTCTAGGGCGCTGCCATAGCGAGTGACAGCCGGGCGTGCCTTTGTTAGTGGCTGACATGGAGAGTGAGTAAACGTGCCTCTGTAGCCTTGACTGAAGAATTCTCTGAAAAGGGGGAGGTAACCTCGTAAGTCCTGTATAGAGCCCCTCCCTTCAACACATAATGAAACGTTTTAATTATCTTAATGGCTCACTTAAACTATGTTTTGCCAACGCTGCTGACGGAGACGGCAAAAAATACCAATGGGCCTTAGTTGCTAACTCGCTATAAGGAAAATAAGACTCGCCTCTTCTTTCATCCCCCCCCGTCGCGGGGAAGGGGGGTCGTGGACAATGACGTGCGCCAAAATAACCCTGTTCTCCATTCCTTCTTAGAAAATTAAATGTGTTAATAATAAAACGAAAAGCCACCCAAATAGTATCGATCAAACATTTATTTTCCCAGGCGCCAAATACCATCATGCAAAATTCTGGAAACGTTTTCTTCTCGAAAATCCTCTCACTTTTAACCTATCACAAAACTCGTGTATTATATTTAATTCACTGAATACCATTTATGCAAACTCTAATTGTAATTCAAACATTTCTCAATTTCCAAACCGCCCTGAACATTCATTCCCATGTTAGTCTCTTCCCTTATTGCGTAACACCCGGTTTTCACTGGGCGAATTTTATGCGTTTTTCGCATTATTTTGCGGAAAAGGAAAAACCTTTCCTCTTTTTTTGACGAATTTCGCGATTTTGCGTTGTGGGTGCTATTTCTATTTTTGCGAATTTTCCCGAGGCGCGTTTTTCTTTTCCGTTGGCACGAACCAATTATTGAGGGTTTGCTGGTCACGTGGTTAAGTCATCGCTTTTAATATTTCTGAATTTCAGGGTGAAATTACATTTAGTAGGGTTTGACCATCTTGTTTATCTCCGCTTTTCCTTTACTACAGAGTTAAGTTGATTCTGATACAACAAAATAATCGTTAGGCTTATTTTTCATCATTTTGGACGTCGCGTTTTGGGTCATAACTTTTGACTTTCTAAACCGATTTTCAATATGAAAATAGTTTTGGATTCTGTGTGGCAAGACGCGTGCAATGACCCCATTGTCGACCCATTTGGTGCATTATTTCGTCATGTCATTATCGGGGGTCTTTACCATTTCCGGTATTACTATCACCCAAATTATGCAACTGTGCAATATTTCTGCGCAAAATAATTTCGTGAAGCAGATCTATCTAGAAAGTCCTATTTTATTGCTCTAGTGCAAATAGAAATTAAATGGCAGCCAAATGAAAATGTCCAGAAACTTTTGTCGGGGACTGAATACAATATTCTTGGCGCGATCTCAAGTTGAACGTGGAACTATTCCAGGCGTATCATCATTCAATGCCTAGTAGAGTTCGGGAGGTTTACGAAAACCAGGGATATTGGTCACATTATGACACCGTAAACTTCGCATTTACGTCATGTAAAAACTTTAATTTGTTTTGTGTAATTTGTTAGAGTATGTTTAGATCTATTATTAGATTTCATTAAAATTTTCTTAAAATCTTGTATTATAAATATCGTAAGAATTACTTCTAACTGGTATTTATTGGTTTTAGTGTAATGGTGTCCACACATGTAAATACTGAAATAATAACTGGCGAAGTCAACTGGTTTTTCATTGCTCAAGTTTTAATAAAGAAAGAATTAAATATGATCGTATAGTTCTTTTAAAGTTCATTGCACAAGTTGTCCTGTGATCTTATTTAAAACCTAATTACTTCCAATAACGGAAATGTCGACATTGAACTACACGCAAACCTCTATCGCGTTTTTCGCAAAAGTAAATAACCATCAAAAGTATACTACAACCGGAAACAATAAAAAATAAACCAACAAATCGAACCCGTGTCCTTAAGTGTTCTCTAAACCATTAATTACTCAAACTTCGAAGACACCACTAATCTAAGACAAAAAGTTTAATTTAAACTCGAAATTTTAATTTAATTCACAAGGACACCTACGTAAAGCTCAGTAGCTTGTACGCTTAACATCTATAGTTACAATTTGACTGATAATCTACTCCGAGTCCAAACTCCTTTATCAGAGGTATGAAATTTTGCAGGGACGGTACTCAAATGCAGTAGGCGAGCTCTTAGGTTTCTTCTATTCCTCATCATCTTGAAAAATGGCGGCGTCTACGTGTTTCAACCAAAGCTATAACATTTAAAACACTGGTTCCCAACATCCGTAAGACTGACTTCATGTCTTTTGAAGCTCAATTTTCCACCTTCGTTAAAAATGGCGGCCTGAAATGCAATAATATATCTCGATGGGCAACACCGGTAGTTTTTTTTTGCTACTCTGTAAATACTAAAGGTTATTGTTTTGAAAACATTGAAGATGGATTTTATTATTCTAAATATTCAAGATGAATTCTTTTCTAAATATTCATGATATAATTTCAGTAAAACATCATCTTCGAATAAAATACTTAAATAAAATAAAATTTCTAACCGAACAACCTTGGAGAAGCTTCAACCTTTGACAGGGCAAGAAAATGGTATTTAACTCTATACATGGGCGCCCGTTAAATTTCTCATTTCAAGTAAAAAATCCATGGCGTCTTAGAGTATTGTGTAAATCATGGCGTCTTAGATTATTGTGTAAATCTAAGTGTCCCTCTATCCATATAGATTATGAAACGTAAACTTTAAACTACAAAAGAATAATAACAAATTATTTTAGGGGAAATAGTCAAGGTTAATAGTGGAAGCAGACTCAATTTAGTTTTTTGCCAAATTAACGATAGTAAAATTGAGATATTAAATTCTCAATGTCACAAACCAAGGCGCTTACCGACTATATTATAGCAGGAAAAGTATGGGCTATTGAGTCTGATTGTTTTCCGATGATCATTGAAACTGCTCTACTCTAAGCTAAAAAATATATAGAGCAACCTTCATACGCTGAAACACGACACAATTGCAAACGCTGTGTTTTGTATCGTTTGTAGGGCCTCTCTCTCTTTTTTGCTCTATGTTCCAAAAACAGCCATAATTTTCAAAAAAACAAATTCTTAAGTAAAGTTTAAAGGGATAGTTATCACGTTTAAAATGTGCTGGGAATAAGAAAACTTGCAGAGTAAAGCCGAGAAAGCGGGAATTACGTTAAAATTATCCACGTCGTAAAATATTTTCATGTCATAAGAACTTGCGAATAATTTAACTTGTATACATATATTATTATAATTCAAACCATTCTTATCCACTTTGAATTGAACAATGTCTTCTCAACCATCCTCATGAATTTGCCGATGAAATGTTATTCCCACAATATTACTTTCAGAGCATTTCTCAACATCCAATTCTCAAGCGTCCAAACATTAATTACCGAACGTCAAATAAGTTCTGTTACCCCTGTATTTTAGTCATGCCACCTATTTTGCTCCATGAACTATCTCTGTTACAACTGTATTTTAGTCATGCTACCTATTTTGCTCCTTAAACTTTCTCAAAGTATATTCTTGAAACACTGTCCATCATTCAATACCGCGGCTCGTCCAACTTTTAATAGCGATTCAACAGATAACGCCGTCTGCCGTAAAATATCCGTCGAAGGAATTATCCCCAATTATCCACCCACTGTATTAGCAACTAGGAAATTATAAAAATTCATTAAACATATCCAAATCTCTAAATATTTAGACGTTTACAAACCGCCACCAAAAATCCTCCATTTCCGAAGACTGAGTCTAATTCATAAGTTCCCATTTCTCATATGTCAGTGTGGAACTAAAAATTCTCGGGTTGGAACATCTTGTTTTTCTAATCGTAATGTTTTACTACTGAGCTAAGTTGATATAGAACAAATAAATAATCGTTAGGCTTATTTGCTATTGTTTTGAACGTCACGTTTCTTGTCATAACTTTTGATTTTCTGAACCGATTTACAATTTGAAAACAGTTTCGGATTCTACGTGACAAGACGCGTGCAACGATAGAATTATTGATCCATTTGAAGCATTATTTCGTAACGTCATTATCGGGGGGCTTTACTATTTCCGCTATGGCTAACGCCCTATTAGCGCCACAGTGTCATTTGTAATTTTAAAATAATTTTGAGAAGTAAACCTATTTAGAAAGTCCTATTTTGTTATTCTAGCTCAAATAGGAACAAAATGGCAGCCAAATGAAAATGTCCAGAAACTTTTGACAGGGACTGTACATGGGGTGCATCTGCTCGGCGGTGATGTCTTCCAACTTTAACATGAGATCCTCAACTCCCGCAATTATAATGCCGGGCATCATCAAACCCCGGATGTTAGCGATAATTCTAATATTGTAATTTTATTAGTACTATTTAACAAACTAATTATAACACCCTGTTTATTTACTTAAATCCATCGCAATTCATTACTTCAGCGATGAATTGCGGTGTGGGATTACCCTCGTAATCGTCTAAAGCATCTCTATTAAGTTCAAAATAAAATCAGACCCAAATAACGCGTATGATGATACTATTATTGAAAATTACTTACAAATCCTCCACGCTCAAAATTGGAAGTGTGTCACTATCTCCAGCCTCCTCCACCACCACATTAACTTCTTCGTTATCTTCAACATTATAATCGAGTTCATCACCACTAATTTCCTCCCAAAAAATTATTACACTTTCATCGTCACTAATATCTTCCACGTCTTCTCCCTGGTTATATATTTGAACCGGGAACGCATCCGAAATCGGTAAATCTTCCGCTACCATCTTAAAATTAAGATACTTAGAGAGTATAGACCACCGTATAGCGACAAGATTGTCGCTATACGGTGGTACTGTGAGGAGGGGGGTCATTTCTTCCCCCTTTTCGTTCTTCTCTCTAGATGGTACAGCGCCCGAGGGGAAAATATGATGGGGGGGGAATTGATGACGTCACGTATCACGTGATATTGTTGGCGGGCATTTTGAGTTTATTATTAGTGTATTGGTATCACGTCACGTGGTTTATTGGTATTGAAGGCATTCAGTGTCCATAGTGGTATTATTTTGGTGTGTCTTTAGGATATTGTATACATTTAAGATATAATTTACGGGTAATTCTATAGGTTCTGTAGGTCTTTTCTACACCCAACCTTCCCGTAATGTTGAACGATTTTAAGGTCTCGCCATGTATGCTTATGTTATATTACAAGAACTAGATTTAAGTGATATAAGGTCCACGTAGTTTATTGAAAAGGGTACAAATTAAGCTACGATGATGTTTTAGGTGATCTCCTGTTTTGTGTATTAGTTAGTAATCGAAATACATGGTTAGAACAATATTACATTTTAATACCATAAACGTGGTATTACGGCAGTTTTTGCACAGTTTGGTAGTTGATTAGAAGTTAAAATGAAGCAGAGCTGCTAAAACATCATAAATAAAATTTGATTCACATTAGTTTTAATACGAATTTGGAGAATAAGTACAATTACTTGAGTTAAAATGCGAAATATTACTAAGAAAAACATCAGAAAATACGGGTTACATAGAATACATGGTAAATAAGCACAATACTAGTTATTAAATTAAAAATCTTCATATACTGAAAAATATATATTTTCCTACGCGCTAAAATATTTATATACAGTTAAAATGCGCAATCATTAGAAAATACGAATTACAATGTTTTTAATAACAAACAAATCCACTAAGAGGCAAAATTAATACTACTTCAAAAAATCGTAGTACAAGATGATTAAGCTCATAAACATTTACCATCATAGAAAATAGAACAATATTACTGCATGCGAGATTATAAAGTACATATATACCCATGTACCTTCATAGAAAATAAAGCAATACTACTTTTATAGGATTTAAAAGCTATAATGGTTATTATAAGATTTTAGTACAATATTAGGTTAGTTATTAAACTAAAATGCTCACAGGATTGACGAAAAAATATATTTTTTCTGACGCGCTATACACGCTAAAATACTAATAAACGATTACTGATAAAAATATGGAAATATTACTAAAACATATTACTATAATTATCATCAAAAAATAAAAATTACACTTATACAAAACAATTCAATACTTATTGACTAAAGTGCTAATATATACTAATTAAAAAAAGCTTACTAAATGCAAAAATATTACCAAAAAATGCTGCGTATTCGTTAAAATATTGTTACATGTTAATAGTTAAAATACGTTAATATTACTATAAATAATGCTTGAGATACTAATTAAAATACTGATACGGGGTATCTAAAATATATTCAAGTAAATTATTTGGAAAATGTCAAAGATTCTAATTAATATAACCGTATGGGGTAGTTTTATAGTCAGATATTATTCTAACTTTATCCACTACGACCTGATATGTTTTGGCCTGGTTGATCGTGATCAGAGTATGATCTTGTAGACGTCTGATTTGAGGGCCAATAGGGACTTGAACCGAGTTCATTAGAGGTTCACCTTCATTGTTTACTCCCAGTAGTTTCTTCATTGTTTCGAAATTTATATAATTTTCAGTAGAGGCGTTTAAATAAAATCCTTTAACTTTGATAATGTTAGTTTTTTGGCCCGTTTTAGGGTCGAGAATATCTATAGAATAGTTCTTGGGTCCAGCACTCCCCCATTCACCAATATAAGCGTCTTGCCCATAAGGTTCTAATTCATTTTTAGTTGCCCTAAATAATCGCCAGTGGGTAGCAAATGAGCGCCGTCTGGCGAGAGGTATACTAAACTATCCGTGTCATAATAAAAACAAAGGTCACCGACCTTTTCAAGATGTTTTAGTAAATGTAGACGGGCCATAGCTGTTGTGTAACAAGCGATAACTACATTTGTGTGTTTGTGCACAATCTCGTTTTCTAGAATGTGTTCGTATTTTACTAGTACGGTGTTTTCGTTGATTGTTAGTAAACTTTTAACCTCCAAGTCAGGATTTAGTATTAATGCATATAATTCGCAAGCACCTTTGATTATTTCGGTAGAGGTGTGTCTTGTTTTTGGCCAAATTTACCCCAAAAAGGATTAAGCATAAGTTTGCTAAGGCATCTGGGACCTTCATTTTTCTCTACTTTAGTGATATCCAGTTCTACACCCTCTTCGTCTTTGAAGTTTTCGATATAGTTCTCTTTATCTTCTTGAGTCTGACAATCTGCCGGGAAGCCACTAGCTTGGGCTTTATACTCTAAAAAGGTATTAACGTAATCTTTAAACAGTCCTCCCTGTTTTGTTTTGGGGTCGTACTGTGTCACTTTGTATGATCAAGCCTCGTACATTCGTATGATTTTGTAGCCATTCTCTACTGCATGACGTAGCTCTTCTACTACCCATGTACCTCTCAATTCTCTCTGTCCAGGAATGTGTTCGCAATCATCTTGAAATTGGGTTTTGCAGCAGGTGTAACATAATGGAAATGTTAGTTTTCCGTTAATACGAACAGGCAAAGCTGGATGAATGAGGTTTTGGGCCGGTAAGACGTCGCATTTAAGAAGTCCATCAAACGAAAATATGTCAGGAAAATCGTCTAATATTATTTCAGGATGGCCTATAGGTATATTAGTGGTTTTGTTAATGAAAGGGTATAAACTTGTGAAATCCACGTAATGAATACGCTCCGATCCTGTTGTTTTATGGTAGAGTTTTGTTGCGCAACATTTCCCCCGAAGAATGCATCTCGGGGGTCTAATCTTTTTACTATTTTAGGCATAATATCATTATGGTTTAAAAACTCTATTATTTCGGGCTTATTGGCTTTTTCTTTCTGCCATTCACACTCCCATTTGACATTTTCTTTATAATTGAGGGATTCAAATTTGGCTAACATGTTCATGCTTCTAATATATCTAGAATTCAAAGTCTGTGCAGGGTCTCCGTGCAAAGCCTTGTTTCTGTTTAGAGGAAAGTGTATTTTACACCCGTGATAGAAACACCCCCAGTACTCGAATATTTCTCGGTTTATTTCACAAAATCCGTCTTCTTTGAGTTTTTGTATTCTGGTTTCTTTCCCCCTAAAGGAAGATTGGATAGATATGTTTCGTTTGTGTGCTGTCCACTCTAACCATTCTATAGCCCCTATCGACTGATTTTCGCTAAGTCTATAATAATAAGCCGGTATAATGCCTATAGTATCGGGTTTAAGATAATTTCGGCGAAACACGTGAGAGCACACGCCGGGAAGAGTAATTGCGCCGCAATTAAATGGATCTACACCCGTTACTTTAAAGAGTAGTGCACGAAAAGTTAAACATCCTAGGAATAGTAAAACCGTGTCGTTCTCACAATAATAATTGAGTTCCTTCAAGCAGTCGAAACCTTTACTTTACTATCTTCGGAGCTATGCCATTTTAAGAAGGTATCTAATTTGTTCCTTGTAAAATATTGACAACCATAAGCTTCGATAGGGGGGAGATTAGTTTCTATAACATAGTTAGTTTCATCCTGTCTATTTACATCAAATTTATTTTCTATTACATTGAACAAAAAATGTGGAAAATACCCTTTGGCGGCGTTGGGTATACCGAAGGTTGCGGGAAATTTAGCTAAAGCAACAGGAATGAAATTATAAGAATCCAGAAATAACAAGTTAAACAATTTCATTTCTAAAATTCGAGTTCCGTTAATTTTCAAAGACGGAACGAATTTCTCATCTCTATTAATGATTTCTCTAATTAGCAGCTGGTTATCATAATTACTTCCAAAATGTGACAGTATGATGACGTTCTTAACGGCATGCAATTGCATTAAATAATCTAAAAATATACCTATAGGATTCCCACCCTAGAAATGTTGTTTACGAGGCCCGAATTTCCCGCACATGGTGCAACTAAAGTCTAGGAATGTCTCGTCTATACAATTTTCGCAAACGGTTATACTGACTAACAGGATAGCCTGGTGTTCGTAGGCTCCCAACTTTTCCTGACATACCTTCGTTTGTATACATTCTACGTCAAAGAAAATGTACATATTGTTTGGCTGATTAGGTCTAGGTTTCTTAACAGAGGGCACTATCTGGGGTTTATCTTTGATAACCTGGATATAACACAAGTGGTTGCTGGGCTGATATTTCTTACAGACCTGACAATATATCTCCTCACACGTATGATATTCGGCCCTTCGAGAAAAATCTAGTTTTCAAACAGTCTTTACAGTGAAAAAGACGCTCACATAGGGACTTTTTACTGCTTGAAGTTGCTAAATGACTTTCAGAACAGTTATTGCCCAAGAAGTTTCGTAAACAATGGTCGCAAGCTATCTTGGGGCCTTGGCAGATAGTGGGTCTCATGCAACTAAAACAAAAGTCGTTACATTTATGTGATTGTAATCGCCAATAAGGTACGAGACATTTTTCACAGAATCGGTCGTGATTGAAAAGTGGTCTTAATTTCGTATTAACGTTATAATGGTTATTTTCATTTAGTAAATAGAGGCGGGGCCTAGTATCATCGGGATCGTTTTCACCTAAAATTAAGATAGGAACGCTATTTTCGAATTAGTAGACGAAAATCGAATATTGATTTAAATAAATTTTGAACTTTTGAAACGATTCGGCAGTCCCAAACTCACTAGCCCTTACTCCTTTCTTAAGACATAGTTCTAAAGCAGCTTCTTTCTGCATTTTGTTCTCATCTCTAGATTTAGATATTGATTTGTAATGTGTCTTTAGAGTCTTGTCTTCGGTTGTATCATTAGCATGAGCTCTATGCGCTATAGCCACAAAAAGAGATCGGGCTAAACAGAGATAATCTGAATTGACTATGCGTACAATACCACGTCTATCTTGACAGAATAGATTAAAAGGTTTAATCCCTCGAGGTAACGTGAGAGTCTTGCCCTCGGGCAATCGTACAATGCTAAAAATAATTTTAACAGGACCCAGGAAAAATGCTTCCATTTCGTCATCATATAACATAACACTAAGCTGGTCAAAAAGAATATTGGGGTCGACTTGATCTGCTCTTCTAAAAGATAATTCTAGCTCGGACCTACAAATATTCGCCGCACTCTTTAAAGTAATTTGGACGTAATCTGTAGGCCTGTACTTACTAAGAACGCATTTCGTCAAGGTACATACACTAGCGACAGGGTCGTTAGTAACTCTGAGAATTACCTCCCTACCATACATGTTAAAATGTTCGAAAAGTCTCTCACTTTGACCTATTATCTCGCAAGAAGGTAGGTTGTCAATAGGTGTGGGCTGGTCCGTTTCTCCTCCTCCCCATTGTACGTCGATATCATCGTCAGAAATCGCCTCTTCAGATACGTGCTCCCGCGATAGTGTCTCCTCTACGGGTGGTCCTTGATCTTTTCCGTCTAAAAACTCGGCTATCTCTTTGTCATATTGCGAGCTGTTGAAGTCGCCGATCTGGGCTTCCTCTTCCCGTATATCACGCTCAATTTCTTCTTGTCGTTTCGTCAGGCGATCTACATATTCAGTTCTTAAGGGACCAGGAATTAGATTCCTTAAGTTTTCCAATTCTTCTATGGTAGTACAGTCCTCTGGTACTCGTGCAACTGTTTTCATATACTCAAGTAAGTCGAGGCAAGCTTGAATGACATTCAAGTCACCTTGTACTACGAGTTGTGGTAGAGTCTGAGGTCCGTACAACGGATCTATTCTCAGATAGGCGCATAGGAAGAAATAAAACTCGTAAATTAAACGTAACGGCCAGGGTCTATTTATAGTCAGTTCGTTCAACGTTGTACGGAGAGTTTCAGGATCCATGTTTAACTTTCGGTGTTTGAAGATCGACTGCGTATTTTGATCATTTCCTAAGCCGCTTTTATACTAAATTTCTTAATAGACAAGCCCACATTCCTCAATAATTTAACAATAGCCTGATTTATTGCCTCCTCAGTCACCAGATGTTTTCTCACAATGCATTTCGGACCCATGTCTGTTAATAGTTTACCGATTTTATAACAAAAGAATGTTGGATTTGCTTTATGTCAAATAAATTGTCAACAAAAGAGTGGCCTATAAATAGAATTTTGTTACAAACACAGCAAATAAGGGACAATTTTATTGGGGTAATAAATGAAAAACATGGTGTGTAAAAATTTTCTTGTGATTCTCAATTGTGACAATATCCTTTGTTATCTTCACGTCTGTTAAATAATAACGTTCCGAATTTTTCTAACAGGTCATAAAAACCATTGTACATTTTTCAAAAAAAATGCTACCTTGAGCTAACGAAATTTATTAATAGACACGCCCACATTCCTCAATCATTTAGCAATAGCCTTTATTACCTGATCCTATCAGTCACCAGATGTTTTCACACAATGCATTTCGGACCCATGCCTGTTAATAGTTTACCCATTTTATAACAAAATAATTTTATGTCAAAAAAGTTGTCAACAAAAGAGTGGCCTATGAATAGAATTTTGGTATAAACACCGCAAATAAGGGACAATACTTGTAATAAATCAATTAAATAACAGGGTGCGTAAAGCGTTTCTAGAGATTCTCAAATCTGACAATATCCTTTGTCATCTTCACGTCTGTTAAATAATAGGGTTCCGAATTTCCCTAAAGGTCATAAAAACCATTGTACACTTTTCAAAAAGTTACTTTTAACTCTACGTTAAGTTAACCTATGACCAGATAGTTTCTCACGGTCATGAATCACACTATGATTGTGTAGGAGAGAAGTAGGCCTATTCAATTAAAAAAAGCAATGAATCACAAAATAAATTCCAATGATAACAATGCAATAGCACTGGTCAACCACCTCCTAAAGCCCTTGCATGAACGTGTTTACGGAATAGGTAATAAAATATTTCATCAACCCGTTAGCAACTAGACACTTAAAATCTAACATATTTAACTCCTTAAGAGGCCAAACTTTCGAAACTTTTAAAGAATAGACAATGCCAACTGAACTAGTATTCGTTATGAAAAGGTTTATCAACGGAATGAAATTCTCAAAACAAGTCGAATAGCTAACATTATGCGTATTTTGCAGGATTAGAACTAAAGACCTTTCTCCACCTATGTGTATATACTGCATAAAACTCGAATAAAAAAGCTCCAAAGATGTAAATGTGTATAATAATTGAGATTGATTAGGCTTATTTGTGATTAATGATAATTTTCGCTAGTTACTAATATAGCGATTGACTGTAGTACCTTTAAAAGGGACACAATTGATTGTGAAAGGCTTGTAAATAAAGGAAGCTAAACCCAAAGCACTTTGGTCCTATATGGACAAAGAATTCTAGTGCTCCAAAATAAAAATATGGATCTGTCTGAAAAGGGGTTAAGACTTTGGAACACCGAATTTTAAAAATATTAGCGCCTATTAACTCGTATCATGTGGATGTATAGTTCATCATTCTGTAATAAAAACGGCACACAAAGTTTCGTCTTCTAACGTTTATTTGTAAGCCCTAATTAAATAAACCTGTTAATCCCAATAAAAAATCAGAGACTTTGTGAGAAACAAAAGGATTTGAGCATGATTTTTCTACCAAAGTATTCTTAATCTCGTCAAAGTTCTGTATAGGCGTAAATATCTACCCAACTTGTTAACAATGTTGAACCCCCAACTATTTAAGATCGGTTTAAGAGACTTCATCGAGCGGAAAAATCACAATATATTGTATGGTTTGAGATAGAAAGGTTAAAAATGTACTGTTTTTTAACAAATGTTTTGATTAATCCTAGATTGATACAGCGTTTACTTGAGATGTAAGCACTGAAAGTTTTTGATTTAGCTGACAGATTGAAGGTAAAATGGGGGTATTTAGGATAGCTTTAATTGTTATATTATTTGATACGTTAAAGATGATCAATGAGCGCTATTTCCTTTAAAAAAGAACGAAATTAGTCTCCTAGTCTATAGTTCTGGAAAAATACTCATATATTTTCATGGTTTCGATTAACGCATCAAAAAGGCCTTTTAAACTTGTCAGGATAATGGCTTCGGGGCAAACACCTAGAATCAAATGTCTCGTGGTAGAAAGAGTCACCAACTAACAAAGCAATAAATCACAAAATAAATTCCATTCATAACAATACAAATGGTTCGGCCATGCCCCTAAACCCATTAAGACACGTCTTTATAGTAAAAATAAAAACGGATGGGGATAAATCCTTTTGTTATGGATCAAGTTCGACCTCTCTTCCCCTTTTAATGTCATAAAACCAAGTGGGTGGTTAAATTAAAGAAAGGACAATAAATTCCAATGTAACTAAAAAAAATCTATAAGCATCAGACAACAATCGAGGGAAGCACCACCTTAAAGTCTGAACATCTCAAGAATAAGCGACCCTAACACTAGTGTTATCATATTCAATATTAAATATAGTCAAAGCAGGCGTCAAATTTTGCAACTATTGCTGTAAAAACCAGTATTTTTCATTATATTCAAATGTATTATTAAGGAACATTTTTACTGACGTAACAAAATGTTTAAACTTAACCATTTCGTAAGATTTCTCTCTTTTGTTAGTTCATTTGTATGTTTCTATTTGTAATATTCCCCCTTTGTGTATACTCTCGTATTGTATCTAGACTCTTGTGGCCATGGAGGGGGGGGGGGTTGTACCCAAGCCCTGGCGGCTTCACGACCCTTTTCCTCGAGCCTTATTAAATAAATAAATTGCAACGCTAAGAGTAAAGCTAGTTTTGAGGTATAGAAAATTAAATTCCTGAAGTCTGCAACACCATCTAGTTATGTATTGAAATTAATGATTCTGAAATAAATGAAAATATGCTTTTCATCGAATCATTTTGATAAATGTTGCGAAAATCATCGCAACGTTTTTAGTCATGTGAACTGTTTTTCAAATGACTCGTTTCGTCATTTTAAGGCAACTAAAGAAACAAAGTGAGTTGAATTAACTGAAGTCAGTTTTTTTGTATGCAATTCTTTGGGGAATTTATTAAACCCAAATAAGCATTTTTTATACGTTAGAAAAATGTTGCGTATAATATTTCCTTCTATTGCTAGAAATCCACGATTCATGCACTGACATTAGCTAAATGACACTCTGTGTTGTACTTTGAACTTTTCGCTGGTCCTATATTCTGTTTTAGTATATAGGGATGTATGTATTTTCTAAAGGTGTTAGTTAGAATCTGTGTTTTTCCCTAGAACAGTGTAAATAGCAGTGAAATTCTAGTGTGAAACTATGTAAATTATTCGGCATTGTAAACATATACTATGGTATTTTAATACTCGTGCTCGAATTGATTGACGTTTCCCTGGAAATATTTTGGTTACTTAGCTTAGTCTTTGTTATAGTATATAGTTTCTGCGAAGAGAAGGGGGGGTCAAGAGGTAATAAATTTTTATTTAAATAGAAAAAAATTGGTGAAATTTTGCTAAATCAAAAGTGTTTTTGGTGAAACAGAGTATTTTTTATAAATTTAGCTAAAATTTATCGAAACGTTTTTAATCATTTGAAATGTTTTACAAATGACTCGTTTCGTGTTGCTAAAATGCAATGTACATGACTGTTTTCGTTTCGGTGGATTATTCATTTCCCCATGTATTCCTATGGGGTTTTAGGAAATTTAAATGGTCAATTTCGTGTCGGTCAATTGTAACCCAAATGATCAAAAACGTTTCGTTTGTTTTTTACTTCTAACACGAAATGCGTTGTGAATGATGCTTCTTTCATTACCGTTTTATGTTTTCCACAAATTTTTGATTACGTTGCCGATAATTTTGATAAATATAGTACGCAATAGGTTAATGCTTCGGTTTAATGATATATTGCCTTTCTGTTAACGTTACAAAAACATAACTTGTTGAGACCTGTCCTGATAATGCCCTCGGGGTAAACACCTGGAAAAAATTAAATGTTTGAACCCCATTGAAGGATGTGTCGCCGCCCCCCTCAATGACATAAACTTGGACATAACACATTTGTGTGTGTTATAAATAACTCTAAATATAAATACCATCGATTCAATACAAATGGTTCGACCCCCTCCCCCCCAAAGCCATCGCGGCTTAGCGTGGTTACGTATAAATAAAAAATAGATGGGGATAAAGGTTCACTACCTTTTAATATCATAAAACCTGGTGGGTGGTCCAATTAAAGAAAAATAAATTACATTGATAGCAATGCAAGGAATCTAGTGACACTGCCACGCCCCCCAAAGCCCTTTAGACACGTTTGAACGTGTTTACGTATAAATAAAAGAAGCTCTGGAGAGAAAGGTTGGTGACAAGGCTAGTAAGAAATCATGTGTTACGGTACATGTAATTCCTTTTTTGGTTAAAATGTCACTTAAAATGTATGTTAATTAGAAAATATATGAAACAGTCAAGCTTTATTCGAGTATACTTTACTCGGAAATGTTAGGATCAGGATTTTATGATATTTTATAGTAATATTTGTTCACTAGGAGTGTGGAGGTGTTTTGACCTCTATCTTCCTAGGTATCGACTCAGTTTGCTTGCGTTTTGGAACTCGGCCTTGAATAGTCATTTTACCTCGTCAATAAAAGAGGGATTAAGTTTTGCTTTTTATTATAGCGGTCAAGGCGCCAGGTTGCAAAACACCGTAAGTTTATATTTAAAGCTGGGATTTAATCGAAATTTCTAATAATTGATCTTTATTTTGCAGTTGAAGAAGTCAACAATGGACTAAAAGTAGAAAATTTTTGCTTTAAGCCGATTAAGATTTCAAATCACCAATTTGAGTGGATCCGCCCGGCGGGCGCCCTTTTTAGCGGACCGGTAGGTGTTAGTTGGTTCGAACTTAAGTAGCTGGTACCATTGGAAAGAGAATTTTTCGAATATTCTTCTTACTTTCGTTATAAGGATGTTGATGTAATTTTTTAGTTAGATTACCTTTACATTGATTCCGTTTGGTCTTATATTAAACCCAGCGAATTGTTTAACAATGCAGCTAACGCTGCACGAGGTGTCAGAACGTTTTGTTTTGACAAATTCCCCTATTGCTTTTTATGATCGCTTGTTCGTTGTATCCTCTCTTATCAGAGTTCAGAATCGGAAGCAATGCCTCATTCATCTCCCAACGATGAATTCAACCGTTGCCTACGTTAATCAAGGCCTGTGCGCGGCGCCGATTTTTATTTTTCGTTTGGCAATTTAAGTTGCCAAATTCTCTCACCCGAGAGCGCTATTAGCTGGACTTAAGGAATTTCAAATGTTCATTTTCTCGTGCTTGCAATTTTAGATGTTTATTTTTTCGCGCTTGGAATTTTAAATACTCATTTTCGCGCGCGTTTCGGTCTAGCTATCAATGCCATCTCGTGGTAAAATAGAGAGAAAAATAAGAAGTCGCGTTTCTTAAAAGGCGGCCCTTTCGAAAGTACCGCGCAAGGCCTTGATTAACGTAGGCAACGGTTCAACTTCCGTCCTTGGTGCATGACACCCTGGCTTAATCCTTGTCCGACCTTGAAGCCGCCCAACATGGCTGCTCCGGGGCCTTCCGGTTTCAATCCCGCACCGCACCCTAGCGAGGCTCCCCCAATACCTTCTTACCCTTCGAACAGCGGCGGAGGGGTTTTTGTTCCACCCCAAGTCACTCCCACTGCGGCCCAAGACGAACGAGGAGCCACTGAAACTCTGAACAATCAGGTCCGTTCCAAATCATTGAATGACAATTAATTAACCCTTTTAATAGTTTTAAGCAAATTCAACCAGCGGTATCAATTATATTAATTAATGAATAAGTTATTTCATTTCAGGTTCCTCCTGGTTTAAGAGCCAACAATTTCTTATATGACTTTGAAAGTTCTTTGAGACAAAACTTGCGTTCCGGAGCTCCTGCAACAGTTACGGCTAGAAGCAACGAATCTAGCTCAACTGTAACTTCAAACTCTAATCAAACTAAGCAAATGGGACCATCCTACACCTCTTGCGCAAATTCGGACAGTACCAGAGTTCCACGTGCTCGGGAAATACCCAATTTTCATGGATCTTATTGCTTACCATCAATACCAATTAGTACTGGAATGTAATTAAAAGAATTTTTGTTGTTTTTGTCTGGTCTTCATGTCCCGTTATAACAGTTTTAAGTTACTTTTTCACAGTTTTAGTTCAACTCCTAGCGCTTCCCAGCAAGCTAATAATAGTGGCGCTACACCATGTCCCGAAAGACCTAATTTTAACCAGGAACAAAGTAATGGAAGTTTGCGACACTCTGCTTCTGCAATGCCGGAAATATCAATAACTTCCAGACCAATGTAAGGAAACTGACTAAGAATTTGGGTAGTTTGAATTTTGGGAAAATTTAAAATTTGTTGTTGTTTTTGTTGTTAATTTTTCAGGGAATGTGGAAAAACTCGTCAACCGAAGAATTTGGAATCTTCAAAAGATGCAATTTATACGGAAGTGGCTTCCTTAATTCCGAGCTGCAAAGAACAACTCGAGATGTGGAGTAATCTACTCCAACAGTTACAATATATTATTAGTAAACCTGTTAATAATCAATCACGGAAGGACTTAGCGAGAATTAAGGAATTAATGCAGGCCAGAGATATAAAAGTATCATCAGGTTTGCGGAAAAAAGTAAGTAAAACAAATTCAGTTATCTTATTAACTCGGTTTAGTTATAATTATTACCTTTTTTAAACTTTTAATAATATTAGGGCGAATTGAGCAACGAAGCTCAAACTGCGCAAATCCCAACAACATCCATATTTGCTCCATCAAGATTACCGGAAAGTCAACCTATCAATAAAGTTTTCAACTGGGACAATCTTGATAACACGTCTGTAGAATTGTCTGAACATATTAATGAGGTATTACACTTTTTACGTCGATTTTTAATCGCTTTTTTGTCGATTTTTAATCGCTTTTTCGCTCATTTAGCCTCCAGTTGATACTGACGGTGCCGCCTCCGAATCAAATCAGGAAGCCACCAGTTCCTCTTTATCGTTAGATCAGGAAGTGAAAGAAGTCATATTAAACTTAGCTCCCTATTTGCAAAACCATCTACTCGACGAATGCACTTTGCCTTTGCAAGTTCAGTTATGCGGAAAAGTCGTGAATGCCTTGGAAACTTTACCAGTTGATCCAAGAGTCTTGCTGTATTTACGTAAAGAATTGATGCAAACGCTGCAACAAACCTTGGCTAAGTATTTGGGGAAAAGGGTTCGAGATTGCGAAAAAGATATGTTGATGGAATTGACGAAGGTTATCCTGAAGAATTTTCCCTTCCACAAAATTGCGCATAAGAAAGTAGATGAGAGCGTCGATACGCTCTCTTTAGATAACAATTCTTTGCCAATTAGGAATGAAGCGGCCAGTCACGTGACTTTGCCTAGTTCTAAAAGTGCTGGACCATCTAGATTGGTAAGTTTTCATTCTTGGGGGTTCTTCGGTAACTTATAGAGTCTTCGGAAGCTTAGTTTGTTTTGTTTTTTATTAGGGATTTGAGTCACCTCATGCCATATCAGATCAGAGGGAATGTAGTACTAAGGTTGTGGCCGCTACCTGTCGTTTGGCTCAAAATCTCAATAGTAGCGTGGAATCAAGCAATCAAAGATCGCATATGGATATTCAACAAGAGTAAATGATTTAATTGAATCAATTCTTTCTAATTTCAATCAAAGACTTTATAATCTAAAACTATTGAGTGTTTAGTTTCATAATAGTCCATCAAGATTACCGGAAAGTCAACCTATCATTAAAGTTTTCAACTGGGACAATGTTGGAAACACGTCTGTAGAATTGTCTGAACATATTAATGAGGTATTACACATTTTACTTCGATTTTTAATCGCTATTACGTCGATTTTTAATCGGTTTTTCGCTCATTTAGCCTCCAGTAGATGAATCTTCATCATCCAGTACGTCATGGCCAAAAAACACGTCATCAACGGGCGCGATACAACAGAAACGCCATTTTGTTTGCTCGGCTATTAATACTGACGGTGCCGCTTCTGAACCATCGGAAGACAGCAATTCTTCTTTATCGTTAGATCAATAACTCAAAGAAACTATATTAGATAATAATTCTTTGCCAATTAGGAATGAAGCGGCCAGTCACGTGACTTTGCCTAGTTCTGAAAGTGCTGGACAATCTAGATTGGTAAGTTTTCATTCTTGGGGGTTCTTCGGTAACTTACAGAGTCTTCGGAAGCTTAGTTTGTTTTGTTTTTTATTAGGGATTTGATTCACCTCATGCTATATCAGATCAGAGGGAATGTAGTACTAAGGTTGTGGCCGCTACCTGTCGTTTGGCTCCAAATCTCGATAGTGGCGTGAAATCAACCAATCAAAGATCGCATATGGATATTCAACAAGAGTAAATGGTTTAATTGAATCAATTCTTTCTAATTTCAATCAAAGACTTTATAATCTAAAACTATTGAGTGTTTATTCCCAGTTTTCTTGAGGCTGAAAGTGAATCGGAAGAGTTTTATTCATTTTCGCGGGAGAACGAAATGTGGCAAAAAAATGACGGGGAAGTAGTTGATTTGCAATTATCGAAAGAAAATGAGCAACTCAGACGCCAATGTCAATTTCTGGAGGATGAGAACTCCAATCTTAAAGATAGAGTTGCATTACTCGAAAGTCAATTAAGCAAAGTAAAAGTATTTAAAAGTAATTGATGGAGATAAAGACGTACGTTTTAATTTAATTTTTTTCTCAGTGCAATGATTCGTCATCCTCGTCAAATGAGGTCATTTTTAGGCTGACAAACGAACTAAAAGATGCCTTGAGAGACAATGACACATTACGGAAATGGAACTCTTCTGTATTTCAACAGTATGAAAGAGTTAAAGCCCAATTGCAAGAAAAAGTTAATGAAATGGAGGAAATTCCCTCGGAAAAAGTACTTATTTTAATTTCTAAATCATTTAATGGTTTTTTAAACCCAAACTTAAATACAGGGTGATTCTAAAATGGTGGTATAACCGAACTACTGCGGGTTCTATGAGCGATTTTAAGGTGAAGCCTCATAGATTTCAGAATTTTCAAGCGCCCATAACTCGGGTTCTACACATCGCAGCTTCATTTCGTTTTGTTTTTCTTAATCTAGAGTGCCATTGCCAGGGCATCATCGAGTTCAAACGGTGATACCTATTTTAGTTATTTTTATATTTAGTTTTAAACATGATGCCAGAAGCGAAAACATGCTTCGGGCAAACATCCGCTATTCGCCAACGGGTTTTCCCCGAGGGTCGGGCTCTTTTTTAATATACTTTAAAATGTTCAAACTAGGGCATCATCGTGCAAAATTTTAATCGCGCTAACGGTTAATTTGTTACTGACGTTTCTAAATGACTCTCAAACATGCGGCCTAAACGTTTCGATTTAGATTTTATAATTTTATAAATTTGCTCACACTTCATAGAACGAACCTTCCTATACCCGGGGAAAAAAGAATTATCACTCTAAGTGAAATAGCCTTCGAGATATAACCATTAATGTGAACCACTAATTTCGCTCTTTTTGAAGCAAAATTTTAAAAATACGCGCAATTTCACTAGCGGTGCCATGCGGCTAAAGAGGGGAACTAATAAAATTTTGAAACTTTTGTTATTAAACGGAGTAAAGATGTCACTCTAAACCTTTTCAAAAATTCTCGGTAGCGAAAGGTTTTGTTGGGCCCTTTCGACCCCCCCCCTACAACATGAAAGAAAGTAACCGCTATCCCTGCTGAGTTTACGACTAACGTATCTGCCCTCTCCTCTCTGAAATACACACGACTCTATTATGACTGACCTTAGTTCGAAGCATCCATATAACATGTGGATCCAATTTTAAGACAAACCCTATACCCCACATTTGATGACTTTTATCCAAGACGGCTCTGGGAGAGTCTTAATTGTTCAGATAGGAGCGAACTGAAACATTCCAATCCTTTTATTATTAAAAATAAAACCACTTGACCCGATACGTGGGGTTAGGTAGCCTATTGAAGTGTAATTGAGGAAACGTGATTTGACAAAACAAAAGTTATACTTTATTAATTCTTCACTACGTTTACTTAACTTTACTGACACCATGGTTTCAACGGGGACTTAAAAACTCTAACTACGTTACTCTTACTTATCTTGGGATCTAAGTCATCTTTTCTGTTCTATATCTCGAGCTCAACTGTTATTCTACTACTTTTTCAAAACTTTTATTTTTTACAAGCTCGTGTGACCTTTTCGGAGGTACACTTGTTTTCCAAATTTCTGTTTAGTCGAATTAGCTGTTTTTCTATCTTGGGGGAATTTCCTTGATTGTCATAATATTTTCTGTGCTAATATGAAGGGCCAGAGCCACTTTCACTTTTTCTATTCAAACTTTTTAAAAACATCTTATTTTTCTTTAAATTTTCAATAATAACTACAAAATAATAATAGAGGCAAAAATACACTAAAATTGGTAAAAATAACAAAGAATAAAATATGCGCGCATTAATTAAATTTTACAAATATACAGAAAATTACAAAATTAAAATTAAACTAATTAAAAAACATAGGCTTAATTATCAAATGTTCCAAAGGAGTTTTAACAAGATTATAACCTAAAAAAACAGGTAGTCTCCACGCAGGGAACAGACCTTTCCTCTGGCAAAAGAGACCCACTCTAAGGTTGCTGGAGGTTGAAAGTGTTGTCATTAACCGGAACAAAAGTAAATACCTTCTTTTTAAAATTGACGAAAAAAGTAAATATCCCCACAGAAAATAAATTTCCAAAAAGCCCATTTTGGTTATAAAGCAGCTCTGTAACAACTTTTAAAATTTGTTGAATAAGTAATTTTTCTTAGACTAAAAATATCATGGAATCTTAAATAATTACAAATACAAGTAAACGAAAATTCAATATGGCATATAATATGGAAACGTAAAAAGACATTTTTAGTAAAAAAAAAAAAAAATCAAGCCGATATAGTTTTGAGTTCTTTTTCCGCTTTTCTCTTGGAAATAGCCGCTTCTACGTAAGACGGTTCTCTAAGCGATCTAGATCTCTGAAATCTTGAGTCCACTATTTCTGGCAGCAACGCGTTACGGTAGAATTTTATGAGATAGGGTTCCATTTTTGATTTCCAAAACTCATAATCGCGTTCAATGTCTTCAACGTGAATCCCCCCTTCAGTATAAATAACAAAGTGACATATTTGTCTTCTCGTTATATGAAGCTGTCCTTGCACTTGATAATAATAATTATCATTTCGATTTAGTGTCAATTTATTAGTTGATGAATCTAGTTTGCAGTAAAATGTCTTTTTGCATTTCTGTGTAAGATTTATATTTTTTAAATGAGCGGGAATATCAAGTGGGCAAATGTTTTTATATGCTATAGGCGATTTTACTTCCAAAATGGCATTTTCCCCTTCTAAACCATCAGGAGATGCGCTTAAAAATCCGTGATCTAAATCCACGAACATACCACAATCACGAACATGAATATTAAACTTCTCTCGCAAGATTTGTTTGGCCTTTTCTTCCCCGGCATGTCCATGGTCAAAATTTTTCTGCATAGCTGCTGATACATTTCTACTATAAAGTATGCTTTGGACTGTTTTAATGGTCGATGTATAGGGTTTTAGTTTGCATACTTTTCCGAAATTTGATGCGGTAAGCCTATGACGTCGCTCTTCAAACCACGCATCGAAGTGACTTTGACCACGCGTTTGCTCCTCGATTTGCTTCTGTTTTTTTGAATCAACCCTAAGATCTGCTAGTTTTAATTTGGCCAATTCTTCAAGAGCTTCATCCGAGCAGTCATCCTGCATCGCGTTATCGCCATATTGGGCCATACCATTGTCTTTCGCCTTTGGACTTTCAGGTATCAATTTTTTGTTTCTGAGGTAGGCTGTGTCTCTCGAAGTTCTCGCAATCCATCTCATCCTCTTGGTTCTCGCTACGTATTTTTTCAGTATAGAGTTCGGGCTCTTTCCCGTAATAGCTTTATGAGCTTTGTAGACCCAACCTTTTCCTTCATTTTTGTTCAAACACGCCGCCGTTGTTCGGAATTTATAACTCCATCTTTTCGACCTGTCTATCTGTTTCCCTCCCACATGTTTGGCAACCAGGGACATGGTAGATTCGGCCATGTTGCTTGTGAGACCGCTAATTAGCTTCTCTGCTTTATCAGCAACCTTGACGGCAGTGGCCGTTATAGCTGATTTTAAAGGCGATGGTATTTCTTGCCATTTTCCCGAATTTTCTCCAATTTTATTGCAAAAATCCCCACATTCAATATGACTACCAAAACAGTGTTTAGGAGCGTTCAGTATATCTTTCTTTAGGGCAAGAACGGATTTGTCAGTGGAAGCATGGTGGGCGATGGCCGCTCTGGTACCCTTTGTTAAGTCATTTATGAATTTATTTTTTAAAAGCCTTCCTCCTTTATCTTTGTCCCCTTTCAATTTATAAAGCGCTTTGGTTAGATTTTTTACGACATGGTTGGCGCATTCAACCTTTGTGATTTTGTGCCCGTACTCTTGAACCTTATTTCTCAAATCGAAGAAAACCGATGCGTCCCCGTCACCAACGAATTCCCTATATTGCAAATTATGCATGGACATGCTTTGATTGAATCCGCTGACAATTATATCAGATTCCATCGCTCTCGACGATCCAGTCCAGTTTTTATAACATTCGTGAGACACGGGATTTAAATTTCTTTTAGCTCTGTACGAACATTTGTAACAGTATTTGTTCCTAACACCAGCAAAAATTATCTTTCCTGTTCTTAGCCCTATTATAACAGCCATGCCCGACCTCGCATTGTAATTATGTCCGTGACTGCGTGTGAGCCACGACCCATCCCCCACAACAGTGATAAAACAAGTCTTTTCATACGGGACTTCGCAAAAATCTCCGGCTTCAGCCGCTAGTCGGTATTCTTCGGCTCCGTTTTCCAAAATATTTTCAGTTAGAATGTCTTCCCAAAGCTTTCCCAAACGCTTTTCTAAATGGTTCCAGGAACCCTCTGACATAATAGGAACACCCATCACTGAGAAAACTTCTTCCAAGTTGGCGAAACCTGAACCGATGGTCATAAATCCCCAAACAGCCATATCGTTCACAGATAGTTCATTGTCTTTCTTATTTCCTTTTATATTTCCCGAAACTTTATCAGAGCAAATTGCTAATTTCTCATCGCAATTTGGGCAACTATAAATAAACTTAGAGTATAGCCCTATCTTTTGTTCCTTTTGAAATAGGAAATTACTCTGTTGGTTGGTTCCATTTTCTTTCACTTTTTTACATTTTTGATAGTGAGAATCCATTCTCCGAATTTGTTCAATAAAATACACTGGATCAACTATTCGTTTACCCTCAACAACATTTTCATTAAGACCGGGGTCATGAAAAGTTTCAATAAAACCGTGTTCTTCCGATTCAGTATTTTCGTCAAATAAAGGATTTTCACTAACGATATCAAGATTTTCTGTTTCAACACCGAAATCAATTCGCCTTGGTGCAACTTTATCCATAGCTTGGTCACTTCGGTGTAATTCCAAATTATGAATTATTCTTGGCGTAGACGTAGTGAGAATACTACTTGTATTCGTTTTCGCATTATTAGCATCATAACTTAGAAATTAAGATTTTCATTAGATTAGCAGGCTAGGATTTTTATATTATTCGTTGAACTCTTACCTCCCGCTATTTAGGGTTCCAAGTGTATTAAAATAATTTTTCCGATAAGCCGATTTCACGGATCCCGCACTCTTGCGCCGTGTTCCCTTAGTTTTAGGCATAATAATAATTGATATTTTAAAATCTAACGATTCTACTTTCAAATTGAGAATTGACAGTGGTTTGGATAGACTAAAGTAAAGAGTCGATGTTTACAGGGTCTCGTGAAAACAAAAATGAAATGAGCAAGAACTCCGCTTTCAAGGAACTATCTTTTCGTACTATTCATAAGCTTGCGAGCGTGCAATGTCAAACATTTGTTGGGATTCCAAGTAAATCCTATATTCTTGAAGTTTGCTTTTTCCTTCTATTTCAGTACTACATATGACTGTCTGCAAAAAGTATTTTCAACATTTTCGGACAAGAAAGACCTTTTTCACCCCTTTTAAGATAAGCTTAACAATACAGAAGCTACATCCCTTTTATGGTGCCGAAAGAGAGTTTTCGAGGCATCCTAATTGTCGCCAAAGAACGGCGGGGCAATAAAATTAGAGCGACCAAGTTGGCTTTTAGCATTGTATAAAGCAGTCTTAGAGTGGGTCTATTTTGCCTGAGGAAAGATCTGTCCCCCCGTGTGGAGATTGTCTGTTTCTTAGGTTATAATGTGGGGTATAGGGCTTGTCTCAAAATTGGATCCACATGTTATAAGGATGCTTCGAACTAGAGTCAGTCATAGTAGAGTCGTGTGTATTTCAGAGGATATTGTTATGAAAGGAGAGGGCAGGTACGTCAATCGTAAACTCAGCAGTCAGCAGTGATAGCGGTTACATCAATTCTCCTTGGTTACATTCTTTCATGTTGTAGGGGGGGGGTCGAAAGGGCCCAACAAAACCTTTCGCTACCGAGAATTTTTGAAAAGGTTTAGAGTGACATCTTTACTCCGTTTAATAACAAAAATTTCAAAATTTTATTAGTTCCCCTCTTTAGCCGCATGGCACCGCTAGTGAAATTGCGCGTATTTTTAAAATTTTGCTTCAAAAAGAGCGAAATTAGTGGTTCACATTAATGGTTATATCTCGAAGGCTATTTCACTTAGAGTGATAATTCTTTTTTCCCCGGGTATAGGAAGGTTCGTTCTATGAAGTGTGAGCAAATTTATAAAATTAGAATATCTAAATCGAAACGTTTAGGCCGCATGTTTGAGAGTCATTTAGAAACGTCAGTAACAAATTAACCGTTAGCGCGATTAAAATTTTGCACGATGATGCTCTAGTTTGAACATTTTAAAGTATATTAAAAAAGAGCCCGACCCTCGGGGAAAACCCGTTGGCGAATAGCGGATGTTTGCCCGAAGCATGTTTTCGCTTCTGGCATCATGTTTAAAACTAAATATAAAAATAACTAAAATAGGTATCACCGTTTGAACTCGATGATGCCCTGGCAATGGCACTCTAGATTAAGAAAAACAAAACGAAATGAAGCTGCGATGTGTAGAACCCGAGTTATGGGCGCTTGAAAATTCTGAAATCTATGAGGCTTCACCTTAAGTCGAAAATGTTCTATGACATTTTGTCATCCAGGCCACCGTTTAAAAGTTATGATAAGGATCATTTACGGATGACCCCTTAAAATTAATTAAATTCGAAAACAAAAGCCCAGCGGGTTGAATACATTTTTAAGGGGACTCACGTGTTTAGTAATCGCGCTCGCGACTTACTTCCACGTGAACTCCATAAAGAAGTCCTCCACCAATGTAAGCTTGAAAAATGGGTTCAAATAGGAAGATTCATGCCGAATTGAGAAAAACTTAACCCAATGGGGAAATGCATTGAAAATTTAATAAAAAAGGACCAAATGGGAAGATTCTTGCCGGATTGAGAAAAACCTAACAAACAATCAACAAAAGTTTAATGTTTTATTTCCACTCTCTTCTGAGAATCGCAAAAAGAAGTGAAGCTTTTCAAGCAAAATTGTTTAAAGCGGATCAAAACTTAATTTTAACAATTTGATCGTCAATGGAGTAAGAAGTTACGGAACACATGGGCTCTACTGCAATGTAACGTAAAAATTGTAAAGTCAGAAGCCAAATTAAGAAATCAACTAAATGTCAGTTTTTGGCGGTGTAGCGTGTTTTGCCTCATGGAATGAGAGTCTGACTAGATGTTCTCACATTCGATTCTCAAAACTTGATGAATCGCTGGCTTTTGTTTGCATTCTTGGCCGGATTGCAACTAACTGTAATGTCAGTTGGAATTTGGAAGGATATTAAAGCTGCAAAACGCCCAAGAGTTGAAATTGTAGTGGTTTTCTTTCATCTTTGGCGGTAATTTGGAAATGTTTATGAATTTGGAAAGTTTATGAAGAGTGGACGTAATAACCCGCCGATGTTTTTCTGTGGTGAATCCAAGAGTAAAAGTAGCATCGCAACGACCTTGACGACAAGTGGCCATTATCAGTTTAGTTTTTGATTAAGCGTTGTAATTAGTGGAGGGCCATACCAGCGCCCTCGAATCGCTTTGTACTCTCTGTCTATCGGGCACAATACAGCAGTCTCATATGGTTCCAGTAATGTAACCGCGGCAATCAGAAGTAATGCAGGAAGCTAGGAATGAACCAAAGCATTTCCTAGGCGAGGGCGAAGTGGTCGAGCATACCTCTCGCGGATTCTTATCCATCAGTCGTTCTACGCTCAAAAAGCGTTTAACTAAAACTTGGTTTTTTAAAAAAGCGGGTTGGTTTCGTTCACTGTCTGCGCTGTTCAAAATCTAATTTGAAATTAGGCTTAAGTTTGAATCAAAACATTTGGTAGGATTGCACTTTATCTAACTAACTCAACTTACAGCGGTTTCTGACTATTTAGACCACGGGGAGTTCGGAAAAATAGTAAAAAAATTCTAAACCCGCCGCAAGTTGGTCAAAAAATTTTTTGAAAATTTTAAAATTGCATGTATTTACCATAACCCCCGAGAATTCCAGAAAAACCTAACTCCGTCTTCGGCAGCCGAGCTCGATCTTACCAAATGGACTCGCGACGAAAATCGTGTTAGAGCTTATTCTAGATCTTACTAAGAAAAGGTAAATATACAAAGAATTATGAGATTTATGCTAATAATATTTGAAAAGGTGGATTTTTATTGAGAAAAAAATTAGGAAAAGGTCTCATTTTATTTGAGTTGTAAAAGAAGTAAGCATCAAAATTTTGGAAAATGCTGATATTAGTTGAGAAATATTTCAGAAAAGGTTGCATTCTATTTGGGTTGCAAATAAAGTAATCATCTAGTTTTTGCAAGAGGCTTCAAATAATTTGGGAAGCAAATGAACGTAAAGGCAAAATTATGAAAAATTACGCGAAATATTTGGAAATTAATGGTAATATTTGGAAAAGGCGTCATATTTTACAGCAATATTTTGGAAAATGCGTCATATTTTACAGCAATATTTTGGAAAAGGCGTCATATTTTACGGCAATATTTTGGAAAAGGCGTCATATTTTACGGCAGTATTTTGGAAAAGGCGTCATATTTTACGGCAATATTTGGAAAAGGCGTCAAATTTTACAGCAATATTTTGGAAAAGGTGTCTTATTCTTTTTGAAATATCTAAACACAAACAGCGATATTTTGGAAAGGGTTTCAAATTACCAGGGAAGAACTAAATACAATTAGAAATTCCAAATATATTTATGGTTATGCAGTAATGTGTGGCACTTAGCGTTACCCGAGAAACACCACTTGGAGGTGGCCACATTTCGTTTCTCATAGAGAGTTCGCTAGCGTAGTCGCAAGTGTTTGAATAGTTTGAATCAAAACATTTGGTAGGATTGCACTTTATCTAACTAACTCAACTTACAGCGGTTTCTGACTATTTAGACCACGGGGAGTTCGGAAAAATAGTAAAAAAATTCTAAACCCGCCGCAAGTTGGTCAAAAAATTTTTTGAAAATTTTAAAATTGCATGTATTTACCATAACCCCCGAGAATTCCAGAAAAACCTAACTCCGTCTTCTGCAGCCGAGCTCGATCTTACCAAATGGACTCGCGACGAAAATCGTGTTAGAGCTTATTCTAGATCTTACTAAGAAAAGGTAAATATACAAAGAATTATGAGATTTATGCTAATAATATTTGAAAAGGTGGATTTTTATTTAGAAAAAAATTAGGAAAAGGTCTCATTTTATTTGAGTTGTAAAAGAAGTAAGCATCAAAATTTTGGAAAATGCTGATATTAGTTGAGAAATATTTCAGAAAAGGTTGCATTCTATTTGGGTTGCAAATAAAGTAATCATCTAGTTTTTGCAAGAGGCTTCAAATAATTTGGGAAGCAAATGAACGTAAAGGCAGAATTATGAAAAATTACGCGAAATATTTGGAAATTAATGGTAATATTTGGAAAAGGCGTCATATTTTACAGCAATATTTTGGAAAAGGCGTCATATTTTACGGCAATATTTTGGAAAAGGCGTCATATTTTACGGCAGTATTTTGGAAAAGGCGTCATATTTTACGGCAATATTTGGAAAAGGCGTCAAATTTTGGAAAACGTGTCTTATTCTTTTTGAAATATCTAAACACAAACAGCGATATTTTGGAAAGGGTTTCAAATTACCAGGGAAG
This sequence comes from Phalangium opilio, assembly GCF_054372755.1. Classification (NCBI taxonomy): domain Eukaryota; kingdom Metazoa; phylum Arthropoda; class Arachnida; order Opiliones; family Phalangiidae; genus Phalangium; species Phalangium opilio. The sequence goes on from NW_028324167.1 coordinate 150,795, forward strand.
AACTAAATACAATTAGAAATTCCAAATATATTTATGGTTATGCAGTAATGTGTGGCACTTAGCGTTACCCGAGAAACACCACTTGGAGGTGGCCACACTTCGTTTCTCATGGAGAGTTTTTTATGGCAGGTCCCCTAACCTACTGCCGGCTTCAATATCCTGGGGTGTTTTCATTTGTCAGGCCCCCTACCTATATAATGTCGACCTCATTGCCCTGCCAAATGAAAACTCCTCACGACATTGAGGTCGACAGTATATAGGTAGGGGGCCTGCCAAATGAAAACTCCCAAGGATATTGAATCCCCTTGCCTACAGCCTTAAACGAAGAAAACCGACCTCACTCATCGCTGAGTTCAACCGTGTTTTCTTCGTTTTGACCACCTATAAGGAACGCCGGCTGTGTCTCTGGATTCAGAGCGTTCAACTTTCCTCCGACACGCCAATTTCAATTCGTTCAAGGCCATTTTTAGCTGGACCAGGATAGCATGCCTTGACGTCTTCTAGGAACCGACGGAAGTTGGTTCCAGGAGGAAGCCAATTGCCATCTTGGTCCTTGAAAAAAGGCACCTGTACCTATATGTGGTCATATAACTATTCAACGCCCGGTCAGTTCTGTAGGACTTTATGCTCGCCTTCAAATGCCGGTTTCTGTTTTCGACGTTATTCGTATGAGCACGTGAATCTTCCGAATTCACGAACTCATACTTATGCAAAACAGTCAGATGCTCCCGAAATCCCATCAAAGTACAATTCATGTACATCAGGGCGCCATCTGGCACTATCACTGACCCCGGAGCTATGTCTTTCGCCATTTGGGCCACAAAACGGCCCTGGACTTATTCCTGACCTTCAAAAAAAGACCATCTTTCGTATCTCTGCAATAGATACCAAAGATACAAAAGGTCTCTCCGGCCAATTGAGCCCCACGGTGGTACTTACTAAAGTGCAAGTATGTTTCGTCCACCTCTACGAATAATCCTGGTCCTCCAATCTCCACCTTGTCGGCCCTTTTCGAAATGGCAATCTCAGCCACCTCGCGACACATGGAAAAGTAATCCCCGACGGTATGGCTGGCATATTCACTGTGGATTATAGCGTCAGATACGCTCATTTTGGAAACCCACAGGAACACGAGGAAGAGATTGTTGGTAACCAACAGGTTTTGATTGTAAAACCAGGTGTTTTTCGAGGGGACGAAAGCCTTCGTGCAATCGACCGCCAAATACTCTGGTACCTTCTTTTTGGATGCTTTTAAGGCCTTGCTCTTGTTAGCGCGAGACTGGGCTGCGGAATATCTTATCGAATAGCCAAAACGGCTTTGGGCTGCCAACCCCAACAAGATATCCATTTAATTCCCCATCATCGTTTTTATTCCCACATCCGCAAGGTGTCTTTCCTTCATTGAAGGATTCAAGACGCGGGACAAGCTCCAAAGAAAGTACTAGGGCAATGGCGTCCCTCTCTGACCTCGCCTTTAGGGCATCATCCATCCCGGGAAAAAAACCATCCCCAATTCTCCAAGGAAACCATTTTAAAAAATTGTTCCTCATTCCCAAAATTTGGGTTTTCATACGCCTCGTTTCCCAAATTAGCATGAGCCATTTAGAAATTAAACCTAATAAACCCCCAGAAAATATAATTTGACAGCAGTAATAATTATCTCTCGAGAAAGCCTCTTCAAAAAAACACGTCTAATCACGTTGAAAATCAACGAGTCTCTGCTCAGTAAGTTCTCGTTTCCATGGCAACCCGCGAGGCGGGAAGAGGCGCGAATCGAGGGGAGGCGTTAAGGGGCGGCCAGAGGATTCAGTGACAGTTTTAGCGGGGAAGGAATACCATATATTTCAAAGGTATTAAAGGTAAGGTTAGGTTCCCCAGTAGCACTGCCGACGTAGGGCCTACATGGTCGGCGTTGTGTGTTACCGACGAGTTGGTAAAAAGTCACTAATAAGTCGGGAGAGTAATGGTTTGAAAGTCGAAATGTCCGCCTGGAGGGACGATGGCCCGCCGGTTTTCCTACTGTTTTGAGGCTACTATAAAACGACTGTTGGCCGACTATATGTCGGCGTCATTATGCCTACCTAAAGCCGCGCTCAATCCGACGATTTCGCGGCTTTTTAGTATAGGAACGGTAAATCGTCGGTAAAGGGCTGGTAGAGCAAGGGTTTGAGAGTTGAAATGTCCGCCCGGCGGGACGACGGCCCGCCAGTTTTCAGACTGTTATGAGGCGACTATAAAACGACTGTTGGCCGACTATAGGTCGGCGTCATTATGCCTACCTAAACCCGCGCTCAATCCGACGATTTCGCGGCTTTTTAGTATTGGAACGGTAAATCGTCGGTAAAGGGCTGGTAGAGTAAGGGTTTGAGAATCGAAATGTCCGCCCGGTGGGACGACGGCCCACTAGTTTACCGACTGTTTCGACACGAATGAAATACGACCCTCATCCAACACGTTTGAGAGTCGACTTAACCGCCTGTCAGCAAGAGGTCCGACGCTTTTGCGACGATCAAACCTTAACTCGAGGCCCGACGGTTTTGCGACGATCAAGCCTTAACTCCAGGCTTCATTCGCTTATAGTAAAGTTTACTGATACCAAGTATTGAAATTTCTTTAATACATTTTCAATGAAAATCACTTTAGAATTTGTACTTTGGTTATTTCAAGTAACATACAGGTTGAGCATCAATTATAACAATTTCAAATATTAAACAATGTATTCGATATTACACGACTAGTCGAATGGAAATATTAGCTGCCTAGCTAATTGGTTTTAACCAAAAGTAAAAGTTTTCAGGGCGAGTATAATATTTAAATCAATTAAAGCATTTATTAATATTCATTGTTAATATCTTCGATGTGGCCAGTTACTATCTCTTAAATTACAAAAATCTTAATGAAAAATATACACTTACAGATTTTTTAAGGAAAAAGAAAAGCATACAATTCTAAAGGGTATTACTTGACACATTTTTCTCTTAAAATGTTTGAAACCGCATAAAAATTCTCAAATTAAAACAAATTGAGATCTATTTTGGAATTCAGTATTATTTTCACAACCAAAAATCTTTAAAATACTTAATATATAAGGTTTTTGAACTCCAAGCGCCCCAAAACACTTGCTTCTTTTATAATCAAACAAAGAAACTGAAGGTATACATAAACGTTTAAGTTTTGGTTTCACTTTCTATGGGTGTGGTTCCCAGCAGATGAGAAGCTAGGTAAAAAAGCAAAGGCTTATGCATAAAACTGGCTCTAAGTTAAATTGATAATTCAATAACAAAATTCAAACCTTACGTGACAAACGAAGACGTTTCTAGTTTATTTGGTGTGACAAAGAACCTTAGCGATGAAATTAAAAGTTAGCAAGCCTATAACTAATCATTTTCGACCACAAAAATCTCGTTTAAACATTGTAACGACCCAGCCGCGTCAGAGATACTGGAAAGGCTAACTTGCTTTCGCACTAGCAGCGCCCTCTTCGATGATGACGTGCATGGTTTCATTTTACTCTTTTAAAACGTGACCATACCGACTAGCGGGAAGGAGTTGGTAATCAATTGGCAAAAATGGGTTACATGTTTTGGACGGTAGGCAAGTCTACTTCAAACCATCACAGTTCCATTTGTCGGATAAATGTCGGTTACTAAACGGCCTAAGAATAACTTTGCTTTTAATTTTACTCTTCTTAAACGTCACAATAACGACTAGCGCGAGGGAGTTGGTAATCAATTGGCAAAAAATGTGTTGGAATTTTCTAGACGGTAGACAAGCCTACTTTAAACCATCTCTGTTCCAACTGTCAGATAGATGTCGGCATTGCCAACTAAAAGAAGTAGTCGGCTTCATGAGTCGGAAAAGTGTCGGAATAAGCATGGTACAGCTGACTGGACCGTAAACCGACTATTCGACCTTTAACCGACTTTTATGCAGAAGGCTTGTGCTACTGGGGTTAGGTTAGGTTACTTATTAGCTAATTTACCACCTTTTCCAAAATTTCTGTTTCTGATTAGGCCTAGTTAACTTTTAAATACTTCCCAAAAGTTGAATGCTATTTTTAGACACTAAAATATCGCTAATGCAATTTTCGCCATTTCTCGCTTATATTCTCGTTTTCCTTATTTTTGGCATTTCTAATTTTTCTTTTTAAGCAATATTTTGAAAATTTCTCAGATTACTTTACGATCACAGTACAAAAATGAATGGTTTTGCTAAATTTAGTAGATCTTAAAAATTCCATAGCTATACTTCCGTTGCGAGTCCTTAAAGTTCTTATAGTTGCCCCCCGGCATATTTTGATAGATTGAGTGCATAATGCGTTTAGTCTATAGCGGTAAGTACATGCAATTTTAAAATTTTAAAAAAACATTTTGACCAACTTGCGGCGGGTTTAGAATTTTTTTACTATTTTGTCCGAACTCCCCGTGCTCTAATTAGTCAGTAACCGCTGTTAGTTGAGTTAGTTAGATAAAGTGCAATCCTACCTAAAAAATGTAGGGTGCTACAAAATTATTAGTCATCAGTAAAATCTACCCACGTCGTCGTAAGCTTCAATCTCTATACTGCTTTGAAAAAAATTTAGAAACACAGTTTTTCGGCATTCACATTTCAAATCACAGACGTCTTTGCGTTTTGTAAGAGTTTATGTGCGTCTGGAGCAGGTTCAAGAGTGATTACAATAGGTTTTAGTTCGAATCCTACTGTAGGCGACACAGGCTAGAGCCCACTTTTCGTTTCACTTTGGGTCCAAAGAACTCCGTAAGGGGCACAGTAAGGCCCTGTTAATGTAAAATATTTGGAGCCTAGCGCTAGAACACTAACCTAGAGAAGGGAAATTTTTAAAACCTATTGTTTTTTCAGACAAAAAGGATGAGAAAAATTACGCGTCAAAATATATGTTGGCTATCTAAGAGATCCTCCATAAACTACGTCGCACTCATAGGGGAGGGGTTCTAAATTTGTGACGGTTCATGACGAAGGGGGAGGTTGATAAGTGATGCCATAATTAACATTTACTTGGATACGAGGTCAGTAAGAGGCTTATTGGCTATCTTTCGTTATAAAAGCAAAATCACAACATTTGTTATAAAAGCAAAATCACAACATTCGTTATAAAAGCAAAATCACAACATTCTACCTGGGAACGACCAATATAAAAATTTACCAAAATTTTTATTCTATCATCGCTTAAATAGTAGAAAATTAAAGCAATGATCTCCTTCTTAATAATAATAATAATAATAATAATAATAATAATACTTTCGCGTACGTGTAGCGTATATAAAACAAACAGACCAGTTCACTGCAGTACTTAGGTAGCTACGTGTAGCCGTAAGGATTGCTAAATAGAAATAGTTTCAGCTTAAACTCTCTTATGCCACTGTTTATACGACATTAGCATAAAGCATGGTTATCACTAGGCGTAAATCGCCCGACGTCAAGCGACAAACAAAGAAAAGTAGCTACGCTGGAGTGGCTGGAAAGAAATTAAGTTGCGTGTGGCGATATTGGCTTTCTATTTTTTTCGGCCACGTTCAACGTTAAGGCTCTGCGCGAGCCAACCAGCAATAAGCTTGTGTTGTGACGTCATTTCTGACCACGCGTCTTCGGAAGAGGACAAACGCGGTCCGACACGTTTTTATATATTTTGTTGCTAATCAAGCCAGTTACTAGTACAAATCCCCGAGAATGCCGAAGTTCAATGCTGAAAATTTATTGAAGAGGTTGGGAACCATCCATTTCTCTATGAGATGGGACATAAATATTACAAAGACCAAAAAAGAAAGACAATAGATGGGCCGCAATTGGTGCAATGTTCAGCTTGTCTGGTAAGCCTTTGTTCCATTAGTTGCTGGAACTACGCTAGGTGAAAATGCTATTACGCTGGGCGACAACGTAAAAACGAATCTGACGTTTGATGTACAGCTGCCAAGTATTTTTTTCAGTCAAGTGCAAACCATGCTTAGCGAGGATGAATCTGATCCCCCTTCCGATGGGCCATAAAAAGTGTGCAGAATTGGGCTATGATTCTCGAAAATTGTGCGGAAATGGGCATCCTTGTCTCTGCGGATACAACCCTAATCGAATTTGAGCTATTTTCTTCGGTAGTCCCGCGTTGCACTTTTCTAGTTTTCCTTCCACTTGTGTTTAAAAAAACCAAAAAAATCATTTTTATTATTTTCATTATTATCATTACTATTAATTTTAGCTTTTTTCATTATTTAAAAATTTTTATTGTTGCCAATGTTCTCCCTGTTTAAAAAGGGATCTCTTCAAGAAATCGATGAGACTAACAGTTTTACCCGAGTTTGAGTAGTAGTAATTAAATAAATAACGGTAATGAGGAAGTGTGGCGTAAGCGATGTGTGATTTATATTGCTTCGCAGCCATTGAAATTTTTTTTCCGCGCACCGTTATATTAGGGGGTATTTCACTATAAGTATATTTATTGTCGAGAGTACCTTAAAAATTTGCTTAATATGAACTAGACCATCTTATTTCCTTGCTGCTATTTTAACCACACATAGTAATTTGCAACATCTCTTCGTAGCGTCGACGCCAACGCTGAAAGAGGCCGTTTGGGTCGGCTGATTTCTCATTCCTGCCAACCGAACCTTAAAACCAAAGTCTACGCAATGGTTGGTCGTCCATACCTTGTTCTACTAGCGGCTAGTGACATTGCGGCGGGAGAAGAATTGACTTTTGACTAGGGAGAGCGGAGAACGATGGCCCTGGAAAACAATCCCTGGCTTCGCCGGAACCAGACAAGAAGCTCCGCCTCCGTAGTCGAACCAAGCGCTAATTTCCCCTTGGCATCTACCAGCAATGCCGTTTACGACCGAGCAGTCTCGCAAGTAATATTTCACCAAGTAAAAACATAGGATTGTAACATTCAACTTTTTCCCTTCTTTTTAGAAATTTACACGCACGTTTCCGGACTGCCATCGCTATTATAAATGCCGTAGCAGCCTGTAGTTAGTTTTATAATTATACATATCCTGAAACCATTTTTAACCGTCGTTGCATTTCGTATAGTCAACTACAAGAAAAAAAACATAGAGACCAGCTCTACATTCCATGTAGAGTGCATGGCTGCGAGAGTTATTTTGGATTGAGGAACGAAAGTGTACTACACGAACTTCGGATTCACGGAGTGTTCCCACAACAGGAACGTTTACCACTATACCTTCCTCCGTTTAGTAAAATTTCTTTCAATATTCCTAAAATTTACAGAGTGTAAGTGATCAGACGAACGCTTATTTATTTGAGTATATCATTCAGAGATGGGCCGATACAAGTTTAAACCGTTACCGATATATCGGTTTAGCCAAATACTGGTACCGATACCGATATTGGTATCGTATCGGACAATCTCTAATATCTTTGCTAAACTTTTTTAATTGATTGTTTTACGGAAAACCATCAGTATGTTAGAAAGGATAGAAATAATTAGTAGTACTGCGGCATTGTACTCGTAGTCAATGTCTCTACCTTGAATATTAATATAAAAAACTATACCGTTGAAAGGGTAAAAGAAATGGTTAGACAATAATGTTTGTTGGTGTATTTTGATCAATGAGAATACGATATTTCCTTCGATTCGAAATACCTGAAAAATAATATACCAGACCAACACCTTCTACTCCTTGTTTCACTAGCCTACTTTTTTATTTCTAATATATTAAGTAATCCCACAAACCTTAATATTTTAATTTTTCACAATATATATATATAAACTGCATTTATACACAATCCTTGACGACTCTTTTTCAAACCCACAAAGGGCGAGAAAAGGTATTGCAATTGGAATTTAAGTTTAATCGATTTGAGAAATTTGGTTTCAATTGTGAAGTTCAAATATTTGATATGATTAGAGATTTTACAACAAAAACGTGTATAAATGCGGTGTTTCGAGATAAAGGGAGCTTCGATTTTCAAATACGAAATTGTATAGAATCAATTTTTGAGAAAACTTACATAATACAAAATGAGGTTTTTGCATTATATTCATTGTGGAAAATATATGAAGATCACTTATTTTTTTCAGAATGTGGCGCGCGAGATAGCGCATGGTTTAAATAGTCTTTTTTAACCTTTGGGGACCTCCGACACCGTCGATGAAAGGAAAGCTGTATTACTTGCTCTTCAAAGATGAGTATTCTAGTCTCCGAGTAGCGTATTTTCTGACTAAGAAATCGGAAGTCGTTGAACGTTTTAAAGATTTTTTGGCCATTTGCACGAACTATAAGCACACGGTACGAGAATTGGTGACCGATAATGGGACAGAATATATCAACGACAAATTTCGTCATATAACCACGCACGAGATCGGCCTAAAGCATCGTACATCTATGCCATACACGCCGGAGCAGAGTGGTGTAGCGGAGAGAGAAAACCGCACTATTATGGAGTCCGTAAGAGCTATGTTACACTCAAAACCGCATCTACCTCCAAAACTCTGGGCGGAAGCAGTGAATACGACAATCTACTTCCTGAATCGTACGGCGCCAACACGAGTTGCCGGGAAGACCCCATACGAATTATGGAGTGGGAAGTCTACGCCGTCCATAAAGCATCTGAAGGTCTTTAGAACCGATTGTTACGTTCATATTCCGCAGGTAAAACGAAAGAAGCTTGCAAAGAAAGCGTATAAAGGTTATCTCGTTGGCTATGAAGATGAAGCTGATGGTTTTCGAGTCTATGTGCCTGAGCTGAACGATGTGATCAGATCAAGAGACGTAAAATTCGATGCTGAGAAGTGCGTCTTGGAACATATGGACCCTATTCCGGATATCGTCGTAGAGGGCGAGGACAATTCTGAAGACAGATGTCAGGACCGACCCGCGGGATGATGAGACGGAAAGCTTAATTGACAATAGCGATACGGACTCTCATGTCGAGAACGAAGGTTCAGGCGAAGACGAACAGACACCACCGAAGCTGGTTTCGCCTGATAAAGTAAAGAAGCTGCCACAACGTACCGACCGTGTTCTACGGGATCGTACAACACTTAAGAAGATGACCTGCAATATTTGTCTTCCAGTACACCAAGTCTTACTAGTCTGCGACAGTTTGCCAACAACCGCAAGAGAAGCACAATCATCTGCAGATTCCGAACAATGGGGAAAAGCGATGTCAGATGAACTTTTATCCATGGCGAAGCATAAAGTCTATGAGATGGTCCCTCCACCAAAAGGTCGTAAAATCGTAGCGAACAGATGGGTTTTCCGGATTAAAGCTAGAGAAGATGGGACAATCATCAAGCACAAGGCCAGGCTTGTGGCCAAAGGTTTCACTCAAAGAAATGGCATCGATTATGACGAGACATATTCTCCAGTTGCTCGGTTCGAGACTGTACGAATTTTTCTTGGCATCGTGGCACATAAGAAACTTCATCCGAAGCAGTTTGATGTCACGACGGCGTTCCTCTATGGAGATCTGGAGGAAGAAATTTATATGCGACAACCCGAGGGCTTTGATGACGGAACCGTTCAAGTCTGGAGATTGCGAAAGAGTCTGTATGGTCTAAAACAGTCCCCGCGGTGTTGGAATGAGAAAATCGACAAGAGTGTCCGAGACTATGGGTTCACACAAGTTGACGGAGATCACTGCTTGTATGTTCTGTCCACCAAGGATAGATTCCTGATCCTTATCTTGTACGTGGATGACGGGTTGATTGCCGGGAAGACGGACGTTGAAGTAGAGGCATTCCTTAAGTTCCTTGGAGCCAAGTTCGAGGTTACAATAAGTCAACCAACAATCTATCTCGGCTTGAAGATAGAATATACGATGGATGGAGCGATTTTTCTCAATCAGGCTGCCTACATCAAAAGGATATTAGAACGTTTCAGTATGTCTGATTGTAAACCAATGACGACGCCTGCAATCAAGCCTGACCTTAGTGAAGACGGACAAAAAGCATTCGACCCAACAATCTATGCCTTAGCCGTTGGTAGTCTTCGATACGCAGCTATCGGAACTCGACCAGATATCGAATTTGCGGTGAATCGCGCATAGCAAGCAATGTCAAACCCAACCATTACTGACTGGACAGCTGTCAAACGAATATTTCGATGTTTAAAAGGAACTAGCTCGCTGGGATTGTTGTTCGAGGTGAATGACAATGAAATCATTACACCATACAGTGACGCTGACTACGGAGGTTGCGAAAGGACCAAACGTTCGACGTCTGGAATTGTTTCTTTGATGGGTTCTACACCTGTAACTTGGGCCAGCCGACGACAGCTATCTGTATCGCTCTCCACTACAGAATCGGAGTTAGTGGCAGCTACTGAAGCCGCAAAGGGTGTTGTCTGGATCGAGGCAATTAAAGCAGCTGTTGGTATCCTCGAGAAGAACCAGGTTCCCGTTCTTCGTATCGACAAAGCTGGGACGCTCAAATTGATTCGAAATCCGGATTTTCACCGCAGAACCAAGCATATCAGCATCCGGCAATATTACATTCGACAATTGGTGCAGAAAGGGACACTCGAAGTGATGTACGTTCCGAGCGAGGATCAGATGGCTGACATACTGACCAAGCCGTTATCAAAGGAAGTTTTCGAGCGTTTTAGATGGAAGCTAAACTTACGGTACCATTCTGAAGTCAACATTAAGGGCGAGTGTTGAAAAGAAGATAATGTAGACTTATGGTAGAACAAAATTATGTTTTATTTGTTTATCGTTATCTTAAGATGTTTTTTTATATACTAAACTGTTAGTTATGTTTTTAAAACTTTGTATATATTCCCGAGAAATTGAAATTTCTAAAACATTTACTTCTTGTTCAGACGTTATAATGTTAAATTAATAAATCAGTTACCACTTTATATACCTCGTCTTTATTTGGATGCTTTGCTAAGGGGAGCATAATTCTAACAGTTTTCCATCGTCGCGGAGCTGCTGCTAGCCAGGCTAACACGATTTTGCTGCCACTCCAACCATGGACTTCCGATATGATACTCCGAAATGATTTCTGAACCAGGGTGATTAATCTTGACAGAAGAACTGCTGCGCATAGTTCCAATCGAGGAAGTTTGGTCTGTTTCAGCGGTACAACCTTGGTTTTCGTTGCTATTAATTGTACGCTGATGGTGCCGGTATTGGAGATCGATTTGAGATACACCGCTGCTGCATAAGCCTTCTCAGAAGCAGCAAAAATCGCATGCAGGACTAGCTTGACAGGATGTCTTTAAGTTCTTCGATTTGGCAAAGTTCTTCTCGGAAGGCGTCTCATTTATTGCGAATGGTTAGCGATACTTCATCGTCCCATTCTAGCTTGATCTGCTTGATATCTTGTAATAAGATCTTCGCCCTAATGATTATATTTGATAATAGTCCCAGGGGGTCGAAGATCCTAGCCGTATCTGACAGGATGGTGCGCTTAGAGATTGTTGCTCTACTCCTGGGTGAATTGACCGTATAGAAAAGCGAGTCTGTTGCTGGCATCCAGTGTAGTCCCAAGGTTTGCATTGCTGCAGTGCTATCATGGTGTAAGGAAACCGGAGCTTCCCGTAATGCGGGCGGAAGATCTTTTGTTAGAGTTGAATCGTTCGACGACCATTTTCGTAACGGTAATCCATTTTCAGTCGTAGATTGAATTAGTTGGGTTTGATGCATCAGTGCTGACTTTGCATCATCACACCCAGAGACCAGATCGTCCATGTAAAAATCCTCAGTCAATGCTTGTGAGGCCATCGGATACCTAGTCTTGATGTCGATTGATAACGGTTTTAGTACTCTTGTGGCTACTTAAAGAGCTGCTGCTGTTCCATATGTCACCGTGCTAAGATAATAGTCTTGAACTGGTGCATTCTTCTGTGATCTCCAAAGGATGCGTTGATATTGATTTGCGTCATTTGGTTCTACCAAGATTTGCCGGTACATCTTCTCAAAATCTGCAGCGATGGAATGACTTCGAAACCGAATTAGTAGGTTGACTAAGTCGTCTTGTAGCTTAGGACCGACCATCAGTATATAAGGCTCGTTTAAATGTGCGCGAGAATTAAGCTTAAAGCGGAGGGTAAAAGTTGAAAGTCGATTAATTTTCTCGCGCCTAAAAAAATCGAGTCTGCCAAAAGCGTTTGTTCCCGCTGCTCCACCCGCTCCTTCGTTTACATAAGAGCTGGGCAGTTGCTTGAGCCTAGATTGCAGAGTTGCCTTTCAGTCGGAAGTAAACAACTAAAATGGCGTCGACTGTCGTTAGTTTGCTCCTGCTTAAATAGAAACTATTGCTTTTGAAAAACATTCGACATTTATAACAAAAAAAAACAGAAAATTAGAACGGAACGTCGTTGGTGGGTACATCCTATATTGAGAAATAGAAACAAAGAAGGCTATTTACGCCTTTTGGAACGTTACTTGATATAATTTGTCAAGGTGCGTATATTTTCTCTACTTGAGCTTGAGAATAATTTTGATTTAATTGTCTAGCTTGAAAGAATGAGGCAATGTGATTACACGTATTTCAAAAATTCTTGTTCTTTCCTTTCTTTTAAAGACATTCTCAATGAAGGTGCCTAGGCCTATTTCTCGAGATAAACAAACGCAAAAATATCAAACGATATTCGATCCTTGGCTATTATTATTGGCTTGGAAAAGCACGTGACTCTTTGCGACAAGCAAACATGAGCTAAGAAATCTACCACGGCAGATCGTAGCTTATTCGGAACACCCGCTTCATCTATGAGCAACTAGCGCGACTTAAAAAGTTCTCGCTTGTTTGTAAACGTTACGCCTAGGGAACGCAAACCCCAATACACATCATCTCTCAGCTTTACGCTTCGACTTTTTCCATTTCTCGCGCACATGTAAACGAGCCTTTAAGAGATTTTCTGCTGGTTGTTTTCGCGGACCCGTCGAAAACAACTCAGATTTTAGTTGTCGTACTGGAGGCCTTGAAAACAGCGTGATGGGTCAAATAGTAGCAGTTCTCTTCTTGACGTTTGTTTACCGGTATTAGCTCCGTATGGTCCAAATGGATGTACTCGTTGATGAATTCCCGATAGCTCTCATACTGTTCAGGCTTAGTTTCCAACCGTCTTTCCATGTATTGCAACCGATGTAGTGCCATGTATTGCAACCGATGTAGTGCCATGTTTTGTGAATTACCAAGCTTCCTTGCCTTGGCGATGATCGGGAGACTGACTATATATCTTCCTGCATGATCTCGGCGGTAGGTATCATGGAACAGCTTTTCGGATTATTTTTCTAGTGATGTCATTATTGCTTCTGGCTGTATCTCGTCCAGTTCTCAAAATTTGGATAATTGCTCCTGGATTTGACAGTGAGTGACACGGATGGTAGGTTGGCTGGTGATCACAGGTTGCTTGCCCAGGGTTCCTGCTATGGCCCATCCAAAGACCGTATTGAAGGCTCCAGGACTTCCCTCCTTCCCGAGTACCTTATCATCCAGTACCAGCTCAACGAAAACATCGGCGCCCAACAAGTCGTCGATGGGGCCTGGACTATGGAACGTAGGATCCGCTAACTTCAATCCCGTGAGATGGTTCCATTCATGTGGATGGACAGCGAAGTTTGGTAGAATGTTCGTGACTTGTCGCAGAATGAGTACTTGAGTCGTAACGTTGAAGGCTGGATCCAACTTAGAGAGAATCGTTACCATAGCGCCTCCATGAGACTGGCTGATTCCAGAAGCCCCGATACCTCCTATAGTAGTACGTTGATACGTTCTTCGCAGTTGTAACTTCTGACTGATATGTTCTGATATAAAGCTGGCTCGATATCCGCAATCCAAGAGTGCACGAAGTGACCAGTTTTGACCATTTGACCCTTGAACTTGAATGATTTCAGTTGGTAAAATGATTTGGAAGGTCTTGAGGACCCGACGTGACACATGAGAGACCACGCTACTTCCTGACTGATCTTGAGGCGATCCTTTACAAGCGGAATCTTGATGTAGAAGTGTAATATGTTTAACCTATACACTTCCGTCAACTTCCCGACTTGCAACTGTAGTACATGGTCGCTCTTTAAGCAATTGAAGCAAAGGGAGTTTTTTGACCTTGTTCCAACGTTCTTCAATTGACGACTGAAGTAACTCTGGGCATTCGAAAACCGGGTGCGACTCCTTACAAATTGGACAAGCACTGTCTCCTACAACGCCATGATGAGTTGCTGTACTCTTCTTGCCAAATGCGAATAACTTGGTTCTTGCAGGAGTTAATGATTGAGATGCCGCTAATGCTCGTGCTCGTTGTTCTACGAAAGTAGTTAATTCTTCGAACTTAGGTCTGGTGATGCCCGTTAAAGACAATTCCCTTGCCGTCGGGACTAGACGTTAAGCTTTTCGCTAATGAGGTAAAGTAGGATAGCGTGCCAGTGATGTACAGGCTCTAGAGTACCTTCAGGGATTTTATGCATACTGCCGTTGTATCGATCAATCGTCTCAATGTTGTTGAGGAATCATCTAATTGCAAATTTATGTATGGATTAATCAGGACCCTTGGCTTATCTCGGTACCAAAAATGTTGCGTACAACACAGTATGCCAACCGATTAACCAGGCCTACCTTGAACTCTTCAATGGTCCTGTGGGCAAGTATGTCAGGAAACTCTTTTGTTGGGCCCTGGCCATCATGGAAATGCAGTGAACAGACAAAAGTATTTGGTCCGATATTTTTTACACCAAAATCGTCAAGCCTACCGCATTTCGCATCCCAAACCGTTCATTTCGCTAAGTTCCTTTTTGGTTTTGGAAATGGCACAAAGCGTAGGTTTTTACAACTTAACTTCCTAGAGTCGCTTTTACAATTTCCGAACGTGCAAATCTTTATTTTTCCCATTTTAATTACGATAAAATCATTTATCTTTTTAACGATGATTATGACGAGCCGAAGCGGCCATTTTACTTGTTTACATTGTACCGTCTTTCTCCAAGACCTTGTCGTCTGCTAGCTTTTTTTCTTTATTACTTTGGGACACTTTAGCAAGAAAAAGTTAACACGGGATCCGCCATTTCGATTCTGGTCCATTATATAGACGGTTCGTGTTCTAGGCACCCAACGACAGGTATCAAATTCCACATATTCTCGGCTCCCAACGGCAGGTTTCATATCCCAGATATTTACTTTTTTCAAAACCGATTTCGAGTCCAAGTTATTTCTATTATTTGCAATTCATGACATATCTAAACTAGATTAATTTCCTATTTATTTGCAATATCAAAATCTATTCTAGTCCTTATATCTCAAAAAAGTCTACTCATTAAAAATATTGCCATGAAACAAAGATTTTTAAATCGCAATTTATATTTTTCAATCAAATTGGAAGGAGAAGTTACGACTGGCGTGGCTTACAAAGCCAAATCTACCATACCACGATATTGAAATATTAAGTTCTTACGAAAATACTTTCCTTGCCCTCCTATTCGTTCTACAGTAGTTAGTATGTTTGCACATAATATTGAATTATTTAAACTTCCATCGACATATTCGAGTAACAAAGGTTTCCGTGTTCTAACTATGAAAGCCGTATTTACGTTCCTAGAGCGCATTAAGGCTCCTCAGCGAAGTCCGCACTTCTCTCGGAACTTCATACTTTTACTTCAATTGAATTTAATCATCTTAAAGTCACTTTCATTACAATATAACTTACTTTCAACCCAGGTTAAGCGGCCCAGTGACTATCGAGTACCAAGCTGCCCCGCGATTCTCGAAGAAATGAAAATGAAGAACGTATTGCTGAGTAACGTAGACTAGAGAGTGAGAGGCGAGAATCGAGGAAAGGCGATTTGTCAGCGTGCTTGCCAAAGCAGGGGTATTATAGAAGGGAAAAGACACATTACCTAGACCCTTTATAGTTTTATAGGGTCTAGAACTAGATCCACTTTGCTGGCTTAGGCTTAACGAAAAAAACGCGGAAGGGACAGCTAGCAGACAGCCACTATTTTCTTGGGGTAGTCGTATAAAAAGCCATCTATCGGAGACAAATTAAAGTTGTGGCAAATAAGTCACGTGGGAAATGGTCCGAATTCTATATTAGGCATAATATTATTTCAAACTTGCACTACTTCGAATAAATGTTTTTCTAACGAAACTTTTTATTCGGTTAACATTCAATTGAATAAATGTTATAAAAGTATTTCCCTATTGATTTCTTGATTTTACTCTAAAAATGGTTAAAAACTACGCTTTCAAACATTGTCGAAACACTTCAGGTTAAGTTACCATGCGCCTACCAATGGTGAATTAAGTTAACAAGCGCCTACCAAAAGTTGATAAAAAATGTTTCGTAAGCTTGTCACAAAATGATTGAAGTAGGTCGTAGGTTCTCTTAAAGCGACGTCAGGTCAGGCGCTGTCAAAGGCTTAGTAATGCAGACAAAATAGTGAGATGAAATTAACCGTGTGTAGTGAATTCACGATTGTCGTTCTCTAACTAGCTCGAGCTATAAGTCTCTAGACGTTACGAAGTGTCATACTTATGGAACAGATCTTATATACTTATCGCCTTAACAAAAATCTTTTCGTTTTTTTTTTGTACAACAAATAATTCGCAATAAATGTTTTCTTTCATTTTACTTTTCGTTATAGGGCAATGGACAACCTGAAATTAAACGTGCTATTGCGTCGGAACTATGTTTCGTCGCCATTTCCAATCTGCGATTGTTGAAAAATAAACTAGCCAAAATGAATAGATCAATCTTCCAGTACGAAGAAGTCATAGGGAGCTAACAGTTCTGCGCCTAAAACGTTACACCCTTCTATTTCTTACTGGAGTTTCATCTCTTTAACGGGTGGAAACAGTATTCTACTCGCAAAAATGCCAACCAGAGGGGGGTCTGCGTGACGTCAGACTATCTCTTCCCCTTAGCCAGTTGTTAGCTCCCTATATCGTATTTCTTTGTAGTTCTTCGAGTAAAAGGTCTGCCCTCAGCGAAACTAAACGCCACTTTCTAATGCCAGTTGTTAAATCTATGAACCAAAGGGGCTAGCGAAATTATCTTACCTCCCCCGTTTCTTAGCTTTAACTGCACGTGCGCTTCAGGTAATTTGTCCCTTCAGCATCTTAGGGTTTAGAGCCGGTTCTAGGACTGATAGTGCATCATTTTGTGCGAGTCGAGTACCAATCTCGCGGCTTAGCCCATTACCATTGGTTGTTGTGGGCTGAGGAAGCTCGTGTGAGTGGTTTCTCTTCGGCAATAGCTGTTTTAGAGTACGTGCAAAAGTATGTCACGTGTTCAAGCTGCTGAAAGTCCAGAACTTTACCGGCTAGTAAAATAATTTCATACACATAAATGTTGCAGCAGTTGCTATCGAAAGGTTAAGGGAGGAAATAAGGAGCTGAAAGTGTGTCGCTACGGTTTTCCTCAAAACTTAACAAATGTTGCGACTTTGAACTTGGTTAAATCAGTTACGCGCCATCGTAAAAAGAAACGAGGCCAAAAACGTCTGTACGATTTGCGCAGAGATAAAAACGAAGAGAGAATACCATGAGAAATTCTTAGTATCCAAAGAAGATCAAACGAAGCGCAAATCCTCCGAGAAAGCTAAACAGATTTTCGCGATTTCGGATGCAGAAAGCTATGACGATGAAAATGCTCTTCAAGGGAAAGAAATCGTCCTTGAAACAGAAAATGTAGAGAACGATGTCGAAGCAGCTATGATTTCGAGGGCATGGCACTAGACCAAGTTGCGTTACTCAACAATGATCAAAAAAGGGTTTATGACAAAGTCATGGATCACTTCACTCAAGAGGGAGGGCAAGGTAAACATTTCTGCCAATTTGTATCTGGTGGCACTGGAAAGTCCTTTCTTATTGCTACTATCACTAACGCCGTTAGATGCCACTTTAGAAATGACGGTAGTGTCGCGATCGCCGCACCCACCGGCTTGGCAGCCCTAAATGTCAACGGCGTAATGTTGCATAGATTACTTATGTTGCCAGTATAGATCATGGGCGTACAGCGGAATACCATTCCCTCAATTTCGAAAATATTTCCATTGTGAAACAAACTCTGGGAAATTTGAAACTCTTGATTGTCGATGAGAGTTCTATGGTGTCTTCGGTATTACTAACTTACGTTCAATTGAGGTCAAAATATTTTTGGGAAATGAACAAGCCTTTCGGTGGTGTAGTTTGCGTTCTTGTTTTTGGAGATTTCTTGCAATTGCTGCCTGCACAGGGTAATCCCGCTTTTTTAAAAGTCACTTCCCACGAAGCGAGACTAAGATTTAATAGCATTGGAGGCACTGATCTTTGGAAGTATTTCCAATACGCTGAACTAAAGCAAAACGTTCGACAGGCCGACAACCGAGTTTAAGGAGACCTACTTAACCGAATTAGAATAGGAACTGTTACGAAAGATGACGTTTCAACCTTAGAAAATAGACTAGTTCCGGGAGGGAACAAAATTGAGGTGGCCTTAAACTGGTTAAAGAAGGATTTCATCTAATCAGTTTGATGCCGAAATTGGCGATGTGTGAAAAATTCAACATAAAAGTGCTCGAGGAAAGCCGACAGAAAGTTTAATGCGTTGAATTCGAAGACAAACTCGTTGATTACGGCAAAAAAATTAACATAAACATTATCAGGAGACTCAAAATGTTAGACAATGAGCCGTCAAAAGCTGGAGGTCTAGAGAGCTAGCTGTATCTCTGTAATGGAGCTCGTGTAATGGTTAGGAGAAACATCAATTTGGATGAAGGTGTTATTAACGGCACCATGGCCATTATAACGGGATTCCAAAAGAACGACAGTGGGAACATCAATGGTATCCGTAGCAGGGTAGACCAAGCGACGAGAAAAACAAGCCTGATTTTTTAGTTGAGAAAATGAGCGTCAAGTTCTTGCTAATGACCAATTTTTACATGAAACGAACACAATTTCCGGTAATCTTGGCATACGCCATTACTATACACAAAAGCCAGGGAATGAGTTTAAAATGCGCAATTATGGATATGGGATCAAATTTATTTGGAACTGGCATGGCGCGAGTGACTTCCTTGGCAGGGCTCCATCTCTTGCAATTAGACGCGAATAAAATTATGGCAGATGGACGGGCCATCGTGGAGTATAAAAGGCTGCGTCAAAAACACAGACCTGATCTGCGACTTATAGAAATAGTCGGGTCCGAAGGAAAGAGAGGTACAAAAAGGCCGACGTCGAGGAGTATTTTAGAAATTGAAGGAGAGAGATCTGATGAAACGGCAAAAGAAAGACCAAAAAAAATCAGACTAGGTCTTCAGAGTATAGACATTTTTCCCTTGAAGGGATTTGAAAATGGAGGTTGAGTAACCTTTTACAATTGCTGTTACTGATTCCGGAATTAAGAAACATAATTAAAGGGCATAAAGGATCATTGAGCGATAACCCTATTTTGACTTGCCTTCGTAACACTATTGCGCATGTTGAAAATTCCAATACGAGCTCCTGCGACGATGGTTTCAATTTGCGAACGACTGTTGGTCTGCCTTTTACCCAAAACCTACAAAAATATGCTAGTGAATTATTATGGTTTCTATTGCCAAAACTAGCGAAAGAACTATTATTTACAATGTCGCAAAACGTTACCAAATGCCCCATTTGTCACCTTGAAAAATATTCCGGAAACATTATCCAAAGCTACATCTTCACTCTTCCATTGCCAAACCTCGCTAAAATTTATTGGAAACTATTAGTCGAAAGGATGAGACCAACAATTATGCCATGCGAAACTTGTAAACGCAGAGAAATTGGTGAACGTGATATATTGATTTCTGCCCGTAAGAACGTATTTCTGTGGTTTCCAAGAGATACTGTTGTAAATGGTCAACCAATTAAGATTTATCCAAAATATTGGGATTCGGAAATCAGAGCGTTATGGAAAGTATCTAACTTGACCACTTTCTTTCGAAATCTATCGGTGACACCGTGGGAAATGTCGAAACTCTGGGTTCCCCAAATTAAGCGGTCCTTCAAATGAAACCCCTATCGTTCTGACCGTCCTATCTCAACTACGGGCTCTCACCAAGAAAGATGTCCCATGGCATTGGGTACCGATCTGGAGACCGCCTTGTAACCTTGAAAGCTCATCTCTCCCAAGACTTCAGTCTTTCATACTTTGATCCCGCCAAGCAAACCGTTGTTTACGTGGATGCCAGCCCCACCGGCCTTGGTGCCATTTTATCGCAATTGGACTCGAAGGGAAATCTTTACATCATCTCCCTTGCAAGTAAATCTCTCACTGAGGTAGAATCAAGTCATTACAGACCACCTACCTCTCCTGACGCTGTTAGGCAACCCAAAAGCTAGAACGTCAGCTAGGATCGAAAGATGGAATTTAACGCTGATGTCTTATACCATATCACTAGAGTATAAGCCCGGCAAACTTAAATCCGCCGATTACTTATCACTTCACCCCATCGCCACTTTGACACCAAACACATGTACCTCCCGCTCTCACCTGCCACCGAAGATCACGTATGCATGAAACTACGTCAGGCTATACCGAAAGCCGTCACCTATGAGGAACTCGTGCAAGAATCCAAAGCAGATTCTACGGTACCACGCGTTATCCAACGCTTGATTAAGGATAACTGGCACATTCATCCGTGTGAAGTTGGCTGGGACGTTCTCAAGGCCTTCTCACAAATCAAACACGAGTTATCAGTAATTGACGGTGTGATCTTAAAGGATCATCGCATCTACGTCCCGGCCGCTTTACAAAATCGTGTTATAGCTATCGCGCAAGAGGGACATCTAGGAATTGTTAAGACGAAGCAACTCTTACGAACTAAAGTTTGGTTTCCTAAAATGGATGCCTGTGTCGAGAAAGTGATTAAATCCTGCACACCCTGCGTCGCAGTCACACCTCACTCATCCACCGAACCTCTAAGAATGACCCATTTACCGAAAGGACCTTGGTCGGAACTTGCCGTTGATCACCTCGGACCCTTTAAGAATGGTCAATATCTCTTAGCAGTTATGGATGAATTTTCGAGATTTCCACTGGCCGAGATCATCTCGTCAACCTCCGTTGAGGTCAATGTCCGGGTTTTGGACAAAATATTTTCTGTTTTTGGCATACCAGACGTGCTGAAATCTGACAATGGACCTACGTTCCAGGCTCACGCCTTTACCGCTTACCTAACCAATCTGGGCATTCGAAACCGCCGAATTACTCCAATCTGGCCCCAAGCCAATGGTAACGCTGCAAGGTTCATGGCCTCATTATCTAAAGCCATCCGTGCTGCGGAAATCAGTGGGCAAGATTAGAAAAAGGCTTTGACTTGCTTTCTGCGCAATTATCGTATCGCCCCTCGTTGCTCTACTGGACAGCCTCCATCAGTAGTAAGTTACCACACTTTTAGGCATGCAAATTAGCCAACAATGATCCAAATTTGCATAATTCAGAAATCCCACTTTTGACTATGCAAATGAGGTAAAAATTATCAAAATTTGCATAATTCAGAAATTCCACTTTTGCCTATGCAAATTAGGATCTAAATTTGTAAAATTCAGAAATCCATACCTTAAACCATGCAAATGAAGCGAAAATGATTATAATTTACATAAAACAAAAAAATCATACCTGTCAATCAAAAACTGTTAATAAAAGCAATTTGTAAATTGATGAATAAGTCATTAGCAATAAATAACTCGACAAGTAAACATGGCAATGTTAGCACCCGCTTACGATTCCTTTTACATTACTTTACCTAGTAATGCCTCCATGCAATTATATCCTGAAAATACTAAAACAAGTTATAGAACTGAACTACCTACAACGTATAATTTATCGGAGGGAAATTGGGAGGTTGGATTGTCGGAAATAAATATGCCTTCAAAGTGGGATAACATAACTGATTGTTTTGATGAATTTGTCGTTAGATCGGTGGATCTTGATTATGAGTACGAAATTGGTGAAGGGGGTTGTGGTAAATTGGGTAATATAGTTAGGGGACCGAACGACGAACCTACTAGTATATACCAAAAATTATTCGAAACGTTTAAACAGTCAATAACAACAAAAGCTGGGGATGATATAAATTTTGAAATAATGACGAAAGAGGGAATGACATTTATGCAAATTAAAATTAGCGGAGACAAACAAACGGCTATTAAGTTTCCTAAAGAATATGGAAAAGTACTTGGAATAGCGGAATTAGATTGGGATCGATGGATTTTTCGGGAAACATATATAGCTAGTAATCCTTTAGACACTGCACGGGATCAATTAGATACCAGAAATTTGGGTAAATTCCAAGTCAAACAATTTGTTCCAAGTTATCGAAATAGACCCGTTGACGTTAATAAAGATGTTAATAAAGCATCAATCGAAACGAAAGCTTATAAGATACCTCACGGAACGTATGAAAGTATAGATACCGTACTCGAAGCAATGAAAATGGTTTTACCCGAATCGAAACGAAAATATTTCGATTTTGTGTATAATAAAACAGGAACAGTAACAATCAAATGCGGGGTTGGAATTGTTAAAGAGAATACCCCATGGCATAAAATTACCAAAAATGAGGCTAAATATATGGATTATTTTCAATTACATTTCCAAAAGATAATCCCGGATTAGGTTAGATGTTAGGGTTTGATAAGAGTCAAGTAGACACTCCGTTGAGGAACAATACGGAAAGTAAACATCTCGGAGATATAAATAGAGGTGTACAAACCTTATTCATTTATACGAGTCTCATATACCCCCAGGTAATAGGTGACTCTTGGGGTGGGCTTTTACGTACAATTCCAAGACCTGAAAACAGTCGAGATAATAAACCTCACGTGTTAACATTCAATCCAATTAATTATTATCCAGTACGTACACCCAATTTTAATTTAGTTGAGATAGATATAACAACAGATTCGGGAACGAAAATCCCATTCAAACTCGGAAAAACCGTTACGACTTTACATTTTAGAAGGATCCGTAATCACTAATGATGTCTGTTCGGAATAGATATTATAATTTTTATTTACAACAATCGGGCCAGCGTTTGTTGGGCCAGTATTTCAAAGAGGAAACGGGTTAGGATCTATATTTAAGAGTTTAGTTCGCTTCATAACCCCCATACTCAAACCAGCAGCAAAAGCTGTTGGACGAGAAGCGATAGGTGTCGGAAGTAGATGGTTCGGCGACATATCAACGGGAGCAGATCCTAAAAGCTCTTTCAAAAAGAATATTAAAATTGCGGGGTCTAATTTATTACATAAAGCGGGTGATAAAATAGGAGAAGCGCAATTTGGGAGTGGAAGACGTAAAAGAAGAAAAAGAGCCAGTAAATTAGGAAAGAGAAAGGTGAAAAGAATAAGGAAGAAGTCTGATTTTTTAGCTTAAAGAAGAACCCTAAATAACAAAGGGGGGTATAAAAGTAGGGAATTTACACGAGTAATAATTAGTTTACGCTTAAGCAGTGACAAATAAAGGTATTCAAAAAATGGAAGGAATGATGTCAGAATTAGATTTTTTCGCTAAACCCGTCTCTAATTTGAATATTGTGGCCAGTAACGACATACAACTACAAACTGTTAACGCTATAACGGATGGTGGTCCATTGGAATTTTTTATTCCCGGAACACCTGATAGTTATATAGACACATCAAAAATTAAACTGTACGTTAAGGCTCAAATATTAGGATTTAACACAACTGATAATAAATGGGTAGAAATCGCGGGAAACGATAAACTCGGACCGGTTAATTTAACCTTATGGAGTTTATTTGATCAAATAGAAGTTATGTTTAACGATACCCAGGTTCAAGTCGTGAATAATTTAGCCCCATATATCGCTTATTTCGAAACAATGTTAAATTATGGGAAAGAAGCTAAAGACACGCAATTGGCATTAGAAATGTTTTACAAAGATACAAAACTATCAAATACCGATTCACACCATGCCGAGAATAACGGAATGAAATCTAGAAGAACTAGAACCGGAGCATCTAAAATATTTGAAATGATAGGGGGATTACACGTTGATGTATGTAAGATGAACAAGTTCTTATTGAACAACGTTGATATAAAGTTTAAATTTATTAGATCAGCGGATACTTTTCCAATAATTTTCCAACCTCCTCCTCCTGCTGCTCCGCCCCAAGGTGGTAACCCTCCTCCTGATCCAATTAATAATTATAAAATCGTTATTAAATCAGCTTCTTTATTTGTACGGAAAATAAAACCAAACTCTGAAATTATGCTAGCGCATGCTATGGTTTTGGAAAAACACCGTGTGTGTATCCCATTAATCAAACTGTGGCAAAGTATTTTAGTATCGAAACCGGGAACAGTGACACGATTAAAGAAAACTTATTTTTGGGTAGAATTCCTAATCGAATGATTATCGGATTCGTTAAAACATCAGCCTTCAATGGGCATTTATCTCAAAATCCATTTTATTTCGAACACCTAGATTTAAACTTTTTATCTGTTACAGTAGGGAATAAAAATTATCCAGATCAACCTTTCACACCGGATTTTACTCAGGATCATTACTGTAGGGAATACGCTACCTTATTTACGGCTCTAGATATGTATGGGAAAAATAAAGGAAACTACATTAGTCTTTTTGATTATCCTAGAGGTAACACTCTATACGCTGTTGACTTTACACCGGAAGAGCAGGCTAGTGCCGAGCATTGTTCTTTAGAAAAACACGGTAGTTTAAGGTTAACTATACAATTTAAAAGCCCACTCACTTTTGCGGTAACAGCCATAGTATACGCCGAGTTTGAAAACGAGTTATTAATAACGAGGGATCGTAACGTTTTGTACAAACTAGAGTGAGAGTATGGACGAGTACGTTTATTTTCCAACTCGAAAAGATAATAATCTTCTCGTAACAGTTAGAAATAACAAAAGACACGTAACTATCGTCGGTAATTGTTGGGATTTTAAGGAAATTAAATAGGTGTTGAAAGAAATATAAAATTAAAGGTCTCCAACGAATTAGCGTCAAATGATCGCGTGAAAATCATGAAACAACAACAGTACAATCTCTCCGATAAACAAACTATCGAGATAGCCGAAGCTGGCGATGATCTAATTATTTCCATTTCCGATAATGCGAGAACGGAGTATATGGTTACTATTAGTAACAAAGTATATCAAAACTTATGGTTGCTGGTGTATTATATAAACTTGTTTTTCCAAGACGTCTTACCTCGCTTCCAAAGTACCCTACCGGAAAATTTTCAAGTTGAAGGTTACGTATCTGGAACCGAAACAAAGTATATCGACATTCGACAATACGTATGCGAAAATTCGAATATTCATCGTTACGATTTACTGTGGATGGCTACGTGTAAAGGATTTTGTTTAAATAAAACCACGTGGAGTCGATTGAAACAAATAAAACCGGAATTGAATCGGCAATTGGAAATAAAAGCCAATACCAAGGAATTATTCAGAACAATGATTTTGCGAGACATTACCGAAAATTTACTGGAAAACACCAACTGCTGCGGTAATCTTAATTGCCAAGGCAAAATCGAGCACCACGTATCCTGCACCTCAAATTCGAATACTGACTTGAATATCCTACAAGCGATATCGATGTTAAATAAGACGAACCTGAAGAATGAGTTTGAAAAACGATTTGGAGAGAAGAACGAAAATTTGGATCAATTATTTCTTATTATTACCGACAATGTAACGGAATTGAAAAGAGATGTTTTTTACAATTACGTTTGATAAATAAAAAGCTTATTCACAGATGGTTTTTTTCTTTATTAACCAAATACCTTCAAAGATGGTTAGTAAACGAATAGCGTGTAAAATCGAAAATATATATTACGATCCGCAACATCCCGCGAGTTTAGGTTCGGTGAGAAAATTACAAAAAGCTCTACCAAATGTATCAAAGGAAGATATCGAGCAATGGTTGATTTCCCAGCCCGCGTATACGAAACATAAACCAGAAGAAAAATATATCCTAGAAATCAAACGTACGTCACTAGTATGAACGAGGTTTTCCAATGAGATTTAATCGATTTACCCCAATTATCCAACTACAATAACAAATATCGTTATATTCTAACCGTAATTGACGTCTTGTCGAGATACGCGTGGGCTTTACCGTTAAAAACAAAGGGGGCAAAAGAAATTATAAAAGCTCTCGGTACAATCTTTAAGCAACGTACACCTTCGAGGTTAAATTCCGACGAAGGAAGCGAGTTTAAAAACAAAAAAGTGCAAGCCTATCTTAAAAGTAAGGATATCCATTGGTACGCTAGTTACGGTAATTTAAAATGCGCCATGATAGAAAGATGGAATAGAACATTGAAAACGCGAATGTTTCGATTAATGACGAGAAATAACAATTATAATTACACGAAACATTTACAAAAAATTGTAAATGGATATAACGCCACTGTTCATTCAACAATCGGTATAGCTCCGAAAAACGTAAATATAAATAACGAACATTTAATATGGAAACGATTATACTACAAGAAGAAACGTACAAGCAACAAGCCAAAATTACGCAAGGGTGATTTGGTGAGAATTACGTCCGACAAAGGCGCCTTTGGTAAAGGATACACTGGATATTGGACGAATGAAATTTTTGTCGTACATAAAGTACTACTACGTACTCCAACTGCTTACATAATAAAAGACGAAAACGACGAAATAATAAAAGGATCATTCTACGAGCCGGAATTACAGAAAGTTGCTAAATGAACACGGAAGAATTAAACCTTTTTTAAGCACAGATCCTCGAACGAGACCCTACTTCATAGGAGTGTTCCCGAAAGATATTTTACCCGACCCACCAGAACGGAAACCCTATTGTTTCGTGGTCAATTCGGAACCATCCTCAAACGAAGGATTGCATTGGTTAGGAGTCTATATCGATACTAACGATAACGGTTATTTCTTTTGCTCGTACGGTAAAGACCCTAGATATTACGGTTTTAATCTATCAAGCTACGCTTCCAATTGGTATTACAATAATTGTCAAATACAACCGAATTGTTCATTTACATGCGGGGGACACGTTATTTTTGTTTTAACAAGTTTGTGTTACGGATTTTCCTATAATGAAATAATACGAGAATTGTACGACGTGAAAGATAAACCTTACAACGACGTTATTATTATGTTAAATATGTGTTTACATTTATTGAATCAAGAGAAAAAATGAAATAAAATATTTTTTTATTTTAAAAAAATTGGTACATTTTCATTTAGACCATTTTATCGGTGTTTTGACTTTTCGCAATTTCATACCAGTAAGGAGACGTCTCGGGCGATAAGGATGACCGTCACCATCATCACCATTATCACCCTCCTCCGCTTCCGGTACACCCCTGGTATATCGTCGATGTCTCTTCGTTTTCGGAGTCGACGTGAGTTTAGGCCGCGGGAATGACTTCCTAATCGTCGAGGGCACCCTCGAGGGTGACCTCAGTGTTGACCTTGAGAGGGCCAGGGGGGTCCCTTGAGGTGATTGTTGTTGCGAAGGAGGCTGTTGCAATACTGAAAACGGATTAGGTGTTAGAAATTGCGGTGGTTGAACGGGTTGTTGTTGTTGTTGAACTTGGAAAACTGGTGGAATATTTGCAACGTTGACGTTAGGAGGTTCAATCAGGCTCTTCATAGTCAAATACTTTTGTAAAGTTAATAAATAATGTCGAAGTTTATCCTCCGAAGAGGTGTTTTGTTTTAAAATCCGACTCATTTCACGATCCAACTCTGTCGCTTCTTTTTCAGCTCCCGATAAAACAGCGGATTCGGGTAGTAATACCATTCGTTTCATCTCGCTAATGAAGTGATGGTAGATATCAAGGTCGGTACCAAAGCAGCTATTAACCCGGGTAAAAATCCTCCCGCCTGTTTTATAAGAAGTTTCCGTTTGTTTTTAGCCAGACCTCTTTTATTAGCGATTTTTCTTATATATACTCGATGTTTTTTAATATAAATTCTATCCTTTTCGGGTAAAGGAATATTTCCCTTTAACAAATTATAAAACGTGTTGTGAACGGCTTTGATTTGACTTTGCTTGGCTTTTTTCAGTACCTTGGTTAATTTGCCTCCGCCACTTTGACTGGCGCGTACCAATCCACGAAAAAATGGTAAATGTCTGTGTAACAAATGACGTCCTCTCTTTCGAATTTTTCGTTTAAAATTTCTTTTTAATACTTTTTTTAACAAACTCGATTTACGCTTTCTCTTAACCATTCCAACTCCTCGAACGTTCCAACGCGAAATAAAAGACATACGGAAACGATAAATAGTTTTAAATACAAATTTTATTTGTCATCACATACAATAATCATATTTCCTTCATGCGGAAAAATATTTGTTCTTAAACGCAAATCATCGTGAATGTTTTGTTTTAAATCGATACACAAGTAAGAATAGGGAGTACCCTTGGTAACAAAATCATACGCTCTAGTTACGAGGTTTTTATTATTCGGAAATATTTGTCTGCTCAAGTAAGTTATTTGAGACCCGTCTCGCGGATTTTTAAAAACAATTATGTACGAAGAGTTAAGACTAATGGTTCGACTCTCTTTACCTTGACCAAAAAGATTTTGAGTTAAAAGAGCGACGGATAAATTTTTATGATGAGAGCCGACGCAAAATATATTAGCGATATGGGAACTATTATAACAAGAGAATGCCAGATCATCTATTATTAGAAAATTATTAATACTTTCATCCCAAAATGAAGAATCATCTGGGGGGAGTCCTTCCATAAATTCAATGTTTTTAATTTCTTTTTTCGCAATGTCAAATTTCGGTTGATATTCTTTATAACAGTACACTATCCTGTCCGGAGGTGGTTCGATCAAACAATGGGCGTGTTTCAAAAGGTTAAATATCCACGTCGTTTTACCAGCCATAGTACTACCGGCCAGTAAAATTTGCATGGGGGCTTGGAATTTTATTCTACAGGCGCACGAATCAAACATTTCTCAAAAAGTTTATTAAAATCGTCAATCCGTTTTTGAAATTGGAGTTTGTTTATTTCTCTCCAATTAACGCGATCTTCGTACGGAATAATAAAAACCACGGGGATATCGTCGAAAGTCACTTTTTTTCTTTTAGAGTTGAAATTCCGTGTTGAAAGCATCTATCGACGATTCGAGAATTAAATCGACGAAACTAGACGTAAACGTTTTGATGGATTCGTCAAAATATTCCACGATTTCTTCCTTTAATCTTCTCTTTTCCCCTTCTTCATCAGCCAGACTCACGTTAGTAATATCGAGTCCGAGAATATAATTACAAAATGGAGCTTGTTTTTGATGCACTTCGTGAGGATTAGTCTCATTCGATCCTCCCCAATCGAATAAGTTATGACAGCTGAAACACATGGTTTTTAAACCGTCGTTCAAGTAAAAGAGACCCGACGCTGCTAGTTCCGCGGGGATAACTTCCAACTCCGACGAATTGGAAGTCCAATGACCATTGAATGATTTTAAACGTAGACTTTCACGATGCATCTTGCTTTAACGAGTATCCAAACGGATATGTTAAAAAATTGTCCGCGATTATTCTCTTATTAAAAGTCACGCCGAAACTTTTTTTCAGATTTCCTAAAAGTAGTTTCGCGCGAGCTTTGTCACGCACAACGTTAAAGGGGATTTCCAAAGTGTAACTAGTTCCCTGAGTGTCTAAAGCCGATTTGATCGAATCAAAGTTAATTATCTGTTCGTTTTTCCTGTTTAACGAAATTCCTTTCATTTTCGTAACGCAATGCCCGGTATTTGTTTTGTAACTGTACGATTTCGGACCCGAAGTAACGAATTCCGATATATACCCATTTGGAACTTCGTCGGTCCAATCACCCATAAATTGTCCGACGGGTGGAAGAAATTCGTCACTTTCTTTGTGAATAAATATAATACTATCCGTATCGCAGTACAAAATCCTTTCTTTTAATTTATTCAGAGTTCGAAATAATTCGATCCGACCGTACGAACTAACGAAACTCCCCAACACTGCCGATCCTTTGTAATATGTCGGGCAAAAATCTTTTTTGAATTTGTAGGTCATTAAACAAACGTCATCGTCGTTAATTGGCCGCATATCCGTTAATTCCAATGTCGGATCCATTATAATTTTAATGAAATCTTGATAATCGTTGACGAAAACCGATTTTGGTTTATCGTTGTTTAAGCAATGTCGACCCCATAACGAGTTTAAAGCTAATTTCGCCAACGCGCGTAGAGCTGAATTGTTTGTTACATCTTCGGGTCTAATCTCGATATCTTCTCGTTCTTTAATTAGTCTTAAATATTCCGTTTTTTCCTCGTCGGTGGTAACGTTGCGAGGCCAGCCAGAGTTCTGGATTTTTAGTTTCAAAAATGTATTAATGTAACTGCCGAAAAAACCAGGATCTTTATCCTTGATATAGGTGTACCTTTCGGGGTAATGGTGAACCTCGAAGATTTCCAATATAACGTAACCGGTTTCGACCGCCATGTATATTTCTGGGGTGGGCGAAATCCCTTCGAAAGCTCGCTCGGAGTCGTTATGCGCGCAGGCTGTTTGTATATCGTTTTCCACGCAAGTACGACACAAAGCGAAAAATAGTTTTTTTCTGGTTCGAATTGGTAATGCCGGTATGTAAGCGTCTTTCGGAGCTAATATTTTACAAGACATTACCCCAAAGTAATGATTCAAATCGAATGAAAAATCTCTCGTAATAATCTCCGGGTGATTTTTAGGATAGTCTCTGTTTTTACATACAAAGGGGTACAAACTACAAACATCGTAATATAGAATTTTTTCGTTTGGTTTGGTTTTATGATACAGCCTGAAGCATTCAGTACGACCACCGTATAATGCCGATCTTGGTCCTATCGGATCTCGAAAGTGTAACGAATCGCAAAACTTTCTTACCTCGATTCTGTTTTTCAACATTTCGTCAAACTCGCAACTCCATATTCTAACATATTCAGCGTTCGGTGCATTACACATGATATCATCATCTCGATCCAGAGTTCTCTCGTATAAATTTTTAAACGTATCTTGCAATAACGGATTCCATTCGCCTCCTTTCGTATGTTTCGGACATCCGTGAATAAAATCTCCGTCAAATTGAAATATTATTTCGGGTTGGGAAGAATAACCATCTACCGGGTATCGTCCAATCTTTTTTTCCCCTTCCAACGAGAGAACCGATTAAATTTTTATTCCGCGTTCTTTTTCTTCCCACGCCAACCATTTTAAAGCAGATTTGCTTTGATTGTAGTTATTCCTGTAGCCGTTACACGGTACTACTCCGAGTGTAAATTCTTCCAAGTATTTATGAAGGAAAATATTCGTGCAGGCCCCCGCTATGGTTAAAGCGTTCATATTTAAAACATCGAAACCAGTTTCCTTCTCGAACAATTGTCTAAATTTATCCATACCCTGTTGTAAAACCTTAACATCCATGGTAGTATAATATTCCAGTTCTTCGCGTAAATTATAGACCGATTGTCTCGATTTCGTCGCGTACCATTCGAGAAAATCTTTATAATCTTTTTCTTTCATATGTTCCGGTTGAAAATACTCTTTCGGCGGTAGTGGACCGACATAATCCAAAGTTTCTTCGGTGTGGAATATGTAAGGGAAAAATTCTTTTCTATTTTCGCCCAAAGAAAACGTCGCGGGGAACGATCTTAATGGTTGCGAGACGAAATTGAAAGAGTCGATAAATTTCATTTTTTGATTTTTCAAAAAAATGGCCAACATTTTGCTTCCGTCAAAAACAATATCCGGTATGATGTTCAATTTTAATAACCCACGAAGAATAAAGAACGAATCGAAACCTTTACTGTTATGGGCTAACAACGTAATATTTTCAAAATTCGGTTTAGTTGCTTTAACCCGTTTTGTCGCGTGTTGGAAAACCATTTCTTTCGTCCGGAATAAATAATTTAGAAATTTATCGACGCAGTCGAACCCCCGAAATATCTCGTACTCGTACTTGTTCCCTTCATTTTCTTGCATAGCGCTTACGAGTAAGACAGGGACGTGTTCGTTATTTTTAACGATTGATTCGGTATCGAAATAACAATATCTGGTTTTTTCGTACGTTCTCGAAAGAGGCATAACGTAACAACGGTTCCTCTCGTGTACGCGTAAACAGTTTTTACATGGTTTCGAGCAAGAGTGTTTTTCTTTCAGTTCTAGTCCACATTTTAAACACCTTTTAAAGTTATCGCACGTTCCGTTAGATATATGAAAATTCAAACATTCTTCTCCTTTAAAATAACGATGGCATTTTCGACATTTAACAGGTTTAATTAGTTTATCTTCGTGGAATACATTTAAAGTTCTACATCTACTACATTTAACTCGAGTTTCGCAAAAGTGATTATTCTTTTGATTAGTTCCGTGAAATACTTTTAAACATTTAGAACAATAAGATATACCGCCAAACATTGTATGCAATTCCTTAACTACATGCACGTGATCATTAACTAACAATAGAAAAATTTGTTTTTCCTTGAAAGGTCCGACAAAATATTTTTCTAAATTATCAGCTCTGAATATAATAATTTGATATTCGTTTAAGTAAGTTTTAAAATTTTGAATATCTAATAAATTAACGGTATCCGGAGAAATATTAGCGTTTTTATATAATTGCTCCGCTTTTTCTTTTTGGAGGGGGTGATTACATTTTTTTATCTTTCTAAAATAATTAATTGACTCGTTCGTTGTTTGATACTTTTCATTCGTATTCTTTTCGAATCTCTTATCAGCCAAATAAATTCCTATCACCAAAGCTCTTCCAAAACATAAGTTATCGGTATTGTCAATGTAAATATAATTTGGACTCGTTTTTATAAACGTATCCAAAATTACTATATTTCTATTTTTTAATGATTTTGATCGACGTCCAACGGGTACGTCGCAATGTAAAAATATAACGTCAAAAACTAAAGAGCTTTGTAAATGGAAATTTCGATTTGATTGCGCAACTTGACTTATAGCTCCTATTACTCTTTCAGCCGTTAATTCATTAATATTCATAAACCTTAAATTTATCGGACTATCCAACTCATCCGAACGAATACAAAATCTAACTCTATTATATCCTTGATGATTGCGTAATAATTCAAAGAGTATGGACTTAACTATACTAACAAACGTTTCGTTTACTTCGGTTAATTTAGTACGTTCTAAATTTTTAAATTTAATTTTACATTCTATTTGATTACATTTGTATTTTCGAGATTTTTTATCTAATATTTTTTCGCAAGTATAAAATTGTTTAGGATTAGCTTTAACACTTAAATTTAGCGGTTCTTCATTTTCGGAATCGCTCGAACTACTCATCAAATTGTTTAGAGTTTTATATATTTTTTTTCGTTTTTCTTCTTTTTCTTTTAAATCGATTTCGACTCTGTGTTGTAACATTAATGCGTAAGGTGATAGTTTACAATCTCTGCTGCGATCATTTTCCGGTCCCGAGTATTTCCTTTCCATTTCCTCGAAAAAATTACGTCCAATGATAGGGACGTTTCCACAACTCTTTCCGTCCGCACGAATAAATCTGCATAACGGTTGTTCGAGCCAATGAACACCCAATGGATGATTGTCGGCTCTCCATCCAGTCAAGGCGGTAAGGCACGAAAAACAACGAACGGTTTTAGGACTAACGCAATAAAAACCGCTGGCTGCCATGTCATCCACGCTAATACCTTCGACAGACCATATCTTGAACGTTGATAATCTTTTAACTTCGAGTCTCATATCCATCCCATCAACCACGTAATAATTGTCTTCTTTTTTTATATTAAATAGTAGTGATAATTGATATATTGGGTATATAGTATATATAAATACGTTAATAGATATACGAGTAATAGATATTGGGATTCCATATTGATTAATTATTCGTTTTTGTTAAAAAACGAATAATTTTTCGTGATCTTGTCGGGA
Source organism: Phalangium opilio (assembly GCF_054372755.1). NCBI lineage: Eukaryota > Metazoa > Arthropoda > Arachnida > Opiliones > Phalangiidae > Phalangium > Phalangium opilio. The sequence continues at coordinate 184,631 of NW_028324167.1, forward strand.
TTATCGATGATATGCTTGGCGATCTTGTTCACGATAGATCGAATTTGTTTACATTCGACGCTATCTTTAGACGCGACAAATCTTAATCTTCTTCCATCGCATTGCCAAATATCTTTATTATCTCTATCTTTTATATCCTCGTACTTGTATATTTGAATATCGAAATAAAAATCGTCACGCGACGCTGGTAATGAAGTCACGTAACTAGCTAGACCTCGTTTAATATCGTATCGAGGGACAATGCCGGTTTTTTCGATAGTAGTTTCCTCTTTAACGTTTTTAATTTGCTCAAAAATATCTATTTCCTCCTCATCATCAGATATATTAATTTTTCGCTTACCGAGTGAAGATGAAGATGCCATAACGAACGTCGAGTGAAGAACGAATGAAATATCCGAAAATCCCGAGAGTTTATATACACCGTCCCCGCCGCCCCCGGGGGAGGGGGATGACACACGGCGTCCCCGCGCGCCGGCGCGCGGGGAACGCCTAATTATACGGTTAAAAATATTTTTTTCCCAGTAATAATTACGATAGGAATTCTCGTAGATAATTATAGCCTCTATAAAATTTTTAAAAGTTAGAATTCTCATGGATAATTATACGATACCTCTTGGTTATATAAATATATTTTGAATTCTCGTCGTTAATGATACTTAATGATACCTCTTGGTTATAAAATATATTTTGAATTCTCGTCGTTAATGATACTTAATGATACCCTAGGTATATACTATGTAACAAAAATAATTGCTTTTTTAGCTGGCTGCGGGTATACTTTTTAATGATGGGTAGATATACGATTTTAAACACCTGGATACCCCTAGGTTATTAAATATATTTTTTAAAAAAGTAATTTACCGAGAATTCTCGTCGTTAATTATACTTAATGATACTTTTAGGTTGTAAAATATATTTTTTGTATTACAATGTATCAAAAATAATTGCTTTTTTATCTGGCTGCGGGTATACTTTTTAATGATATTAGATATACGATTGGAACACCTGAATTCCCCTAGGTTACAAAATATATTTTTTAAATTACATTGTATCAAAAAATAATTGCTTTTTTATACGATGCACCTGGGTGTTATTACCGAGAAGTATTTTTTTGCTTCGATCAAATTGGTCTGGGTGGAGTTTATGTAGAAGGCTAAAGACGCTTTCCAATACACGTCCTACACAGATGGAAAGCTTTAATTGGTATTTAATGGTTTATAAAAAACGAAAAAGTGTGGGAATTTAAACAGGGATTTTTCGGGGGAAAGGTGCTCCGATCTTAAAATGGATGATATTTTTGCAAAAAGGTCGAAGGGTCAAAAACTAAAAAAAAAAAATTCTCTCTCGTAGTTAATTATACTTTCAAAAATCACGTGTGAATTCTCCCAAGGTTTTTATTTTCTCGTAATTATCAGGTATAAGACTTTTCTATCGCTTAAGGGTAATATTATGGAATTTTTAAGTGGAGATATTTTGGTATAAAAAGACCCCGAGTTTTTGTTAGGAAAGTCAATCGAAAGTACATGTTTGAAACTGCACTGCTCGTTCCTGAATAAAAATACCCGTGATGTGTTGTGAGTAATACTTTTTTATAAAAATATGGCTATGTTTCGCGATTTGAACTTACACTTAACAAAAAGCGGTGTAACGGTAACTGTTTGTCCGCGGGGAAGAGACGTAGAACCAACAGTTATTGTTGAAAGTGAAAACTTTATTTTAATACCGTATAAAATATGGTACATCTTGAACAAACGTAAATCTGAATTCGCGGCCTGTATGCAGAAATCGTCAATTAAATTTTATCGTTGTCAGAACATCTATATATCTATTACGAGTTACGGTCTTGTCTTTACGTATGACGAAAGCGTTCCAGTGACAATTAAACCCGGAGTATTTACGCTTATTATGCAAGACCCCGTAAACGGGTTTATTACTACACATATTAACTTTATTATTAATCAAAGAATTTTCTTAAAAAATATGTTACTCACCTTTCGAATTCTTTTGGGTGATTTTGAAAAAAAACTATTGGATGTTAAACGCGAGAGTAAAACTACCTTACACGCATTTTGCAGCACGTTAAATTTAACCGATCTGTTAAAATCATTCGAAAATAATTTACGTAATCCTCAAAATATTCAATGTGTTTTAAGCATTCAACAAATGATTTCGTACTGTTTAATTGAATTTTAAAAATCTTTTTTAATCACTTGTAAATTACAATAATAAAAATATGTGTTTTTTGAAAAAATGGTAAAAATATATTTAAACATTATAAAAATAGTGGTAAGCCCAATTCTTGGGCAAATCGCGTACTCCAATCGTCGTAATACCCGCGACAAGGAATAAAACAAATGGAGTGTGTACAATAGCAAAATAATTTTAAATAATAAACACAATTAACATTAGTACAATAGTAAGCGTCAACAATTCCATTAATAGCTAATACAGTATAGGATACAATATGATATTGCGACGAAAAACAGTTAGAGCAAGGCATGATTTCAGAAAAAGAACAGTTAAATCTACAAAATGTATATGACTATTAATTTTTTAAATTTATAGTAAAAATAGATTTTTTCGCTTACCGATAGATACTAGCCAATTCCATTTCATTTTGACGCGGAAAATCCAAAGTAGCCGGAGTTTGAGAACTATAGTATAAAAGACAAATCTTTAAAATCTATAAGAAACTACCAAGATAGAATAACGTACTAGTTTTCGGAAGCTTCTTTGTTATTGCTAGGGAGACCCATGTTTTTTAAAAGACTTTCTCGGATGAAGCGTTAAAAGAAAATGATAAAGTTTTCCCCGAGATATCTACTATTTCAAAAGAATTATTATTGGGCGTTGTCAAGGTTAACTACTTTTTTAAGAAATGTTTGGCACTACGGTTGTTGAAGAGAGGGGATTCTTATAGAGTGTTTAAGCTTAATATAAAAAGATAAGAGACAAGTTTCGTTATAATATATATATTTTTATTGTGAATTAATTTGAGATAATAATTTAGGTAAGCGTCTACGATCAATAAGAAAACAGAAATGAGAATTATTTAAAATATGAACAGGATAATATTTTTGATGATAGGAGAAGCAGATGAGATGTTGGTATAAAGGACAGTCTCGAATAGGACAGAAGTAGAGCTTGTAGACAGTTGTATGTCGTTCCGGAACGCAGACAGTTTCCCTGATAGTGTAGTGGTTTGGAGTACGACAATAACAATTAGGACAGCGAGTAGGAATATCGTAGGTAGAACTATAAAAATAGGTTAAAATTAGTTTTTATATACAATAAGACTCATTTACAACTTACTTTAAGTCAATTTGTAGATCTTTTTCGTATAGGGGAAGTCGGTATGCTTTATATTTAGAAAGGAAATAGGTGTCTAGGAAAATGTTAATTGGATAGAAATTAGACTGATCCCAGGTAAGGCAGATGATAGTTCGGAAAAGAGGGCAATTAGGAGTAGCGCAAAAGTATAAAATATAGCGGGATTCAATAGTACGAAAAATGACATGAGAATTAAATTCGGTGGAAAAACAACAAGAACACAATGTAGGAATGGGATATTTAAGACTGTAAAAACATGTATTAGTTTATTAATTTTTAGATAATAATTTATTTTGCTTTACTTTAAATCAATTTGCATGCATGGGTATTCTTGAATCATTGCGTTGTAAAGTTCTTCGCTTTCGCTGTTTTAAAAATTTCTTGTTAGGTATCTTACAATTCCTAAAACTTATTTAAAACCTTACGTTTCTTCATCCGAGGATGATTCCGTCGATACAACATCCGGGTCGTCGGCTTCGGCGAACATATCAATACTCGCGATTAATTCGTTTATTTCCTCCTCCACCCCATCTGGGATATCATACTCCTCGTGGATGATGATTGGTTCTACTTCCAATTCATCATCGATATCCCAGAGTTGGGGTAAAGCGCTATATAAAATAGATCCGGTATTAAAAAATAATTTTAACTTGCTAGCTAAAATAACTTACAATTCCTCAACCGGTTGAGCAGCGTTTGAGTCAAAAGATTTTGCTGGACACATTTTTCTAGTAGTAATCTAGACTTTATCTATGAAGATATTTTCAAACTTAAAGTTTTTTGCGTTATGATGTGAAACTTTGAAATCCGTTCAGTTTATATAAGAAATTTTCAAGGTTGTTAGCTTAAGAAGTCTAGTTAAGAATTTGTAATGAGCGTCGAGGTCATCCCTAGTTTTCTTTGAAAAAATATTTAACTGTTGGTTTTTTATGTATTAACGATTTTAAAGAAGGGTCCATATTAATGAGCGTCCCTATCGAAAAATATTTATCAGTCGTTTTAAGAAGGGTGTATTTTATCAAAAGAAAGTCTCCGGCGGTTAAGCAGGGTTATGACTTTTGCGGTAAGCTTTTTTCCGTCTCCGTGCTGTTACTCTCTGGTGATGTTGAGTTGAATCCAGGGCCTTTGCCTAAAAGACAATGCAAAGCTTGCAAAAAACTGATTCGTAAGAATCAAAAACGTTTTCGCTGCTGTGTCTGTGTGTTTGAATATCACGCGAAGTGTGTATACCCTAATGTCTTAAAGAAATCTTTTCATCTACAAGACTCATCTTTCGTGTGTCTTAGTTGCGGACTACCACCTTTTAGCGACTCATTCTTTACGGAAAATAGTGTTTCTTGTAAGCCAAGAAAGGTTGCGGACCACACAGTGGGAAAAAAGTTATCCCGGTCACTAGTTTCGTTTCATGTGGCGAACGTGCGTAGTTTAAAAAATAAATCTCTCGACTTTTCGGTTTTTGTGGAGCAGAATTTACCGGACGTTATCGGTCTTACGGAGACCTGGCTTAATCGTGACGTGTCTAGTACAGAGTTTTTTAATGACGATTATGTCGTTTTTAGAAATGACAGAGAATCTATAAGGGGTGGTGGTGTTCTTTTGGCAATTAATCAAAATCTCTCGCCTGTAGAAACCGTAATCAATACTGAACTTTTTAAAACTGCCTTAGGGAAAAGTCTTGAGATTGTCTTTTCTTCTGCTAAATGTGAATCTCGAACAATTCTTTTTGGGTGCGTTTATGTTCCGCCACCGGTCACTCAAGACTATATAATGAGCTTATGCTCTCTACTTAACGCTATAACTGATATTATCAACGGTCATGATATTTTTATTTTGTTTGGTGATTTTAACATGGCATGTTTGGGTTTAACTAGACCTGTCCCGGACAGTCTTCCTGCTATGGATTTTTTCGAATGTATTTCTAATCTTGGACTTACTCAAATTGTATCCGATGTAACTCGAAACGGCAAAATCCTCGACTTGGTTTACATTAATGAGCGCCGATTTATCAATGATATTCAGGTAGTTGATAATCTTCCCGGTTGTGATCACCATGCGATTAGCGGTAGAATTTCCTGTGAGTACGTAAGGGCTATGCGTGCTCCTATGCGTGTTTTGCAGTGGAAGCAAGCGGATGCAACTTCTTTAAATGGGCTAATTAACCATGCACCTTGGCATCTTGCCTTTGGTGGAAATATTAATGAAAGTTGGGATTTTTGGTCGGATTTATTTTGGTCTTGTGTGGAAGACGCTATTCCCTCAAAGATGGTTTATTCAAGAAGGTCTAGGCAGCCTTGGATTTCTGGAGACATTGTTCACCTCGCCAATCTCAAGCGAACTTTGTTCAAAATATACAGATCAAAACCAACTAGTGTCAATAGATACAAATATAGAAGAGTTTGTAACAGGATTAAAGCTAAAACTCGTTCGAATTACAAAGATTATGTTAATGGCTTGTCCTCTCAGCTCAAAACGGAACCTAAAACATTTTGGAAATTCGTTGCACAAAAAACTAAAATCCCAATTCCTAACTTTATGAATATTGATAGTACGCCTATCACTGACGCGCAAACGATTGCGTCAATGTTCAATTCTTTTTTTCAGTCTTGTTTTACTAAGTCCAGTTCTTTTTTAACGGACAATGAGTTTAACAACACTGCTGGTGCTGACTTTATCTTTACTCCCAGTTTGGTGGCTGCGGCTATTGCGCGCCTTAAGTCTAGCTCTTCAGCTGGTCCTGATGGCGTGTCCTCTAAATTAATTAAGTTGTGTGCTACGAGTATTGCAGAACCTTTGTCAGATTTTTTCAACTACTCTTATAGATTGGGTAAACTCCCTTTAGCCTGGAAAAGAGTTAATGTGGTTCCCCTTTTTAAAGGTAGCTCCCTCAGTAGGTCCGAGCTGGCCTCTTATAGGCCAATCTCTCTCTCATCGGTATTTTGTAAGGTAATGGAGTCAATAATAAGTGATCAAATTGGAAGTTATTGCCATCAGTAAAATGTATTTTTTTTTTACTGAAAAATAAAAATTATTAATTATTATTATTATTATTATATTATAAATGTATGATTTTAAAAGAGGCCCTCACAACGTGCGTGTTTCTTATAAGATATTATTACTTTTCACAGACTTGAATGAAAAACAATTTTCGGAATTAAATACCACATGCCAAACTGAGTTACAGAGTGGTCAGGATCTAAACTGTCTTTTTTGTGAAAAAGACGATATTGCTAGTTTCTCATCTATTGGTGGTGAAATTCATTACTGCGTTAACAATAATTGTGAAAAATTTAAAAAAGCCATTTATAAACAATACGGTAAAGTTTTAATCACCAATATTGAAAACGCTTACGCGATTCTGGACAATAGTTTTTTTTGTATCAATTGTAACCAGTTTTGTTACAAAGCTCAACGCCAAGAAAAAGAGTGTTCATACTGGGACAGTGAAGAGGAACCAAACTATTATTTGTGTAGCTTCCCCAAAAAATGAGAGAAATTTATTCGTACAATTTTAATGAAAAAAATATTATTGAACATGATTGTAAAAATAACGTACCTCGGTTAGGGACGTTATGTCTAATCGAAATTGAAGACAATCGTCAGAAATTTGCGCGAAAGTATAAAATAACTCACACAGTGATTAGAAAACTCGTTTGCGAAGAAATTTTGAAAAACAAGCGGGAGAGTTATGTTGTAGAACTATCTTGGGTCACTTTCTGTACAGTTGACTCATTATGTCAAATCGATACGGTTGATTGTGGTATTTACATCCCTACAACGGAGTGTAAACTAGGTCGGATTCATAAGTACTATAACAAACAAAACTGGCGTTGTCAACATCGAAAAGAGGCGGCCTACGTTCTGGGATACGTTTGTCACGACAGTGAAGCTGTTCAAGCAGTAATTAACACGGTGATTGTTAAAATCATTTACGAATGCAACTCTACGCTGACGTATAAAAACCCATTTCGCAAGAATTACGCAACATCTAACAGCTTCAGCTCAAATTTCTTGAAGCTGTTATATATTAGTGTTGTAATCGATTCTTTACGGTTCGGCAATTACTCTAAATCATCCTTATCAAATACACTGTCTAGATTTAGGGATACATTTTTTAAGGTTCGATACTCTTTTTGTAAAACCGGTCACTTTCGTGACAATGTATCCATTGATAACGTGTATGAAGTGATTTTTTCAAAGAATGCCACTAACAAATCTTACGAAAATTTTCAAAATGCCAATCCATCTTTCGTAGAACTTGAAGGTGAAGATTGGGATTGGTAAGGATTTGCACTATAGTGAACCATCATTTACCTTTTAGTGAAATAAAAATTCAAAAAATGGATTCCGGGTTTGGAGAATGCATGCATCACATGGTTTTTGGTTCAAGTAACAATATAAATTATCGATTTTCGAGTTACGCGTGTGGCGAAGCTTTTTGTATTAAATCACAAGCTGCGAACGCGATACCTCGGTTAGGTACGTTATGCCTGATCGAAATTGAGGACAAGGAAACAATCTAATATCGAAGTATGCTATTGCTCAACTTGTACACAGTGAAATGTTAAAAAACTTGTGCACCAACAACATTGTTAAAGTATCTCGTAACCGATATGATTATTGGAGAGATGTAGTCTCGATCGATACCAGGGATTGCGGACGTTACATCTTGACTACGGAGTGTAAACTAGGACGTTTACATAAATACTACCCTCATGAACTTGATCAATGTCAACATTCGAGTCAAGCAGCGTACGTTTTAGGGTATATGTGTCACGATCAAGCGAGTGTTGAATCGGTATTAAATACAGCAATTATAAAACTTTTGTATGAATTTAACACTCGTTTGATCAAAAAGAACAAAAATGACAATGATGATTACTACTATTATATTAATGGTGATCCCCGTATTAGTTATACTGTTAATGTGATAAAGTTATTATATATTAACGTAGTTATTGAAGAATTGCATAAATTTAATCATTCGTTAATGGATTTAACTTTCACTTTCGAAAAAATGAAAATAAAATTTAATCTCTTTACAAAATCTAAAAATATTCCAAGAATTTTGAGAGATAAAATCGGTTTAATATATGACCCCACTTTTAAAGTATTTTCAAAAGACGCTGTTAATTATGCACGCCTAGAGTTGCAAAAAATAGAACAAAAAATGTTATATTCATTTCCAAGTTTTTGGAATTATTTTCGCAGAATTTAACCCCAGAAAGAAGTTATTTTTAAAGAACGCTGTCAATTATAATTCACGAGATAGTGAACCATCACCTTTTGGTGAAATAAAAATTCTCAAAAATGGAGAACGTTTTTGGTATTGAATCGCGTAAAAATATAAATCATCGGTTTTCGAGTTATGTGTGTTGCAAACCTTTTAGTATTAAATCAGAAGGTGCAAACGCGATACCTCGATTAGGTACATTATGTTTGATCGAAATTGAGAACAATCGTAAAAAGTTTGAAGGAAACAATCTAATATCGAAGCGTGTCATTAATCAACTTGTACGTCGCGAAATGTTTAAAAACTTGTGCGCTAACAACATCGTTAAAATATCTTACTACCGACATGATGGATGGAAAGATTGGACCTCTATCAATACCCGAGATTGTGGACGCTACGTTTGTAGTTCGGCATGTAAACTAGGAAGTTTACATAAATACAACCCTAATGAACTTGATCAATGTTATCGAGCAGCGTACGTTTTACGGTATGTGTGTCACGATCAAGCGAGTGTTGAATCGGTATTAAATACTGCAATTATAAAACTTTTGTATGAATTCAACACTCGTTTGACTATAAAGAACAGACAATGCAATGACAACCCCCATATTAAATATATTATTACACCTGTTAGTTATACTGTTAATTTGTTTAAGTTATTATATATTAGCGTAGTTATTGAAGAATTGCATAAATATAATCATTCTTTAATGGATTTAACTTTCACTTTCGAAAAATTTAAAAATAAATTTAGTCTCATTACAAGATCTCCATATCTTCCAAGTATTTTGGAAGATAGAAACTTGAGATTAGCGTATGACCCCACTTTTAAAGTATTTTCAAAAGACGCTATTAATTATTATTATCATCAAGACTTGGAGCGGATGGAAAGACACTTTTTAAATTTATTTCCAAATTTTTGGAATATTTATCGCAGAATTTAATCGTGATGTAATCAATACAAATAAACATTGTTTTTTAAAAAATTTATTTCATCCTTTGATTTGTTTTTTACACCATTGACACAATCCTCTTTTAAAAAAATTCTGATCTAAAATCGGTAAGAGTAGAGGATAGAAACCAAGAAGCGCTACTGCTGGGTTCATAGATAACATTCCACAAATAATTCCTACAGGTACAGTTATGGGAAGGATAAGTAATAACCCACCTAAACAGACATATTCTTTTGTAACCTCAAAAACACGCTGCGTACAACATCTATTATTACAATATTCTTTAGTCTTGGGTTTGCTTGTAGTTGAAACGTATTTCTCCGTTGGTGGTACATCTCTCCCTGACTCGTCGTTAGAACAATGTATGGGTATGTTGCATGTTGAAAACCCTTTAACAATTGGGCATTCCGGGGAATATTTTAGATGCTCCTCATTTACTTTATCATTAACTTTCCAACTATGTAATGTTATATCGCAAAAAAAAACATTTAACGGCGTCGCCCTTCTTTAAATAATAAAAACCATGTTTCGCAAACTCTGATGGATTTATATTACTAACGGGGTAATCTTTAAAAGTTTCGAGCCGTAGTTTTTCCCAGTTCATTATAGCTTTAAGTTTTGTCCCGAACTAATATCATTCAAACCCTGTTGCTGATATATCTTACAAATTTTACCTACGTCACAACACTGCACGTGACTCACACGTGACTCGCATTTGATTGACAGGTGTGATTCTGAATTATGCAAATTATAATCATTTTCGGTTCATTTACATGTTTAAGGTCGGATCTCTGAATTATACAAATTTAGATCCTAATTTGCATAGTCAAAAGTGGGATTTCTGAATTATGCAAATTTGGATCATTGTTGGCTAATTTGCATGCCTAAAAGTGTGGTAACTTACTACTACTTCCATCCACCATAATGTTTGGCCGAAGTATCAAAAGCAAACTACCATCTGTGTCGCTTTCCGTAAAGACCGCGTCTACCTCCATCGCAGCCAATGATGCTTCCGCCAAAGAGACAATGAAAAGAGCACACATAAGCCACATTGTGATTGTTGAGAATTGGATACGTCACGTTTGGTGAAAAGATTAATTGAGGCGTGTTTTGCGGTCGAGTTCTCAAGATAAGAAATGGTGGTTGGTGCCGATGGTAGATGATTGGTGCTCTCTATGGTGGTGGCTGGAAGGATCCTGTAATGTGGCACGTCGTAACTTTTTTGAATGACAGGTTTGAACGATATGGCGTTTGATTTCCAATTCAACATCATCAAAAGCGCAGAATTGTGATAATGTACGTAGTCGAACGTGATAGGCATCTATATTCTCTGTTGCTACTTGCTTTGCTTCTCGAAACTTGAAGATTTCGTAGTCGATGTTTTGTTTAGGTGCAAAGTGACTGGTTAACAAATCTTTAGAATCTTGATAATCAACTGTTGTAGCACTGCCAGGTAACGCATAGAATATATCCTGTACAGGATCACCCACACAGTCTAGCAAAAGAGCTTTCTGTCGAGCTGAATCCTTGACTCCCGAAGCAAGAAGATAGTTCTCAAATCGGAGACACCATTTGGTCCAAGCGGCGTTGAGGTTGTTATTATCGGTGTGAAGATCAAACGGTAGAATTGGCGGTAAAGATAATGCCATGGTAGGTTGATAAAAACAAACAGTTGCAACTAGGGATGAACCGATACCGATACCCTATCGGTACCGACACCGATACTCGGGGTTTCCCGATAGTATCGGATCGGTTGGTTCGATACCAACACTAAACCGATACTCGTTTAAAATGCGTTATATGGCGCTACATGACATTTTAGGTCTTTTAGTAACGTAATGATGGTGATAATATCTCATTTCTATTAATTTCAATCGTGTCGAGTTCTCATTTATATAAAAAGTACCTGAATTCAGTTTATCTAACAACTAATAAGCGAAAATCGTTCATAGTACGCGCCGACTTTTCTAGGGATGAACCGATACCATATCGGTATCGGTTGAAGTATCGGGTTTTGAATCATAGTGAGTAAATATCGGTATCGATCGGTATCGGTTCATGTTTGTACCGGTATCGATCGGTATCGGGTTAAGCCTGGTATCGGCCATCTCTAGTTGCAACGGTGGGTAAAGCTGACAGCTAAGCCTTGGTGATGTGAACAACAGTCAATAGAGCGAGGTAGATTAAAGTTATTCAGACTTGAGATTAGATGATACATTCCCACGAAGAAACGAGAGCACCTTCGCCATTTTGGTGTACTTGTATTTCTATGGATTAATAGACTCCGGTAATGAACACTTAAATTTAATAACAATGGATTTGTACAACGTCGTCATCCTGACAAAAACTATTGATCGCGTCTGCTTGAACATAAGATGGAGTAATAAACATTTTAAAGATAGATAGGAACATGGAGTATTATACATTGAGTAGAACTAGGTTATGACAGGTGGACAAGGACAGTACAGTGGAGAAAATCGCCGTTGCCGGTGGACGGCGAGACGGAAATAGTCCTCCCTTCACACGAAATCCGGGGGGGTCGAGACTATAACCGAACCTTCGTTTGTCCCTGAATTAGGTTCCGCCAGCCAGAGGAAAAGACCTCAGTCTACAGGTTCAGAGATATCTAAAAAGAAAAGGAGGGTGAAGCCCATCATCGAGACAGACAAGTTACAAAAACAAATCAATCTTGATATTGGCCGATCCTGAAGAGGATTAATTTTTTTCACTCTTTCTTTTCATTTATATACTAAACAATAAAAAAATGAAAATATCTTCATTCTCCCTTTTCATTTATCTACTAAACACACTTTTATCTTCAAAGATAAGACAGAATGAAATCTCATAAGTCTCAAAGCAGTTCGAGGAGTCAGTTCACCCGGCAATTCCATTTTTTTCATTAAGCATACATTTTAACTCCCCAGATAGCCAGTGGGAGATTTCGATAGTCTCAAAGTGGTACGAAGTGAAGACGGTATATAAACCCACCGAAATATTCCTCATTATTCTACTCTGAGTTACACCCTCCATAAAATAGTAGTATTTCACAAAATTGGTAGAAATGTTTCTGTGTAACACTCGTGGTAAGCGATATAAGAGTGAAAACAAGCTGTCAAAACACGTTTGCAAGCAGCATGACGATTTTCAATGCCGCATTTGTGATCGGAAATTTGAGATAAAATATACGTTGGAAAGACACATCCACAAACAGCATGGCGATACTAAATATTCGTGTGTTAGGTGCGGGAGAAGTTTCGCGCGCGAAACTCATCTTAACCGTCATTCCCAGATACACAGTCGAAATCCGTTACCATCACCTCAAAGGTCTTCCGTCTCTACCCAACTTGACGATTCCTCGTGGCAACATTTCCATCTTGATACAAATCGGTCAAACCGCACTGGGCCTATAGAGCAATCGCTTCTTTGAAAACCTTTCAGCGAGAAACAAGGCGCGATATTTTAGGCGATAGCGACAAACCAATAAAATGGCTCGCGCGTATTTTTTTTTGGCTGAAACCCGCTGCTTTGAAAACGAGGCTTAACAATGACGAGGAGATGTTAGCTCTCGGTGATGCCGTTCATAGCGCTAGATAAACCCCGCCAGATACTTCGAACTATTAATTACCCCTCAAATACTCAGTTTAATTAAGTTTTTGAGCCATCAATTGTTTAAAAGAAAGGGGATAAAGTGGAATATATTGTTTCGAGCACGTTATACTAAAGTCTTGGACGTTGGAACAGAAGTTGAACACACCCCATACATCCGAAGCACAACTTAAAATTAACGAACACGTTTTGTTAGGTTTCAATAGTACATTTATTTTATCAGCTATCAACTATTTTAGTACATTTTATTCTCTTTGTAAAGCCGAATGCTCAAACCTATCTGCGCCAAAGCAGTACGCAAGCTGTCTTATGCGAGATATAAAGTTTGTATGTCCATAAAAACGAGAACGACGTAAAAGGCCTCTGTATACATGTAGAGAATACACCTAGGTCTTTTTGTATTCAAAATAGCTATATTTAATAATGTTCACCGTTATGTAGGATAATTATGAAGTACCCATAATAGACCTACATTTGAAAGGAAAAGGCTAAGTAATTTGTAACAAATTTTATTTTAAGTAGTTACTTATTTCATTTTTCTCATTTTTTTATCATTTACATCTTTGGTTATTTGTTTTGAAATATGGTGGCAGTAGTACATATATGCCGTTCCCAGTGCAGGTACAGTGGAAGGCAGGGGAGGAGTGAGGATTGAGGAGTGAAGGATTGGAGGATGGAGGATGTGCAGTGGAAGGAAGGGGAGGATGCACAGTGGAAGGTAGGACAAGATGGTGGATGAGAAAATGGTTAGGATGGAGAGAATCGTATAAGAAACTTTAAAGTGGACGGTTAAGTCTTTTTGATTGACGCACCCCTCTCTCGCACCTGCAAGGGGTGTTTTTGATTGGCAGGTCAATGAAGCGCGTTCGATTCTCGGATGTAGAAGTACATACCTTGAAGTATGAAGATAGGGTGAATTATGATTTAAGAAATAAACAGTATTTTAATATGTTAACTAGATTAAAATTTGAACCATTAATTTCTCCCGTATTAATCAAATGGTTAAGGGGGTATGAACCTCCAGATGACGTTGGGGGAAAATAAAGAATCCCTGTAAAAACCCAGCCCTACCGATTATTCTAGATCATTCCACAAAATTAAAAATACCCAATAAAACCCAGGTTAATATCATGGCGTTATTACCAATAATGTTCAGTCAAAGCTAGAATGACGTATTAGATGATGGTATTGCTAAAGTGTATAAAAAGGCGAGACCCCGAGTTAGAGGACCATCGCGTATTCTGTAAGGGAGAGGAAAAGTGTTTCTTTTTGTTGAACATTATTAATCGGGAAGTTATAGACTTGAATGAAGTGGGATGTCCCAAAGCCAACGAAATCGAGGATGATGGACCCATGATTACATGCATGCTTAGACATAAAACTGTCCGTAATAATAAGAGGTATTTGTGTGCACTATCTAAATGTATATTATTTTCCGAGTGGATTTAAAATCACAAGGATATTGTAATTAGTCATTTAGGGTATGAATAAATCGAATGAAACAACATCAATAAAACGTCTTTAATTGTAAATGTAGGCATCTTCCAAATAGCCTAATGATTCAGTTAAGATAAACCGATTTATATGGTTTAAGACCGTCCGGTCAAACACAAGTAATTGCGCCTCCACCTCAGAATCAACTTCGGGGTTCACCGTACAGGCGTCCCTCCTCCGAATAAATATCTCGTAAACAGCAGCCACAACACTTAGAAAAATGAAAATAATCGAACAAATTATGAAAATATAATTGATAATTATGTTGAAAACTAATTAAGTACCTGAAACCGTCACAATTAGGGGTTATATACGCATCATTCGGGATGTACTTCAAATGATGTGCATCTCTCTCCGGGCTAAATATAAATGTAAATAAATACACATCTCCTTGTACCAGAAGTAAATAATAGGGGGAAGCACGGCTTTCTAGCTCCCTGCGAAACACTATGAGATACGTACTTCACCCTATTTAGTTATGCCTATACTATTTATATAATTAGCAACACGTACAGTCCCTGTCAAAAGTTTCTGGACATTTTCATTTGGCTGCCATTTTGTTCCTATTTGAGCTAGAATAACAAAATAGGACTTTCTAAATAGGTTTACTTCTCAAAATTATTTTAAAATTACAAATGACACTGTGGCGCTAATAGGGCGTTAGCCATAGGGGAAATAGTAAAGCCCCCCGATAATGACGTTACGAAATAATGCTTCAAATATATCAACAATGCTATCGTTGCACACGTCTTGTCACGTAGAATCCGAATCTGTTTTCAAATTGTAAATCGGTTTTGAAAATCAAAAGTTATGACAAAAAACGTGACGTTCAAACAATAGCAAATAAGCCTAACGATTATATATTTTATCTATATCACCTTAGCTCAGTAGTAAAACATTACGATCAGAAAAACAGGATGTTCAAGCCATAGCATGGTTTTACTCTGAAATTATAGAAATGAGGTTTTAAGAATTACGTTCAGTAATTTATTTATTTATTAGTTAATTGCCAGTAGGGTCTTGATTTTAAAAGGACAATAGGGTTCCAACTTAGAAATAACGGTTTTGGATGGCTCTTTGGAAAGTAGAAATTTTGGATTTGTGTGCAGGGTAGTGTTAAGTCTGTGAATTTGGAATAATAAGCAAGTTGTAATTGCTAAAGTGGAAGGATTTTTGACATTAAAAATATTGCAAATATTCTATCATGTGCGAAGTTTGCGTTTTGGGTTTAATTCTTCTGTGGCTTTTCTGTAGTAAATGTTTTAAGCTCTTAAAGAATAAAATATTTTGTGTAGCTTCTGGGTGGGTGGGTTTTCGATGATTAATGTTTTTGTGTCTTTTCGGTAAATAATGTTTGGGTGTCTTCTCGGTATAAAAATGTTTGGTTGGATTTTGTAAGGAAATGTTTTGAGTGCTTGGAGAATCAATATCGTGGCAGAACTCCTGTTTGCAGAATAGGTGACGTGTCTACCATGGAAATGTAGCGAAGAATCGGGGATGAAGATTCACGATGACATGAATTAGAGAAGAATCTAACAACGACAAATTCTTGAAGAAGGATACGAATAATTATTTTTATTGTGAAATGGATGGTAATCTCCGAAGATAATGGTTCGAATTATTATATTATATAAATTAAAAAGACTCATTCGCCCTAATGGCATGCAAATATTGATATTCGAATACTCCTCCTTTTGTCTGGAAGTTTAATTTTTCCACCACTTTTGAAATTAGACAACTATCTCTTTAACTTTTAGAATGCCATATATTTTTTGTTAAATCTAAGGTTAATTATAGAACGTTGTATTTAGAAAAGTAGTCTTCAAAAAATGAATGAAATGGATTTTTAATGTGTATATAAAAACTATATAAGTAGTTCACTGGAATTTACATAGTCATCAACATTATAATAATAATAATAATAGAGGCTGGGCTCCATGAAACGAGAAATAAATACCTTTTGTATTTTATTTCCGAGTAGGTAGGCAGCCTTGTTTTTTAAGCTTGCAGCATGGCAAGCACTTAATTCATCAACCACGCCAAAGTGTATAATCACGGTAAACAAGTGCCTGCCTACGTTGGATATGATGTTACGATTTACGTTTATTCACTAATGAAAATATTCAGGAATTTTATCATGAATATTTGGAAAAATTTAATCATGAATATTTTTGAAAATTTGATCATGAACATTGTTAAGAATCTCATCATGAATATTTTCAAGAATTTAATCATGAATATTTTCAAGAATTTAATCATGAAAATTTAGAAAAATCAATCATGATAACTAAGAAAAAATCCATCTTGAATATTTGAAAAACAGTTCTTCATGAATATATAGAGAAAAAATGCATCATGAATACTTGGAAAAAAATACATCTTGAATATTTTCAAATTATAACGAATGGTATTATAGATGTTAAGCCTAAAAGTGTCTGACTTTTACTAGACGTCCTTAAGATTTAAATTGAAAGTCCCAATGTAAAAAAAACTCGATGTCTTAGATTAGTGGTGTCTTAGAAATTTGAGTAACAAATAGGGCATTGTAGAACATGGGTTTGATTTACTGGTCTTCCAGTACTAATTTCTGTATTAGTATACTTACGACGGTTTATTAACTTATGCAAAAAACGCGATACAGGATTGATTGACGTATAAACAGCTGGTAGTGTGTTCAATATCTCGATTTACATATTAGAACTGAAAAATTGCTTTTAGGTTATATCGATTCACACGGGTATACGGACTAAACACTTCCAAGACAAAGAACCCCAGGCATAATCTCCCATTACTGAAATTGTAAAAAATCCCCCATCCCCAGACAAAATCCTCGGTTGTTAACCCTATCCGAGAAAAGTGAAAAACCCCCCGATAATTATTCCCATCATAGAAAAAATACATTATCAATATAATCCGAAACACTTCAGCAATCCGGTAGTGCAATAGATCAGGCGTTGGACAATTTCTAATTAATTCGTTGACTTTTATTCATTTCAAGGGAGAAATAAGTTCAGCCACTGAAAGAACACTTGTGGGAGTTTTAGAATTACTCATACCATTCACGGGGTCTCAGGAAACTCTTTGCCAAATTTCAACCTTCTGCTTTGGATAACGAATGCGCGCGAGGAAATTTGTTTTCACGCTATAGGGTAGGCAACTCCCCTATCTCCGACAGCAGCTTATTCTGTATATACTCTATTTTCAGCTTCGGTTGTTAGCACGCGCAAAGCTAGGTCTCTATGTTATGTAGCTTTCGGCGTGCTGACAAGAGACGAAGAAAAAAAGGATTATAAATGTCCGCGAGACTTTTATCTCAAATGCACGGACCTGTAGGCTTTAGTTTCAAATACATGCATAGTCGTATGTAATCAATTGGTGGGTCCTTCAAACATTATCAAGGAACGTTGCGCTATTAAAAATAGCGAAAATTATTTCTTGAGATTCCCAAAAGATTTAGAAACGTAATAAATATTTATAATACTAACTCTAACATCCTTCTTAATAGTCTAAATTAGTATTACTTGAAATTTTAAAAGTCACTGGCTCGACTATGAAGTCGACACTCGACAGTCGAGGCACTTCAACTTTTTTCGAAGCCTACTAGAATTTCCGCCCATACATTTGACCTAAAACTCGCGGATATTTTAAATCCAGAGAAACATTATTTTCTTCGTCTCTTGTCATCACGCACAAAGCTACGTTACATAGAGACCCAGCTTTGCGCGTGCTGACAACCCAAGCTGAATCAGATTATACAGAATAAGCTGTCGTCAGAAATAGGGGAGTTGCCTATCCTATAGCGTGAAAACAAATTTCCTCACGCGAATTCTTTATCCATGCTCCTATGACACCGGAAGTAGGATAAAAACCCTTGGAAAGAAAAAGAGACTGAGATCCGCCTTTTTACATAAATAGAAATTGATTTTTAACATTTTTAGCGGTAGAACTTTTGGTAAACATTATATTTTACAATATTATTACAACATTTACATACGAAAAGGTTTCCTCTAAAATAGCAATAATAGCGCTTAATAAAAATTATAATATTTGAAAAATGCTAAAAACATTCATAATTTGATATCGCAGCTTTTTGAAGATCATTTCATCACCTAATAGAGAAATTATGAAAGGCAACATATAAATTCTATTATTTGAGTGTTAAAAAATGGCATTCTTTAACTTCCGTTTTAAGACTTTTACCCTACTAAACCACATTAAGCCTTTCGAGTGGATGGGCATAAATTGGTGCACATCCATCCTCTAAAAAATTATCTGGCCATCGTGTCCGACGATGAAACGTTTATCATTCGTAAAGTCTACACTAACTGCTCGAGTGTCTAATTTGTGTTCTCTGTTCCAGGGTTGTTTGATTTAAATCAAGCGATTTTTTTTTAAAAAATCATTTGATTAAAATCAAGAATATATTTTTATTTTTAAAAAATGTTTTCTAAGATTCCAAGAAGTAGGTTAAGAAACTTGAGAAGAAACTTAACTAGAAAAGACCTATAATTAAAAACAATCATAGTGTTGTTATATTTCAATTTAAGTTTTTCCCAGAACTTCAGTTTGTCTTGCTGGATAGGCTAAGAAATGAAATAGCGGTCAAGCTAGTTTTTTTATACAAGCATTTGAATAGTAACAATATCCAATAGCTGCTTAAATGTCATGATTATTTTCCTTTTGGTTAGTTTTGACTCAAGACTTTTCATGTTGGTAATTTACTATCTAGTAGTTCAATAAAAAGACAATAAATCAATTAAAATTAAAAAAATCCGATTTAAATAAAAACATCAATTATTTGGTTTTTTTGAAAAAATCAAAAAAATCAACAACCCTGCTCTGTTCCAAATTGAAGCCTCTTTAGACTTTTAGAGAAAATAAACTTCACGTTTCTTAAGTGCCACGCGAAGCGTTCAAGAAGACCCTGTCTCACCAAAGTTCATCTTACGGTTTTAAACTTATTTGAAGTTGCTCACAAGTATCACGCTTAAAAAACTTCTCGGACGTCAAATCTTTGGTCGTCCAATTCTTTGCCTATCACCTCCATCGTTAAATTAAGTTTTTAAGAATGTCTATTTTCAACCAAAAACTAATTTTTATCTTCCACTCGACGAAAAAATATTTTCACCTATTCCAAGTTTACTATATAAAAGAGACCGCAAACCACTCTTTTTATCAGTTAATTTTCATATTCTCCGAACAATTAAAATGGCTGATAGAGTATTAATTCGTCGTCAAATTGTTGAACTTCATGAGCAAGGTCTTTGCAATAGAGCAATAGCGCGGCAATTAAATGTTTCACCGACCACAGTGGCTACATGGATTGATCGTCAAAGAAATAATGAATTTAACGGTGGAGCTGATAGGGAGAGAGCCGGACGACCAAGGGCCCTAACGGACAGAGACCTCCGTCTGATAGGTCGGACGAGTAGGGCACAACCTTTTTTAACCGCGAGGCTCGTTAGAGCTGAACTGGAGCTGCAAGCCAGTGTAAGAACTGTGGGAAGAGCCTTGGCAAGCCAAGGGCTGCACGGAAGGGTCGCTTGCCAAAAAGATAAGTTGACTGCGGCAAACCGACAAGCGAGGTTCGAATTTGCTCAAGAGCATTTAAATTGGACACTGGAGCAGTGGGAAACCGTGGTCTTTACGGATGAGAAGAGTTTCGTCGTTGGACATAATGGCCAGGTAATTTTAATTAGTTCGGAAGTGTGTTGAATGAGGAGATAGACATAGAGTAACAAAGCCTATCGTTAGAGTATTTATTACTTTACACTCGCTCACCATTAATCAAGTATTTTTGACGTTTTAAAGATATGGGTTAGAAGACCTGTTGGCATGCGCTACAGAGAGCCCTACATCATCGAGGTTCAACGCAGTGGTCGATTTTCCGTAAACGTTTGGGGTTGGCTATCGGCGGTGAATTCCGGATGTTTGGTTCATATCGAAGGACGAAACAATGCCCAACGATATGTCCAACTCTTGGAAAACGACGCTTTGCCCAGCATATTGGAAAGGTTTCCCGACGGAAACTTTACCTTCATGCACGACCGCGCTCCAATACATACGGCAAGATTGGCCACAGAAGCGCTGGAGAGGCTTAGTGCGACTCACGGTTTTAGGGTAAGTGTCTTATCACCGATGTTAAATGTTCTATCACAGCTTAATTAACAATAGCATTACATTATTTCTGTTAATGTATCGTAAAGGTTATGAACTGGCCTTCAAAAGGGTGCGACATGAACCCGATAGAAAATCTCTGGGCGGAAATGGTCCGAAACGTTGACCATGTCAACGTTAGAAATGCAGAACAATTACTGGAAACTGTGCAAAATGCTTGGCGAGATCTAAAATTAAACGTGGAGTTATTCCAGTCCTACCACAACTCGATGCCTAATAGGATTCGAGATGTCTACGAAAACCAAGGATATTGGTCGCGTTATTGAAACGTCGTTTTGTGCAATAAGCCCATTTATTTTTTTGTTTTTTCTTTATTCCAAGTATGCCAAGTTAAATAACCCCGATTTATAAAATATATGCAGCTATGTTTCTATAATGTCCAATGCTAAGTAACATTATTTTTTTTGGTTCGAATGCGGTCATCATACTTAGAAAATACAGCGGCCACACATTTTCGATTTATGTTAAAACTATTTCCAATAAAATGAAACTAGATCCTTAAATTATGAACTTTGAGTTGACACATGATCTTTACTTCTTTCTTTGGGGGAAAACAACAATTGTCCTAAGTAGGCATATAATAAAGTTACAACTTTATATGGTCTCCGATAACGTTTAGGAAAATACTTTGCGAGATTATACACAATGCTTAATTCATCTTGAATTGTTTCACCGTAAATATTAACTTCATTAGATTTACTTCTGTGTGTTTTTACACATTTCTGCGCCACAATCTGCCTAAAATTCACATATATAAATTCAAATACTATTTGAAACAAACCATTAAGGTTGCAGTTGTAAAGTAGTACTACGATTATTTGGTCCGATTCTTGGTATACCCTACGGTTACAATGTTAAAAAACATAATAACCTACCTTCTTGAAAACACAATACGAAAGAGACATTTTCTGTAAATTTCACGAATACCAACCGTTCTACTATTACGTAGGGCTTTTTATTTTTGTCAAATATTACGTTCCAAAATTCAATCTTAGGTATCATTGCAAACAAGGCAACGAAAGTTTAAAGAGGTAGTTGTTAAT
This sequence comes from Phalangium opilio, assembly GCF_054372755.1. NCBI lineage: Eukaryota > Metazoa > Arthropoda > Arachnida > Opiliones > Phalangiidae > Phalangium > Phalangium opilio. The sequence continues at coordinate 206,464 of NW_028324167.1, forward strand.
TTTCAAATGTGCAGGATTTAAGCAAATTCAACACTAAACCGATAAAGCTCGAAAGTATAGAAAACTTTAGCACATAAATATATTTCTGTCATAAGAATAATTGTAGTCATAACCGTAAACATACTTCAATAATTTGAATTACATCAGGGATTCTACATGTAAGAGGTATCGGAAGCGGACATATAACCAAAGTTAAACATCTGGCTCGGGCAGAGGGGTCTTTTAACTAGTAGAGGCGAAGGCTAGTGGTCCCTTTCAAGGACAAATTGAAAACAAATCCAAAGCTGGTGAAACACGGCTCAACTGCGCATGGCACACCGCTGCCGGAGCCACTCGTTTCTGATCCCTCTTACATCTAGAATCCCTGAGATTGATAAACATACGCGTAGTATTAAATGAAGGGCCCTTGTAACCATTCCCCATAATTTGTAACACTTTTTCTATATTCTTCATTTTCGATTTTCATCTATTTCAGATATTATGTCACTGGAATTCGATCAAACATTATTATAGACCAATTTGAAATTTCCTTGGCATAAGCCAACACTCAAGGGGTAAGCCCGCCATCGGGGTAAACTCGTGATTCTAAGAAGCTCCGCTAGAGGCAGTGCGAGTTGGCAATAGCCTCCTGCATGGCGTGAGCTCGGGACCCAATATAGCCGTGCTTCTTGGCGTGAAGCAGTTTACCCCGATGGCAGCCTCGCCCCTGCGTGTTATTTTATCTGTGTGTAATTTCCGAATTGGTCTATTAAAGTCCATTCTAACATCTATTCCTTAAGAGTTTCACAACCTTCAATACACGTTGCTCCGCATTCGAAACATTTATTCTCTAAACGCTTCAAATGTATAATTAAACTTAAGTCCAACTCCTAGCCCAGTATACGTGATTTACGAGAAGCTTCCTCTAGGGCGCTGCCATAGCGAGTGACAGCCGGGCGTGCCTTTGTTAGTGGCTGACATGGAGAGTGAGTAAACGTGCCTCTGTAGCCTTGACTGAAGAATTCTCTGAAAAGGGGGAGGTAACCTCGTAAGTCCTGTATAGAGCCCCTCCCTTCAACACATAATGAAACGTTTTAATTATCTTAATGGCTCACTTAAACTATGTTTTGCCAACGCTGCTGACGGAGACGGCAAAAAATACCAATGGGCCTTAGTTGCTAACTCGCTATAAGGAAAATAAGACTCGCCTCTTCTTTCATCCCCCCCGTCGCGGGGAAGGGGGGTCGTGGACAATGACGTGCGCCAAAATAACCCTGTTCTCCATTCCTTCTTAGAAAATTAAATGTGTTAATAATAAAACGAAAAGCCACCCAAATAGTATCGATCAAACATTTATTTTCCCAGGCGCCAAATACCATCATGCAAAATTCTGGAAACGTTTTCTTCTCGAAAATCCTCTCACTTTTAACCTATCACAAAACTCGTGTATTATATTTAATTCACTGAATACCATTTATGCAAACTCTAATTGTAATTCAAACATTTCTCAATTTCCAAACCGCCCTGAACATTCATTCCCATGTTAGTCTCTTCCCTTATTGCGTAACACCCGGTTTTCACTGGGCGAATTTTATGCGTTTTTCGCATTATTTTGCGGAAAAGGAAAAACCTTTCCTCTTTTTTTGACGAATTTCGCGATTTTGCGTTGTGGGTGCTATTTCTATTTTTGCGAATTTTCCCGAGGCGCGTTTTTCTTTTCCGTTGGCACGAACCAATTATTGAGGGTTTGCTGGTCACGTGGTTAAGTCATCGCTTTTAATATTTCTGAATTTCAGGGTGAAATTACATTTAGTAGGGTTTGACCATCTTGTTTATCTCCGCTTTTCCTTTACTACAGAGTTAAGTTGATTCTGATACAACAAAATAATCGTTAGGCTTATTTTTCATCATTTTGGACGTCGCGTTTTGGGTCATAACTTTTGACTTTCTAAACCGATTTTCAATATGAAAATAGTTTTGGATTCTGTGTGGCAAGACGCGTGCAATGACCCCATTGTCGACCCATTTGGTGCATTATTTCGTCATGTCATTATCGGGGGTCTTTACCATTTCCGGTATTACTATCACCCAAATTATGCAACTGTGCAATATTTCTGCGCAAAATAATTTCGTGAAGCAGATCTATCTAGAAAGTCCTATTTTATTGCTCTAGTGCAAATAGAAATTAAATGGCAGCCAAATGAAAATGTCCAGAAACTTTTGTCGGGGACTGAATACAATATTCTTGGCGCGATCTCAAGTTGAACGTGGAACTATTCCAGGCGTATCATCATTCAATGCCTAGTAGAGTTCGGGAGGTTTACGAAAACCAGGGATATTGGTCACATTATGACACCGTAAACTTCGCATTTACGTCATGTAAAAACTTTAATTTGTTTTGTGTAATTTGTTAGAGTATGTTTAGATCTATTATTAGATTTCATTAAAATTTTCTTAAAATCTTGTATTATAAATATCGTAAGAATTACTTCTAACTGGTATTTATTGGTTTTAGTGTAATGGTGTCCACACATGTAAATACTGAAATAATAACTGGCGAAGTCAACTGGTTTTTCATTGCTCAAGTTTTAATAAAGAAAGAATTAAATATGATCGTATAGTTCTTTTAAAGTTCATTGCACAAGTTGTCCTGTGATCTTATTTAAAACCTAATTACTTCCAATAACGGAAATGTCGACATTGAACTACACGCAAACCTCTATCGCGTTTTTCGCAAAAGTAAATAACCATCAAAAGTATACTACAACCGGAAACAATAAAAAATAAACCAACAAATCGAACCCGTGTCCTTAAGTGTTCTCTAAACCATTAATTACTCAAACTTCGAAGACACCACTAATCTAAGACAAAAAGTTTAATTTAAACTCGAAATTTTAATTTAATTCACAAGGACACCTACGTAAAGCTCAGTAGCTTGTATGCTTAACATCTATAGTTACAATTTGACTGATAATCTACTCCGAGTCCAAACTCCTTTATCAGAGGTATGAAATTTTGCAGGGACGGTACTCAAATGCAGTAGGCGAGCTCTTAGGTTTCTTCTATTCCTCATCATCTTGAAAAATGGCGGCGTCTACGTGTTTCAACCAAAGCTATAACATTTAAAACACTGGTTCCCAACATCCGTAAGACTGACTTCATGTCTTTTGAAGCTCAATTTTCCACCTTCGTTAAAAATGGCGGCCTGAAATGCAATAATATATCTCGATGGGCAACACCGGTAGTTTTTTTTTGCTACTCTGTAAATACTAAAGGTTATTGTTTTGAAAACATTGAAGATGGATTTTATTATTCTAAATATTCAAGATGAATTCTTTTCTAAATATTCATGATATAATTTCAGTAAAACATCATCTTCGAATAAAATACTTAAATAAAATAAAATTTCTAACCGAACAACCTTGGAGAAGCTTCAACCTTTGACAGGGCAAGAAAATGGTATTTAACTCTATACATGGGCGCCCGTTAAATTTCTCATTTCAAGTAAAAAATCCATGGCGTCTTAGAGTATTGTGTAAATCATGGCGTCTTAGATTATTGTGTAAATCTAAGTGTCCCTCTATCCATATAGATTATGAAACGTAAACTTTAAACTACAAAAGAATAATAACAAATTATTTTAGGGGAAATAGTCAAGGTTAATAGTGGAAGCAGACTCAATTTAGTTTTTTGCCAAATTAACGATAGTAAAATTGAGATATTAAATTCTCAATGTCACAAACCAAGGCGCTTACCGACTATATTATAGCAGGAAAAGTATGGGCTATTGAGTCTGATTGTTTTCCGATGATCATTGAAACTGCTCTACTCTAAGCTAAAAAATATATAGAGCAACCTTCATACGCTGAAACACGACACAATTGCAAACGCTGTGTTTTGTATCGTTTGTAGGGCCTCTCTCTCTTTTTTGCTCTATGTTCCAAAAACAGCCATAATTTTCAAAAAAACAAATTCTTAAGTAAAGTTTAAAGGGATAGTTATCACGTTTAAAATGTGCTGGGAATAAGAAAACTTGCAGAGTAAAGCCGAGAAAGCGGGAATTACGTTAAAATTATCCACGTCGTAAAATATTTTCATGTCATAAGAACTTGCGAATAATTTAACTTGTATACATATATTATTATAATTCAAACCATTCTTATCCACTTTGAATTGAACAATGTCTTCTCAACCATCCTCATGAATTTGCCGATGAAATGTTATTCCCACAATATTACTTTCAGAGCATTTCTCAACATCCAATTCTCAAGCGTCCAAACATTAATTACCGAACGTCAAATAAGTTCTGTTACCCCTGTATTTTAGTCATGCCACCTATTTTGCTCCATGAACTATCTCTGTTACAACTGTATTTTAGTCATGCTACCTATTTTGCTCCTTAAACTTTCTCAAAGTATATTCTTGAAACACTGTCCATCATTCAATACCGCGGCTCGTCCAACTTTTAATAGCGATTCAACAGATAACGCCGTCTGCCGTAAAATATCCGTCGAAGGAATTATCCCCAATTATCCACCCACTGTATTAGCAACTAGGAAATTATAAAAATTCATTAAACATATCCAAATCTCTAAATATTTAGACGTTTACAAACCGCCACCAAAAATCCTCCATTTCCGAAGACTGAGTCTAATTCATAAGTTCCCATTTCTCATATGTCAGTGTGGAACTAAAAATTCTCGGGTTGGAACATCTTGTTTTTCTAATCGTAATGTTTTACTACTGAGCTAAGTTGATATAGAACAAATAAATAATCGTTAGGCTTATTTGCTATTGTTTTGAACGTCACGTTTCTTGTCATAACTTTTGATTTTCTGAACCGATTTACAATTTGAAAACAGTTTCGGATTCTACGTGACAAGACGCGTGCAACGATAGAATTATTGATCCATTTGAAGCATTATTTCGTAACGTCATTATCGGGGGGCTTTACTATTTCCGCTATGGCTAACGCCCTATTAGCGCCACAGTGTCATTTGTAATTTTAAAATAATTTTGAGAAGTAAACCTATTTAGAAAGTCCTATTTTGTTATTCTAGCTCAAATAGGAACAAAATGGCAGCCAAATGAAAATGTCCAGAAACTTTTGACAGGGACTGTACATGGGGTGCATCTGCTCGGCGGTGATGTCTTCCAACTTTAACATGAGATCCTCAACTCCCGCAATTATAATGCCGGGCATCATCAAACCCCGGATGTTAGCGATAATTCTAATATTGTAATTTTATTAGTACTATTTAACAAACTAATTATAACACCCTGTTTATTTACTTAAATCCATCGCAATTCATTACTTCAGCGATGAATTGCGGTGTGGGATTACCCTCGTAATCGTCTAAAGCATCTCTATTAAGTTCAAAATAAAATCAGACCCAAATAACGCGTATGATGATACTATTATTGAAAATTACTTACAAATCCTCCACGCTCAAAATTGGAAGTGTGTCACTATCTCCAGCCTCCTCCACCACCACATTAACTTCTTCGTTATCTTCAACATTATAATCGAGTTCATCACCACTAATTTCCTCCCAAAAAATTATTACACTTTCATCGTCACTAATATCTTCCACGTCTTCTCCCTGGTTATATATTTGAACCGGGAACGCATCCGAAATCGGTAAATCTTCCGCTACCATCTTAAAATTAAGATACTTAGAGAGTATAGACCACCGTATAGCGACAAGATTGTCGCTATACGGTGGTACTGTGAGGAGGGGGGTCATTTCTTCCCCCTTTTCGTTCTTCTCTCTAGATGGTACAGCGCCCGAGGGGAAAATATGATGGGGGGGGGGAATTGATGACGTCACGTATCACGTGATATTGTTGGCGGGCATTTTGAATTTATTATTAGTGTATTGGTATCACGTCACGTGGTTTATTGGTATTGAAGGCATTCAGTGTCCATAGTGGTATTATTTTGGTGTGTCTTTAGGATATTGTATACATTTAAGATATAATTTACGGGTAATTCTATAGGTTCTGTAGGTCTTTTCTACACCCAACCTTCCCGTAATGTTGAACGATTTTAAGGTCTCGCCATGTATGCTTATGTTATATTACAAGAACTAGATTTAAGTGATATAAGGTCCACGTAGTTTATTGAAAAGGGTACAAATTAAGCTACGATGATGTTTTAGGTGATCTCCTGTTTTGTGTATTAGTTAGTAATCGAAATACATGGTTAGAACAATATTACATTTTAATACCATAAACGTGGTATTACGGCAGTTTTTGCACAGTTTGGTAGTTGATTAGAAGTTAAAATGAAGCAGAGCTGCTAAAACATCATAAATAAAATTTGATTCACATTAGTTTTAATACGAATTTGGAGAATAAGTACAATTACTTGAGTTAAAATGCGAAATATTACTAAGAAAAACATCAGAAAATACGGGTTACATAGAATACATGGTAAATAAGCACAATACTAGTTATTAAATTAAAAATCTTCATATACTGAAAAATATATATTTTCCTACGCGCTAAAATATTTATATACAGTTAAAATGCGCAATCATTAGAAAATACGAATTACAATGTTTTTAATAACAAACAAATCCACTAAGAGGCAAAATTAATACTACTTCAAAAAATCGTAGTAAAAGATGATTAAGCTCATAAACATTTACCATCATAGAAAATAGAACAATATTACTGCATGCGAGATTATAAAGTACATATATACCCATGTACCTTCATAGAAAATAAAGCAATACTACTTTTATAGGATTTAAAAGCTATAATGGTTATTATAAGATTTTAGTACAATATTAGGTTAGTTATTAAACTAAAATGCTCACAGGATTGACGAAAAAATATATTTTTTCTGACGCGCTATACACGCTAAAATACTAATAAACGATTACTGATAAAAATATGGAAATATTACTAAAACATATTACTATAATTATCATCAAAAAATAAAAATTACACTTATACAAAACAATTCAATACTTATTGACTAAAGTGCTAATATATACTAATTAAAAAAAGCTTACTAAATGCAAAAATATTACCAAAAAATGCTGCGTATTCGTTAAAATATTGTTACATGTTAATAGTTAAAATACGTTAATATTACTATAAATAATGCTTGAGATACTAATTAAAATACTGATACGGGGTATCTAAAATATATTCAAGTAAATTATGTGGAAAATGTCAAAGATTCTAATTAATATAACCGTATGGGGTAGTTTTATAGTCAGATATTATTCTAACTTTATCCACTACGACCTGATATGTTTTGGCCTGGTTGATCGTGATCAGAGTATGATCTTGTAGACGTCTGATTTGAGGGCCAATAGGGACTTGAACCGAGTTCATTAGAGGTTCACCTTCATTGTTTACTCCCAGTAGTTTCTTCATTGTTTCGAAATTTATATAATTTTCAGTAGAGGCGTTTAAATAAAATCCTTTAACTTTGATAATGTTAGTTTTTTGGCCCGTTTTAGGGTCGAGAATATCTATAGAATAGTTCTTGGGTCCAGCACTCCCCCATTCACCAATATAAGCGTCTTGCCCATAAGGTTCTAATTCATTTTTAGTTGCCCTAAATAATCGCCAGTGGGTAGCAAATGAGCGCCGTCTGGCGAGAGGTATACTAAACTATCCGTGTCATAATAAAAACAAAGGTCACCGACCTTTTCAAGATGTTTTAGTAAATGTAGACGGGCCATAGCTGTTGTGTAACAAGCGATAACTACATTTGTGTGTTTGTGCACAATCTCGTTTTCTAGAATGTGTTCGTATTTTACTAGTACGGTGTTTTCGTTGATTGTTAGTAAACTTTTAACCTCCAAGTCAGGATTTAGTATTAATGCATATAATTCGCAAGCACCTTTGATTATTTCGGTAGAGGTGTGTCTTGTTTTTGGCCAAATTTACCCCAAAAAGGATTAAGCATAAGTTTGCTAAGGCATCTGGGACCTTCATTTTTCTCTACTTTAGTGATATCCAGTTCTACACCCTCTTCGTCTTTGAAGTTTTCGATATAGTTCTCTTTATCTTCTTGAGTCTGACAATCTGCCGGGAAGCCACTAGCTTGGGCTTTATACTCTAAAAAGGTATTAACGTAATCTTTAAACAGTCCTTCCTGTTTTGTTTTGGGGTCGTACTGTGTCACTTTGTATGATCAAGCCTCGTACATTCGTATGATTTTGTAGCCATTCTCTACTGCATGACGTAGCTCTTCTACTACCCATGTACCTCTCAATTCTCTCTGTCCAGGAATGTGTTCGCAATCATCTTGAAATTGGGTTTTGCAGCAGGTGTAACATAATGGAAATGTTAGTTTTCCGTTAATACGAACAGGCAAAGCTGGATGAATGAGGTTTTGGGCCGGTAAGGCGTCGCATTTAAGAAGTCCATCAAACGAAAATATGTCAGGAAAATCGTCTAATATTATTTCAGGATGGCCTATAGGTATCTTAGTGGTTTTGTTAATGAAAGGGTATAAACTTGTGAAATCCACGTAATGAATACGCTCCGATCCTGTTGTTTTATGGTAGAGTTTTGTTGCGCAACATTTCCCCCGAAGAATGCATCTCGGGGGTCTAATCTTTTTACTATTTTAGGCATAATATCATTATGGTTTAAAAACTCTATTATTTCGGGCTTATTGGCTTTTTCTTTCTGCCATTCACACTCCCATTTGACATTTACTTTATAATTGAGGGATTCAAATTTGGCTAACATGTTCATGCTTCTAATATATCTAGAATTCAAAGTCTGTGCAGGGTCTCCGTGCAAAGCCTTGTTTCTGTTTAGAGGAAAGTGTATTTTACACCCGTGATAGAAACACCCCCAGTACTCGAATATTTCTCGGTTTATTTCACAAAATCCGTCTTCTTTGAGTTTTTGTATTCTGGTTTCTTTCCCCCTAAAGGAAGATTGGATAGATATGTTTCGTTTGTGTGCTGTCCACTCTAACCATTCTATAGCCCCTATCGACTGATTTTCGCTAAGTCTATAATAATAAGCCGGTATAATGCCTATAGTATCGGGTTTAAGATAATTTCGGCGAAACACGTGAGAGCACACGCCGGGAAGAGTAATTGCGCCGCAATTAAATGGATCTACACCCGTTACTTTAAAGAGTAGTGCACGAAAAGTTAAACATCCTAGGAATAGTAAAACCGTGTCGTTCTCACAATAATAATTGAGTTCCTTCAAGCAGTCGAAACCTTTACTTTACTATCTTCGGAGCTATGCCATTTTAAGAAGGTATCTAATTTGTTCCTTGTAAAATATTGACAACCATAAGCTTCGATAGGGGGGAGATTAGTTTCTATAACATAGTTAGTTTCATCCTGTCTATTTACATCAAATTTATTTTCTATTACATTGAACAAAAAATGTGGAAAATACCCTTTGGCGGCGTTGGGTATACCGAAGGTTGCGGGAAATTTAGCTAAAGCAACAGGAATGAAATTATAAGAATCCAGAAATAACAAGTTAAACAATTTCATTTCTAAAATTCGAGTTCCGTTAATTTTCAAAGACGGAACGAATTTCTCATCTCTATTAATGATTTCTCTAATTAGCAGCTGGTTATCATAATTACTTCCAAAATGTGACAGTATGATGACGTTCTTAACGGCATGCAATTGCATTAAATAATCTAAAAATATACCTATAGGATTCCCACCCTAGAAATGTTGTTTACGAGGCCCGAATTTCCCGCACATGGTGCAACTAAAGTCTAGGAATGTCTCGTCTATACAATTTTCGCAAACGGTTATACTGACTAACAGGATAGCCTGGTGTTCGTAGGCTCCCAACTTTTCCTGACATACCTTCGTTTGTATACATTCTACGTCAAAGAAAATGTACATATTGTTTGGCTGATTAGGTCTAGGTTTCTTAACAGAGGGCACTATCTGGGGTTTATCTTTGATAACCTGGATATAACACAAGTGGTTGCTGGGCTGATATTTCTTACAGACCTGACAATATATCTCCTCACACGTATGATATTCGGCCCTTCGAGAAAAATCTAGTTTTCAAACAGTCTTTACAGTGAAAAAGACGCTCACATAGGGACTTTTTACTGCTTGAAGTTGCTAAATGACTTTCAGAACAGTTATTGCCCAAGAAGTTTCGTAAACAATGGTCGCAAGCTATCTTGGGGCCTTGGCAGATAGTGGGTCTCATGCAACTAAAACAAAAGTCGTTACATTTATGTGATTGTAATCGCCAATAAGGTACGAGACATTTTTCACAGAATCGGTCGTGATTGAAAAGTGGTCTTAATTTCGTATTAACGTTATAATGGTTATTTTCATTTAGTAAATAGAGGCGGGGCCTAGTATCATCGGGATCGTTTTCACCTAAAATTAAGATAGGAACGCTATTTTCGAATTAGTAGACGAAAATCGAATATTGATTTAAATAAATTTTGAACTTTTGAAACGATTCGGCAGTCCCAAACTCACTAGCCCTTACTCCTTTCTTAAGACATAGTTCTAAAGCAGCTTCTTTCTGCATTTTGTTCTCATCTCTAGATTTAGATATTGATTTGTAATGTGTCTTTAGAGTCTTGTCTTCGGTTGTATCATTAGCATGAGCTCTATGCGCTATAGCCACAAAAAGAGATCGGGCTAAACAGAGATAATCTGAATTGACTATGCGTACAATACCACGTCTATCTTGACAGAATAGATTAAAAGGTTTAATCCCTCGAGGTAACGTGAGAGTCTTGCCCTCGGGCAATCGTACAATGCTAAAAATAATTTTAACAGGACCCAGGAAAAATGCTTCCATTTCGTCATCATATAACATAACACTAAGCTGGTCAAAAAGAATATTGGGGTCGACTTGATCTGCTCTTCTAAAAGATAATTCTAGCTCGGACCTACAAATATTCGCCGCACTCTTTAAAGTAATTTGGACGTAATCTGTAGGCCTGTACTTACTAAGAACGCATTTCGTCAAGGTACATACACTAGCGACAGGGTCGTTAGTAACTCTGAGAATTACCTCCCTACCATACATGTTAAAATGTTCGAAAAGTCTCTCACTTTGACCTATTATCTCGCAAGAAGGTAGGTTGTCAATAGGTGTGGGCTGGTCCGTTTCTCCTCCTCCCCATTGTACGTCGATATCATCGTCAGAAATCGCCTCTTCAGATACGTGCTCCCGCGATAGTGTCTCCTCTACGGGTGGTCCTTGATCTTTTCCGTCTAAAAACTCGCCTATCTCTTTGTCATATTGCGAGCTGTTGAAGTCGCCGATCTGGGCTTCCTCTTCCCGTATATCACGCTCAATTTCTTCTTGTCGTTTCGTCAGGCGATCTACATATTCAGTTCTTAAGGGACCAGGAATTAGATTCCTTAAGTTTTCCAATTCTTCTATGGTAGTACAGTCCTCTGGTACTCGTGCAACTGTTTTCATATACTCAAGTAAGTCGAGGCAAGCTTGAATGACATTCAAGTCACCTTGTACTACGAGTTGTGGTAGAGTCTGAGGTCCGTACAACGGATCTATTCTCAGATAGGCGCATAGGAAGAAATAAAACTCGTAAATTAAACGTAACGGCCAGGGTCTATTTATAGTCAGTTCGTTCAACGTTGTACGGAGAGTTTCAGGATCCATGTTTAACTTTCGGTGTTTGAAGATCGACTGCGTATTTTGATCATTTCCTAAGCCGCTTTTATACTAAATTTCTTAATAGACAAGCCCACATTCCTCAATAATTTAACAATAGCCTGATTTATTGCCTCCTCAGTCACCAGATGTTTTCTCACAATGCATTTCGGACCCATGTCTGTTAATAGTTTACCGATTTTATAACAAAAGAATGTTGGATTTGCTTTATGTCAAATAAATTGTCAACAAAAGAGTGGCCTATAAATAGAATTTTGTTACAAACACAGCAAATAAGGGACAATTTTATTGGGGTAATAAATGAAAAACATGGTGTGTAAAAATTTTCTTGTGATTCTCAATTGTGACAATATCCTTTGTTATCTTCACGTCTGTTAAATAATAACGTTCCGAATTTTTCTAACAGGTCATAAAAACCATTGTACATTTTTCAAAAAAAATGCTACCTTGAGCTAACGAAATTTATTAATAGACACGCCCACATTCCTCAATCATTTAGCAATAGCCTTTATTACCTGATCCTATCAGTCACCAGATGTTTTCACACAATGCATTTCGGACCCATGCCTGTTAATAGTTTACCCATTTTATAACAAAATAATTTTATGTCAAAAAAGTTGTCAACAAAAGAGTGGCCTATGAATAGAATTTTGGTATAAACACCGCAAATAAGGGACAATACTTGTAATAAATCAATTAAATAACAGGGTGCGTAAAGCGTTTCTAGAGATTCTCAAATCTGACAATATCCTTTGTCATCTTCACGTCTGTTAAATAATAGGGTTCCGAATTTCCCTAAAGGTCATAAAAACCATTGTACACTTTTCAAAAAGTTACTTTTAACTCTACGTTAAGTTAACCTATGACCAGATAGTTTCTCACGGTCATGAATCACACTATGATTGTGTAGGAGAGAAGTAGGCCTATTCAATTAAAAAAAGCAATGAATCACAAAATAAATTCCAATGATAACAATGCAATAGCACTGGTCAACCACCTCCTAAAGCCCTTGCATGAACGTGTTTACGGAATAGGTAATAAAATATTTCATCAACCCGGTAGCAACTAGACACTTAAAATCTAACATATTTAACTCCTTAAGAGGCCAAACTTTCGAAACTTTTAAAGAATAGACAATGCCAACTGAACTAGTATTCGTTATGAAAAGGTTTATCAACGGAATGAAATTCTCAAAACAAGTCGAATAGCTAACATTATGCGTATTTTGCAGGATTAGAACTAAAGACCTTTCTCCACCTATGTGTATATACTGCATAAAACTCGAATAAAAAAGCTCCAAAGATGTAAATGTGTATAATAATTGAGATTGATTAGGCTTATTTGTGATTAATGATAATTTTCGCTAGTTACTAATATAGCGATTGACTGTAGTACCTTTAAAAGGGACACAATTGATTGTGAAAGGCTTGTAAATAAAGGAAGCTAAACCCAAAGCACTTTGGTCCTATATGGACAAAGAATTCTAGTGCTCCAAAATAAAAATATGGATCTGTCTGAAAAGGGGTTAAGACTTTGGAACACCGAATTTTAAAAATATTAGCGCCTATTAACTCGTATCATGTGGATGTATAGTTCATCATTCTGTAATAAAAACGGCACACAAAGTTTCGTCTTCTAACGTTTATTTGTAAGCCCTAATTAAATAAACCTGTTAATCCCAATAAAAAATCAGAGACTTTGTGAGAAACAAAAGGATTTGAGCATGATTTTTCTACCAAAGTATTCTTAATCTCGTCAAAGTTCTGTATAGGCGTAAATATCTACCCAACTTGTTAACAATGTTGAACCCCCAACTATTTAAGATCGGTTTAAGAGACTTCATCGAGCGGAAAAATCACAATATATTGTATGGTTTGAGATAGAAAGGTTAAAAATGTACAGTTTTTTAACAAATGTTTTGATTAATCCTAGATTGATACAGCGTTTACTTGAGATGTAAGCACTGAAAGTTTTTGATTTAGCTGACAGATTGAAGGTAAAATGGGGGTATTTAGGATAGCTTTAATTGTTATATTATTTGATACGTTAAAGATGATCAATGAGCGCTATTTCCTTTAAAAAAGAACGAAATTAGTCTCCTAGTCTATAGTTCTGGAAAAATACTCATATATTTTCATGGTTTCGATTAACGCATCAAAAAGGCCTTTTAAACTTGTCAGGATAATGGCTTCGGGGCAAACACCTAGAATCAAATGTCTCGTGGTAGAAAGAGTCACCAACTAACAAAGCAATAAATCACAAAATAAATTCCATTCATAACAATACAAATGGTTCGGCCATGCCCCTAAACCCATTAAGACACGTCTTTATAGTAAAAATAAAAACGGATGGGGATAAATCCTTTTGTTATGGATCAAGTTCGACCTCTCTTCCCCTTTTAATGTCATAAAACCAAGTGGGTGGTTAAATTAAAGAAAGGACAATAAATTCCAATGTAACTAAAAAAAATCTATAAGCATCAGACAACAATCGAGGGAAGCACCACCTTAAAGTCTGAACATCTCAAGAATAAGCGACCCTAACACTAGTGTTATCATATTCAATATTAAATATAGTCAAAGCAGGCGTCAAATTTTGCAACTATTGCTGTAAAAACCAGTATTTTTCATTATATTCAAATGTATTATTAAGGAACATTTTTACTGACGTAACAAAATGTTTAAACTTAACCATTTCGTAAGATTTCTCTCTTTTGTTAGTTCATTTGTATGTTTCTATTTGTAATATTCCCCCTTTGTGTATACTCTCGTATTGTATCTAGACTCTTGTGGCCATGGAGGGGGGGGGGGTTGTACCCAAGCCCTGGCGGCTTCACGACCCTTTTCCTCGAGCCTTATTAAATAAATAAATTGCAACGCTAAGAGTAAAGCTAGTTTTGAGGTATAGAAAATTAAATTCCTGAAGTCTGCAACACCATCTAGTTATGTATTGAAATTAATGATTCTGAAATAAATGAAAATATGCTTTTCATCGAATCATTTTGATAAATGTTGCGAAAATCATCGCAACGTTTTTAGTCATGTGAACTGTTTTTCAAATGACTCGTTTCGTCATTTTAAGGCAACTAAAGAAACAAAGTGAGTTGAATTAACTGAAGTCAGTTTTTTTGTATGCAATTCTTTGGGGAATTTATTAAACCCAAATAAGCATTTTTTATACGTTAGAAAAATGTTGCGTATAATATTTCCTTCTATTGCTAGAAATCCACGATTCATGCACTGACATTAGCTAAATGACACTCTGTGTTGTACTTTGAACTTTTCGCTGGTCCTATATTCTGTTTTAGTATATAGGGATGTATGTATTTTCTAAAGGTGTTAGTTAGAATCTGTGTTTTTCCCTAGAACAGTGTAAATAGCAGTGAAATTCTAGTGTGAAACTATGTAAATTATTCGGCATTGTAAACATATACTATGGTATTTTAATACTCGTGCTCGAATTGATTGACGTTTCCCTGGAAATATTTTGGTTACTTAGCTTAGTCTTTGTTATAGTATATAGTTTCTGCGAAGAGAAGGGGGGGTCAAGAGGTAATAAATTTTTATTTAAATAGAAAAAAATTGGTGAAATTTTGCTAAATCAAAAGTGTTTTTGGTGAAACAGAGTATTTTTTATAAATTTAGCTAAAATTTATCGAAACGTTTTTAATCATTTGAAATGTTTTACAAATGACTCGTTTCGTGTTGCTAAAATGCAATGTACATGACTGTTTTCGTTTCGGTGGATTATTCATTTCCCCATGTATTCCTATGGGGTTTTAGGAAATTTAAATGGTCAATTTCGTGTCGGTCAATTGTAACCCAAATGATCAAAAACGTTTCGTTTGTTTTTTACTTCTAACACGAAATGCGTTGTGAATGATGCTTCTTTCATTACCGTTTTATGTTTTCCACAAATTTTTGATTACGTTGCCGATAATTTTGATAAATATAGTACGCAATAGGTTAATGCTTCGGTTTAATGATATATTGCCTTTCTGTTAACGTTACAAAAACATAACTTGTTGAGACCTGTCCTGATAATGCCCTCGGGGTAAACACCTGGAAAAAATTAAATGTTTGAACCCCATTGAAGGATGTGTCGCCGCCCCCCTCAATGACATAAACTTGGACATAACACATTTGTGTGTGTTATAAATAACTCTAAATATAAATACCATCGATTCAATACAAATGGTTCGACCCCCTCCCCCCCAAAGCCATCGCGGCTTAGCGTGGTTACGTATAAATAAAAAATAGATGGGGATAAAGGTTCACTACCTTTTAATATCATAAAACCTGGTGGGTGGTCCAATTAAAGAAAAATAAATTACATTGATAGCAATGCAAGGAATCTAGTGACACTGCCACGCCCCCCAAAGCCCTTTAGACACGTTTGAACGTGTTTACGTATAAATAAAAGAAGCTCTGGAGAGAAAGGTTGGTGACAAGGCTAGTAAGAAATCATGTGTTACGGTACATGTAATTCCTTTTTTGGTTAAAATGTCACTTAAAATGTATGTTAATTAGAAAATATATGAAACAGTCAAGCTTTATTCGAGTATACTTTACTCGGAAATGTTAGGATCAGGATTTTATGATATTTTATAGTAATATTTGTTCACTAGGAGTGTGGAGGTGTTTTGACCTCTATCTTCCTAGGTATCGACTCAGTTTGCTTGCGTTTTGGAACTCGGCCTTGAATAGTCATTTTACCTCGTCAATAAAAGAGGGATTAAGTTTTGCTTTTTATTATAGCGGTCAAGGCGCCAGGTTGCAAAACACCGTAAGTTTATATTTAAAGCTGGGATTTAATCGAAATTTCTAATAATTGATCTTTATTTTGCAGTTGAAGAAGTCAACAATGGACTAAAAGTAGAAAATTTTTGCTTTAAGCCGATTAAGATTTCAAATCACCAATTTGAGTGGATCCGCCCGGCGGGCGCCCTTTTTAGCGGACCGGTAGGTGTTAGTTGGTTCGAACTTAAGTAGCTGGTACCATTGGAAAGAGAATTTTTCGAATATTCTTCTTACTTTCGTTATAAGGATGTTGATGTAATTTTTTAGTTAGATTACCTTTACATTGATTCCGTTTGGTCTTATATTAAACCCAGCGAATTGTTTAACAATGCAGCTAACGCTGCACGAGGTGTCAGAACGTTTTGTTTTGACAAATTCCCCTATTGCTTTTTATGATCGCTTGTTCGTTGTATCCTCTCTTATCAGAGTTCAGAATCGGAAGCAATGCCTCATTCATCTCCCAACGATGAATTCAACCGTTGCCTACGTTAATCAAGGCCTGTGCGCGGCGCCGATTTTTATTTTTCGTTTGGCAATTTAAGTTGCCAAATTCTCTCACCCGAGAGCGCTATTAGCTGGACTTAAGGAATTTCAAATGTTCATTTTCTCGTGCTTGGAATTTTAGATGTTTATTTTTTCGCGCTTGGAATTTTAAATACTCATTTTCGCGCGCGTTTCGGTCTAGCTATCAATGCCATCTCGTGGTAAAATAGAGAGAAAAATAAGAAGTCGCGTTTCTTAAAAGGCGGCCCTTTCGAAAGTACCGCGCAAGGCCTTGATTAACGTAGGCAACGGTTCAACTTCCGTCCTTGGTGCATGACACCCTGGCTTAATCCTTGTCCGACCTTGAAGCCGCCCAACATGGCTGCTCCGGGGCCTTCCGGTTTCAATCCCGCACCGCACCCTAGCGAGGCTCCCCCAATACCTTCTTACCCTTCGAACAGCGGCGGAGGGGTTTTTGTTCCACCCCAAGTCACTCCCACTGCGGCCCAAGACGAACGAGGAGCCACTGAAACTCTGAACAATCAGGTCCGTTCCAAATCATTGAATGACAATTAATTAACCCTTTTAATAGTTTTAAGCAAATTCAACCAGCGGTATCAATTATATTAATTAATGAATAAGTTATTTCATTTCAGGTTCCTCCTGGTTTAAGAGCCAACAATTTCTTATATGACTTTGAAAGTTCTTTGAGACAAAACTTGCGTTCCGGAGCTCCTGCAACAGTTACGGCTAGAAGCAACGAATCTAGCTCAACTGTAACTTCAAACTCTAATCAAACTAAGCTAATGGGACCATCCTACACCTCTTGCGCAAATTCGGACAGTACCAGAGTTCCACGTGCTCGGGAAATACCCAATTTTCATGGATCTTATTGCTTACCATCAATACCAATTAGTACTGGAATGTAATTAAAAGAATTTTTGTTGTTTTTGTCTGGTCTTCATGTCCCGTTATAACAGTTTTAAGTTACTTTTTCACAGTTTTAGTTCAACTCCTAGCGCTTCCCAGCAAGCTAATAATAGTGGCGCTACACCATGTCCCGAAAGACCTAATTTTAACCAGGAACAAAGTAATGGAAGTTTGCAACACTCTGCTTCTGCAATGCCGGAAATATCAATAACTTCCAGACCAATGTAAGGAAACTGACTAAGAATTTGGGTAGTTTGAATTTTGGGAAAATTTAAAATTTGTTGTTGTTTTTGTTGTTAATTTTTCAGGGAATGTGGAAAAACTCGTCAACCGAAGAATTTGGAATCTTCAAAAGATGCAATTTATACGGAAGTGGCTTCCTTAATTCCGAGCTGCAAAGAACAACTCGAGATGTGGAGTAATCTACTCCAACAGTTACAATATATTATTAGTAAACCTGTTAATAATCAATCACGGAAGGACTTAGCGAGAATTAAGGAATTAATGCAGGCCAGAGATATAAAAGTATCATCAGGTTTGCGGAAAAAAGTAAGTAAAACAAATTCAGTTATCTTATTAACTCGGTTTAGTTATAATTATTACCTTTTTTAAACTTTTAATAATATTAGGGCGAATTGAGCAACGAAGCTCAAACTGCGCAAATCCCAACAACATCCATATTTGCTCCATCAAGATTACCGGAAAGTCAACCTATCAATAAAGTTTTCAACTGGGACAATCTTGATAACACGTCTGTAGAATTGTCTGAACATATTAATGAGGTATTACACTTTTTACGTCGATTTTTAATCGCTTTTTTGTCGATTTTTAATCGCTTTTTCGCTCATTTAGCCTCCAGTTGATACTGACGGTGCCGCCTCCGAATCAAATCAGGAAGCCACCAGTTCCTCTTTATCGTTAGATCAGGAAGTGAAAGAAGTCATATTAAACTTAGCTCCCTATTTGCAAAACCATCTACTCGACGAATGCACTTTGCCTTTGCAAGTTCAGTTATGCGGAAAAGTCGTGAATGCCTTGGAAACTTTACCAGTTGATCCAAGAGTCTTGCTGTATTTACGTAAAGAATTGATGCAAACGCTGCAACAAACCTTGGCTAAGTATTTGGGGAAAAGGGTTCGAGATTGCGAAAAAGATATGTTGATGGAATTGACGAAGGTTATCCTGAAGAATTTTCCCTTCCACAAAATTGCGCATAAGAAAGTAGATGAGAGCGTCGATACGCTCTCTTTAGATAACAATTCTTTGCCAATTAGGAATGAAGCGGCCAGTCACGTGACTTTGCCTAGTTCTAAAAGTGCTGGACCATCTAGATTGGTAAGTTTTCATTCTTGGGGGTTCTTCGGTAACTTATAGAGTCTTCGGAAGCTTAGTTTGTTTTGTTTTTTATTAGGGATTTGAGTCACCTCATGCCATATCAGATCAGAGGGAATGTAGTACTAAGGTTGTGGCCGCTACCTGTCGTTTGGCTCAAAATCTCAATAGTAGCGTGGAATCAAGCAATCAAAGATCGCATATGGATATTCAACAAGAGTAAATGATTTAATTGAATCAATTCTTTCTAATTTCAATCAAAGACTTTATAATCTAAAACTATTGAGTGTTTAGTTTCATAATAGTCCATCAAGATTACCGGAAAGTCAACCTATCATTAAAGTTTTCAACTGGGACAATGTTGGAAACACGTCTGTAGAATTGTCTGAACATATTAATGAGGTATTACACATTTTACTTCGATTTTTAATCGCTATTACGTCGATTTTTAATCGGTTTTTCGCTCATTTAGCCTCCAGTAGATGAATCTTCATCATCCAGTACGTCATGGCCAAAAAACACGTCATCAACGGGCGCGATACAACAGAAACGCCATTTTGTTTGCTCGGCTATTAATACTGACGGTGCCGCTTCTGAACCATCGGAAGACAGCAATTCTTCTTTATCGTTAGATCAATAACTCAAAGAAACTATATTAGATAATAATTCTTTGCCAATTAGGAATGAAGCGGCCAGTCACGTGACTTTGCCTAGTTCTGAAAGTGCTGGACAATCTAGATTGGTAAGTTTTCATTCTTGGGGGTTCTTCGGTAACTTACAGAGTCTTCGGAAGCTTAGTTTGTTTTGTTTTTTATTAGGGATTTGATTCACCTCATGCTATATCAGATCAGAGGGAATGTAGTACTAAGGTTGTGGCCGCTACCTGTCGTTTGGCTCCAAATCTCGATAGTGGCGTGAAATCAACCAATCAAAGATCGCATATGGATATTCAACAAGAGTAAATGGTTTAATTGAATCAATTCTTTCTAATTTCAATCAAAGACTTTATAATCTAAAACTATTGAGTGTTTATTCCCAGTTTTCTTGAGGCTGAAAGTGAATCGGAAGAGTTTTATTCATTTTCGCGGGAGAACGAAATGTGGCAAAAAAATGACGGGGAAGTAGTTGATTTGCAATTATCGAAAGAAAATGAGCAACTCAGACGCCAATGTCAATTTCTGGAGGATGAGAACTCCAATCTTAAAGATAGAGTTGCATTACTCGAAAGTCAATTAAGCAAAGTAAAAGTATTTAAAAGTAATTGATGGAGATAAAGACGTACGTTTTAATTTAATTTTTTTCTCAGTGCAATGATTCGTCATCCTCGTCAAATGAGGTCATTTTTAGGCTGACAAACGAACTAAAAGATGCCTTGAGAGACAATGACACATTACGGAAATGGAACTCTTCTGTATTTCAACAGTATGAAAGAGTTAAAGCCCAATTGCAAGAAAAAGTTAATGAAATGGAGGAAATTCCCTCGGAAAAAGTACTTATTTTAATTTCTAAATCATTTAATGGTTTTTTAAACCCAAACTTAAATACAGGGTGATTCTAAAATGGTGGTATAACCGAACTACTGCGGGTTCTATGAGCGATTTTAAGGTGAAGCCTCATAGATTTCAGAATTTTCAAGCGCCCATAACTCGGGTTCTACACATCGCAGCTTCATTTCGTTTTGTTTTTCTTAATCTAGAGTGCCATTGCCAGGGCATCATCGAGTTCAAACGGTGATACCTATTTTAGTTATTTTTATATTTAGTTTTAAACATGATGCCAGAAGCGAAAACATGCTTCGGGCAAACATCCGCTATTCGCCAACGGGTTTTCCCCGAGGGTCGGGCTCTTTTTTAATATACTTTAAAATGTTCAAACTAGGGCATCATCGTGCAAAATTTTAATCGCGCTAACGGTTAATTTGTTACTGACGTTTCTAAATGACTCTCAAACATGCGGCCTAAACGTTTCGATTTAGATTTTATAATTTTATAAATTTGCTCACACTTCATAGAACGAACCTTCCTATACCCGGGGAAAAAAGAATTATCACTCTAAGTGAAATAGCCTTCGAGATATAACCATTAATGTGAACCACTAATTTCGCTCTTTTTGAAGCAAAATTTTAAAAATACGCGCAATTTCACTAGCGGTGCCATGCGGCTAAAGAGGGGAACTAATAAAATTTTGAAACTTTTGTTATTAAACGGAGTAAAGATGTCACTCTAAACCTTTTCAAAAATTCTCGGTAGCGAAAGGTTTTGTTGGGCCCTTTCGACCCCCCCCCCTACAACATGAAAGAAAGTAACCGCTATCCCTGCTGAGTTTACGACTAACGTATCTGCCCTCTCCTCTCTGAAATACACACGACTCTATTATGACTGACCTTAGTTCGAAGCATCCATATAACATGTGGATCCAATTTTAAGACAAACCCTATACCCCACATTTGATGACTTTTATCCAAGACGGCTCTGGGAGAGTCTTAATTGTTCAGATAGGAGCGAACTGAAACATTCCAATCCTTTTATTATTAAAAATAAAACCACTTGACCCGATACGTGGGGTTAGGTAGCCTATTGAAGTGTAATTGAGGAAACGTGATTTGACAAAACAAAAGTTATACTTTATTAATTCTTCACTACGTTTACTTAACTTTACTGACACCATGGTTTCAACGGGGACTTAAAAACTCTAACTACGTTACTCTTACTTATCTTGGGATCTAAGTCATCTTTTCTGTTCTATATCTCGAGCTCAACTGTTATTCTACTACTTTTTCAAAACTTTTATTTTTTACAAGCTCGTGTGACCTTTTCGGAGGTACACTTGTTTTCCAAATTTCTGTTTAGTCGAATTAGCTGTTTTTCTATCTTGGGGGAATTTCCTTGATTGTCATAATATTTTCTGTGCTAATATGAAGGGCCAGAGCCACTTTCACTTTTTCTATTCAAACTTTTTAAAAACATCTTATTTTTCTTTAAATTTTCAATAATAACTACAAAATAATAATAGAGGCAAAAATACACTAAAATTGGTAAAAATAACAAAGAATAAAATATGCGCGCATTAATTAAATTTTACAAATATACAGAAAATTACAAAATTAAAATTAAACTAATTAAAAAACATAGGCTTAATTATCAAATGTTCCAAAGGAGTTTTAACAAGATTATAACCTAAAAAAACAGGTAGTCTCCACGCAGGGAACAGACCTTTCCTCTGGCAAAAGAGACCCACTCTAAGGTTGCTGGAGGTTGAAAGTGTTGTCATTAACCGGAACAAAAGTAAATACCTTCTTTTTAAAATTGACGAAAAAAGTAAATATCCCCACAGAAAATAAATTTCCAAAAAGCCCATTTTGGTTATAAAGCAGCTCTGTAACAACTTTTAAAATTTGTTGAATAAGTAATTTTTCTTAGACTAAAAATATCATGGAATCTTAAATAATTACAAATACAAGTAAACGAAAATTCAATATGGCATATAATATGGAAACGTAAAAAGACATTTTTAGTAAAAAAAAAAAAAAAAATCAAGCCGATATAGTTTTGAGTTCTTTTTCCGCTTTTCTCTTGGAAATAGCCGCTTCTACGTAAGACGGTTCTCTAAGCGATCTAGATCTCTGAAATCTTGAGTCCACTATTTCTGGCAGCAACGCGTTACGGTAGAATTTTATGAGATAGGGTTCCATTTTTGATTTCCAAAACTCATAATCGCGTTCAATGTCTTCAACGTGAATCCCCCCTTCAGTATAAATAACAAAGTGACATATTTGTCTTCTCGTTATATGAAGCTGTCCTTGCACTTGATAATAATAATTATCATTTCGATTTAGTGTCAATTTATTAGTTGATGAATCTAGTTTGCAGTAAAATGTCTTTTTGCATTTCTGTGTAAGATTTATATTTTTTAAATGAGCGGGAATATCAAGTGGGCAAATGTTTTTATATGCTATAGGCGATTTTACTTCCAAAATGGCATTTTCCCCTTCTAAACCATCAGGAGATGCGCTTAAAAATCCGTGATCTAAATCCACGAACATACCACAATCACGAACATGAATATTAAACTTCTCTCGCAAGATTTGTTTGGCCTTTTCTTCCCCGGCATGTCCATGGTCAAAATTTTTCTGCATAGCTGCTGATACATTTCTACTATAAAGTATGCTTTGGACTGTTTTAATGGTCGATGTATAGGGTTTTAGTTTGCATACTTTTCCGAAATTTGATGCGGTAAGCCTATGACGTCGCTCTTCAAACCACGCATCGAAGTGACTTTGACCACGCGTTTGCTCCTCGATTTGCTTCTGTTTTTTTGAATCAACCCTAAGATCTGCTAGTTTTAATTTGGCCAATTCTTCAAGAGCTTCATCCGAGCAGTCATCCTGCATCGCGTTATCGCCATATTGGGCCATACCATTGTCTTTCGCCTTTGGACTTTCAGGTATCAATTTTTTGTTTCTGAGGTAGGCTGTGTCTCTCGAAGTTCTCGCAATCCATCTCATCCTCTTGGTTCTCGCTACGTATTTTTTCAGTATAGAGTTCGGGCTCTTTCCCGTAATAGCTTTATGAGCTTTGTAGACCCAACCTTTTCCTTCATTTTTGTTCAAACACGCCGCCGTTGTTCGGAATTTATAACTCCATCTTTTCGACCTGTCTATCTGTTTCCCTCCCACATGTTTGGCAACCAGGGACATGGTAGATTCGGCCATGTTGCTTGTGAGACCGCTAATTAGCTTCTCTGCTTTATCAGCAACCTTGACGGCAGTGGCCGTTATAGCTGATTTTAAAGGCGATGGTATTTCTTGCCATTTTCCCGAATTTTCTCCAATTTTGTTGCAAAAATCCCCACATTCAATATGACTACCAAAACAGTGTTTAGGAGCGTTCAGTATATCTTTCTTTAGGGCAAGAACGGATTTGTCAGTGGAAGCATGGTGGGCGATGGCCGCTCTGGTACCCTTTGTTAAGTCATTTATGAATTTATTTTTTAAAAGCCTTCCTCCTTTATCTTTGTCCCCTTTCAATTTATAAAGCGCTTTGGTTAGATTTTTTACGACATGGTTGGCGCATTCAACCTTTGTGATTTTGTGCCCGTACTCTTGAACCTTATTTCTCAAATCGAAGAAAACCGATGCGTCCCCGTCACCAACGAATTCCCTATATTGCAAATTATGCATGGACATGCTTTGATTGAATCCGCTGACAATTATATCAGATTCCATCGCTCTCGACGATCCAGTCCAGTTTTTATAACATTCGTGAGACACGGGATTTAAATTTCTTTTAGCTCTGTACGAACATTTGTAACAGTATTTGTTCCTAACACCAGCAAAAATTATCTTTCCTGTTCTTAGCCCTATTATAACAGCCATGCCCGACCTCGCATTGTAATTATGTCCGTGACTGCGTGTGAGCCACGACCCATCCCCCACAACAGTGATAAAACAAGTCTTTTCATACGGGACTTCGCAAAAATCTCCGGCTTCAGCCGCTAGTCGGTATTCTTCGGCTCCGTTTTCCAAAATATTTTCAGTTAGAATGTCTTCCCAAAGCTTTCCCAAACGCTTTTCTAAATGGTTCCAGGAACCCTCTGACATAATAGGAACACCCATCACTGAGAAAACTTCTTCCAAGTTGGCGAAACCTGAACCGATGGTCATAAATCCCCAAACAGCCATATCGTTCACAGATAGTTCATTGTCTTTCTTATTTCCTTTTATATTTCCCGAAACTTTATCAGAGCAAATTGCTAATTTCTCATCGCAATTTGGGCAACTATAAATAAACTTAGAGTATAGCCCTATCTTTTGTTCCTTTTGAAATAGGAAATTACTCTGTTGGTTGGTTCCATTTTCTTTCACTTTTTTACATTTTTGATAGTGAGAATCCATTCTCCGAATTTGTTCAATAAAATACACTGGATCAACTATTCGTTTACCCTCAACAACATTTTCATTAAGACCGGGGTCATGAAAAGTTTCAATAAAACCGTGTTCTTCCGATTCAGTATTTTCGTCAAATAAAGGATTTTCACTAACGATATCAAGATTTTCTGTTTCAACACCGAAATCAATTCGCCTTGGTGCAACTTTATCCATAGCTTGGTCACTTCGGTGTAATTCCAAATTATGAATTATTCTTGGCGTAGACGTAGTGAGAATACTACTTGTATTCGTTTTCGCATTATTAGCATCATAACTTAGAAATTAAGATTTTCATTAGATTAGCAGGCTAGGATTTTTATATTATTCGTTGAACTCTTACCTCCCGCTATTTAGGGTTCCAAGTGTATTAAAATAATTTTTCCGATAAGCCGATTTCACGGATCCCGCACTCTTGCGCCGTGTTCCCTTAGTTTTAGGCATAATAATAATTGATATTTTAAAATCTAACGATTCTACTTTCAAATTGAGAATTGACAGTGGTTTGGATAGACTAAAGTAAAGAGTCGATGTTTACAGGGTCTCGTGAAAACAAAAATGAAATGAGCAAGAACTCCGCTTTCAAGGAACTATCTTTTCGTACTATTCATAAGCTTGCGAGCGTGCAATGTCAAACATTTGTTGGGATTCCAAGTAAATCCTATATTCTTGAAGTTTGCTTTTTCCTTCTATTTCAGTACTACATATGACTGTCTGCAAAAAGTATTTTCAACATTTTCGGACAAGAAAGACCTTTTTCACCCCTTTTAAGATAAGCTTAACAATACAGAAGCTACATCCCTTTTATGGTGCCGAAAGAGAGTTTTCGAGGCATCCTAATTGTCGCCAAAGAACGGCGGGGCAATAAAATTAGAGCGACCAAGTTGGCTTTTAGCATTGTATAAAGCAGTCTTAGAGTGGGTCTATTTTGCCTGAGGAAAGATCTGTCCCCCCGTGTGGAGATTGTCTGTTTCTTAGGTTATAATGTGGGGTATAGGGCTTGTCTCAAAATTGGATCCACATGTTATAAGGATGCTTCGAACTAGAGTCAGTCATAGTAGAGTCGTGTGTATTTCAGAGGATATTGTTATGAAAGGAGAGGGCAGGTACGTCAATCGTAAACTCAGCAGTCAGCAGTGATAGCGGTTACATCAATTCTCCTTGGTTACATTCTTTCATGTTGTAGGGGGGGGGTCGAAAGGGCCCAACAAAACCTTTCGCTACCGAGAATTTTTGAAAAGGTTTAGAGTGACATCTTTACTCCGTTTAATAACAAAAATTTCAAAATTTTATTAGTTCCCCTCTTTAGCCGCATGGCACCGCTAGTGAAATTGCGCGTATTTTTAAAATTTTGCTTCAAAAAGAGCGAAATTAGTGGTTCACATTAATGGTTATATCTCGAAGGCTATTTCACTTAGAGTGATAATTCTTTTTTCCCCGGGTATAGGAAGGTTCGTTCTATGAAGTGTGAGCAAATTTATAAAATTAGAAAATCTAAATCGAAACGTTTAGGCCGCATGTTTGAGAGTCATTTAGAAACGTCAGTAACAAATTAACCGTTAGCGCGATTAAAATTTTGCACGATGATGCTCTAGTTTGAACATTTTAAAGTATATTAAAAAAGAGCCCGACCCTCGGGGAAAACCCGTTGGCGAATAGCGGATGTTTGCCCGAAGCATGTTTTCGCTTCTGGCATCATGTTTAAAACTAAATATAAAAATAACTAAAATAGGTATCACCGTTTGAACTCGATGATGCCCTGGCAATGGCACTCTAGATTAAGAAAAACAAAACGAAATGAAGCTGCGATGTGTAGAACCCGAGTTATGGGCGCTTGAAAATTCTGAAATCTATGAGGCTTCACCTTAAGTCGAAAATGTTCTATGACATTTTGTCATCCAGGCCACCGTTTAAAAGTTATGATAAGGATCATTTACGGATGACCCCTTAAAATTAATTAAATTCGAAAACAAAAGCCCAGCGGGTTGAATACATTTTTAAGGGGACTCACGTGTTTAGTAATCGCGCTCGCGACTTACTTCCACGTGAACTCCATAAAGAAGTCCTCCACCAATGTAAGCTTGAAAAATGGGTTCAAATAGGAAGATTCATGCCGAATTGAGAAAAACCTAACCCAATGGGGAAATGCATTGAAAATTTAATAAAAAAGGACCAAATGGGAAGATTCTTGCCGGATTGAGAAAAACCTAACAAACAATCAACAAAAGTTTAATGTTTTATTTCCACTCTCTTCTGAGAATCGCAAAAAGAAGTGAAGCTTTTCAAGCAAAATTGTTTAAAGCGGATCAAAACTTAATTTTAACAATTTGATCGTCAATGGAGTAAGAAGTTACGGAACACATGGGCTCTACTGCAATGTAACGTAAAAATTGTAAAGTCAGAAGCCAAATTAAGAAATCAACTAAATGTCAGTTTTTGGCGGTGTAGCGTGTTTTGCCTCATGGAATGAGAGTCTGACTAGATGTTCTCACATTCGATTCTCAAAACTTGATGAATCGCTGGCTTTTGTTTGCATTCTTGGCCGGATTGCAACTAACTGTAATGTCAGTTGGAATTTGGAAGGATATTAAAGCTGCAAAACGCCCAAGAGTTGAAATTGTAGTGGTTTTCTTTCATCTTTGGCGGTAATTTGGAAATGTTTATGAATTTGGAAAGTTTATGAAGAGTGGACGTAATAACCCGCCGATGTTTTTCTGTGGTGAATCCAAGAGTAAAAGTAGCATCGCAACGACCTTGACGACAAGTGGCCATTATCAGTTTAGTTTTTGATTAAGCGTTGTAATTAGTGGAGGGCCATACCAGCGCCCTCGAATCGCTTTGTACTCTCTGTCTATCGGGCACAATACAGCAGTCTCATATGGTTCCAGTAATGTAACCGCGGCAATCAGAAGTAATGCAGGAAGCTAGGAATGAACCAAAGCATTTCCTAGGCGAGGGCGAAGTGGTCGAGCATACCTCTCGCGGATTCTTATCCATCAGTCGTTCTACGCTCAAAAAGCGTTTAACTAAAACTTGGTTTTTTAAAAAAGCGGGTTGGTTTCGTTCACTGTCTGCGCTGTTCAAAATCTAATTTGAAATTAGGCTTAAGAATTGTTGGGAAGATCGTAGTCACGAGACTTTAGCACAGTAAAAGGCTGCACGTGCCATTACAAAATTTTTAAATGTTGGCGCGCTTTTGTTTTCGAATTTAATTAATTTTAAGGGGTCATCCGTAAATGATTCTTATCATAACTTTTAAACGGTTGCCTGGATGACAAAATGCCATAGAACATTTTCGACTTAAAATCGCTCATAGAACCCGCAGTAGTTCGGTTATACCACCATTTTAGAATCACCCTGTATAACGTTGTACTTTATTTATGAAAGAAGTTTAACAAGATGGCCCCGGCCAAATTAGAGCCCCATCGTTTGTAAGGCTCCATCTATCGAGGACATTCCATCTTTGAAATAGGTATTAGTTACCCTTAATCCCCATCCATTTTAAATCATCAATAAATCCCTATCACATTTAAAAGCATCAATAAAAATCACCAATGAAAGAAAATCTTCATTAGTGAATAGCCGCTCGACGCGTTGCTTTTAACAGTGCTAAAATGATTGCTTGGAACCACTAAATAATCCCAATCGCTTTTAAAATTGGCAATGACTTTTTGTACATCAAACGACGGGGCTAAAAAACAGATAGTTTTAGTGATTATCCACTCGATGAGTTTTCAACGTAGACTCTTTTAGATTTATAACATGGACTTATGCCCGGAAGCATTTGAAACAAAGAGAATTCGGTAAAACACCCAACTTGAGTTCTTTCGTTGTGTAAACTCCGAAATTTTTATTCTATAGAAAGTTGTTCGGATTCTTAGAATATTCATGGCTTAAAGTGTAACAAATTTTAAAGAGAGTATGAAATCTCTCATTTACGGTAAGGCAATATGACAAATTGTGGTGTTCATAAAAGATATACATATATTACTGTTTGTTCGTTAATATTTTCACACTCCATCCGCATTGTACTGTTACAGATAAATCATCAGCCTCTCCACCTTTAAAATCACTAGTGAATGAAAAATATCACCTAAACACAATTTATCCCTTTTTACTCTAAGTGCGTTCATTCATATGTACATAGTCCATTCGTAATGCATTGTTATAGAGAAATCATAATCGCCACCCTTTGAAAATCAAAAATGCCTCTTTTTCACTCTCCCTTTAAAAATAAGAACGATACTTCTTCTTCTTCTTCTTAAGACCAAGCCAAACTAATACCCCCATCGTTAGATGTACATCAAACGATGAGGCCAAAAACGACGGTATTTGAAATATGGAAGAAAAATATTTGTTTCGTACACTGTATACACATATAGTGTTGTCGAGATCAGACCAACAGCTTCCTTTATGTACAACCCCCAATACTGCCACGGGTGATGTCATACTAAATTATACAGGGTGTAAATAAATGTTTAGAATTCATGTTTTATTGTATGCAAGTGAAAACGAGCGACAAGGTACAAAAAGAATACTGGGGAATATGCCTGAATGCAACAAAATATTTTAAAGCACAGTCCTACGATTATTGTTAGAACCTGGGCCTCAAATTGCAACCTCTAAACAGTTTGGCAAACAGCTCAACGTAAATATTCGAAGTGTCTAGTCTAGCATTGTGGTTGAGGCACTCTTCCAGACGACTGTCCATGTCTTTCAATACATTTGCAAGCAGTAAACTCATGACGTATGGTAAGACTAATGGTATTGCCGTCTTAGAAAATCCTCGTCCGTTAAGGCTTGATGTAGGGGGGTATGATAATGCCGGTAGTAATGCCCTTGTAAACTGGCACGAACAATAGAATGGCTTAGTGCAACTTCTTGTTGTCTGTGGAACCGAGAAAAAAGGCCGTAGTGAAAAGTAATCGTCGTAACGTAGCAGTTAGGATCGAATTTAATTAGTCTCGTCTCTTAGCAAAATTCCAGTGTATTCAACCCAGGGCAAATTAAACATGATGTTTACGAGGATTACCCAAGACGGCAAAACCTTTTCTTGAACTAGTTGAAGCCGATCCATTATTTTTTAGAAAGGTACTGTTCTCTGACGAGGCTATTTAGAGATAGTACCTTAAACCTTCATAACGTGCATTTTTGGGTGGGAATTCTTGGAAATCAAATTATCGGACCCTTTTTCTTGATAAGAAAATCTCTAAAGGCATTTACTTGGACTTCCTGCGTCATGAGTTCGTTGCTTGTAAAGTTATTGCAAGACATGGACAGATGAAGAGTGCCTGCACCACAATGGTAATCACGTTGAACATTTACGTTGACGTTGATGTGTACCAAACAGATAAGAGGTTGTAATTTGAGACCTACATTTCAAGACTTATCGTAATACTGTGCTTTAAAATTTTCTGTTGCTCACCCCACTTGACTGGTATGCTAGGTGATATTTCTGAAGAACAAAATTTATTGAATTAGGGATAGCGAGAGATGGCTAGCGATGTGGCTTAGTTATGGGCTAGACGCCCTTGTTTTATTGGCAACATTATTACATTGAATGTTGCCAGATTAAATTGTTGCTGGTGAACTATGTTAATTATATATTAAAATTTAAATGGAAAAGTTACATTTTCACACATTCCTTACCCTAAAATTTTGTATTTGGAGTCTATTAATGCATTATAGTGATAATGTAATTAATTTTAGCGTTAAATAGGAAAACCTTTAGGCTGAAAGAACAACTCGCGTAGTTAAATCTTATTTTGTTATTTCAGTTAAGGGTTATCTATAGTTACCCAAAAAACCTGTTGTTTTCGATAAATTTCACGTTAAATATGGTTATAAAGTTGAAATTAACGGCTTATCTTCTTTTATTAGTGTTATTGTAGTTTATTATACGAGTTTGAATAAGAAATTCTCCTAAACTGCAAACTTAGAGGAGTGACTGTTTGACTCTTGTGGAACAATCACTATTTTTTCCCAAAACTTTTAAATATCGCGCCTTTTCAATGGCTCTCTTTTAAAAATGGGAAAAATGCTTGTAAATGGCAATTTAATTAATCGCAAGAATTAAACAGGAAAGTGGAGGCTGGGTGAAAGATAAGTTTAGTTTTAATTTTAATTTGTTAGTTTAATTATATGGTATCCATTAATTTACCCCAAACATTCGTGTTTTGGGTTAATTTCACATTAATTAACTTGATTAAGTTTAATTTTACGGCTTATCTTGTTTATCTAGGGTGGATTTAGTTTATAATACAAGTTTCAATAAAATATTAACTTTAATTGTAATTACCCTAAAATTTTAATGTATGCGCTTTTGATGTATTTTAATGATCATTTAAATTAATTTGAAAGTGAAATAGGAAACTACTGTGGCTGTACGAAAAACTTGTGATGTTTTAATCTTTTTTTGAGCGTGGTTCGTGAGAGTGGATTAAGCTTAAAATTTATTTGAATTTTTTACCCTAATTGCAATGTTTAGTGCAGTTTAATAATTTTTCCACATTTTCGTTTTTTAACCCAAAGCTTTTGAATTTCGCGGCAATTAATGTACTTTAAAGATAGTTTAAATTAACGTAAGTATGAATTTGAAAATATTGGGCTTTACCAATGGCTTGGGTAGTTTTAATCATAATTGAAGAGTTTATTTAAAAGTTATTTTGTTTAATTTCACGTTAATTATATTTAATTGAGTTAAATTTAACGTAGGACTGTGTTTTGGCAGTGTACATTTAGGTTATAAAATGAGTTTAAATGTACACTTCACCTTAATTGCAATATTTAGTGGAGTTTTCGATTACGCTAAAGTTTTGAATTTCGCGCCTATTAAGGTACTTTGGAGATAATTTAAATTAGCTTAAGTGTGAAAGAGAAAACATGGGGCTTTACCAACAGCTTGGGTAGAAACAATCTTAATCAAGAACATCATTTAAAAGTTATCTGAGTTTTCATCCAAAAAAATGTATATTTTGGTTTAATTTCACGTTAATTTCACTTAATTACGCTGAAATTAACTTCACGCCAGTGCTCATTAACCTTATATTTAATAAATAATTCACCTTCCCCAGTAGCACTGCCGACGTAGGGCCTACATGGTCGGCTTTGTGTGTTACCGACGAGTTGGTAAAAAGTCACTAATAAGTCGGGAGAGTAATGGTTTGAAAGTCGAAATGTCCGCCTGGAGGGACGATGGCCCGCCGGTTTTCCTACTGTTTTGAGGCTACTATAAAACGACTGTTGGCCGACTATATGTCGGCGTCATTATGCCTACCTAAAGCCGCGCTCAATCCGACGATTTCGCGGCTTTTTAGTATAGGAACGGTAAATCATCGGTAAAGGGCTGGTAGAGTAAGGGTTTGAGAGTCGAAATGTTCGCCCGGCGGGACGACGGCCCGCCGGTTTTCAGACTGTTATGAGGCGACTATAAAACGACTGTTGGCCGACTATTGGTCGGCGTCATTATGCCTACCTAAAGCCGCGCTCAATCCGACGATATCGCGGCTTTTTAGTATAGGAACGGTAAATCGTCGGTAAAGGGCTGGTAGAGTTAGGGTTTGAGAATCGAAATGTCCGCCCGTTGGGACGACGGCCCACTGGTTTACACGACACGAATGAAATACGACTCTAATCCAACACGTTTGAGAGTCGACTTAACCGCCTGTCAGCAAGAGGTCCGACGCTTTTGCGATGATCAAACCTTAACTCGAGGCCCGACGGTTTTGCGACGATCAAGCCTTAACTCGAGGATTCATTCGCTTATAGTTAAGGATACTGATACCTAGTATTGAAATTTCTTTATTACATTTTCAATGAAAATCGCTTTAGAATTTGTACTTTGAATATTTCAAGTAAAATACAGGTTGAGCATCAATTATAACAATTTCACATATTAAACAATGTATTCGATATTACACTACTAGTCGAATGGAAATATTAGCTGCCTAGCTAATTGGTTTTAACCAAAAGTAAAATTTTTCAGGGCGAGTATAATATTTACATCAATTATTGCATTTATTAATATTCATTGTTTATATCTTCGATGTGGCCAGTTACTATCTCTTAAATTACAAAAATCTTAATGAAAAATATACAGGGTTGCTACGGAATTTTCAGAACAAAACTCCCGGACTTTTCCAGGTTTTCCCTGAACTTTTTCTCAGATTTTCCCAGACCTTTTAGGGCGGTAGGGTAAATTTTTACAGCACGTTTTAAGTGCTTATAATTATATAACTCTCTACATTAAGTTTTCCAATGTATTTGTTGCACCAAAATGAATAAGAATCATTTTAACTATAAATAACAGTCTTAAGAGCTTTTTTGAAGGCATTTATTTATAAAATCAATTCTAGACATTTTTAAGCATTGCTCATGGAGTTTTCTGTGTTAAGAGAGGATAAGGAGAAACTTTCATTACTCTTTCAATAAATAATTTTACCCACTAAAATCAAGTTCCCAGAATTTGCTAAAATTTTTAAAATTTCCCGACTTTTCCCTGACCTTTTGGCCCATTTTTAAATTCCCTGACTTTTCCAGGATATCCAGGTACTGTGGCAACCCTGATATACACTTACAGATTTTTTTTAATGAAAAAGAAAAACATACAATTCTAAAGGGTTTTTTTTCACACATTTTTCTCTTAAAAAGTTTGAAACCGCAAAAAAATTCTGTAACTAAAACAAATTGAGATCTATTTTGTAATTCAGTTTTATTTTCAAAACCAAAAATCTTTAATATATAAGGTTTTTGATTTCCAAGCGCCCCAAAGCACTTGCTTCTTTTATATTCAAACAAAGAAACTGAAGGTATACATAAACGTTTAAGTTTTGGTTTCACTTTATAGGGGTGTGGTTCCCAGCAGATGAGAAGCTAGGTTAAAAAGCAAAGGCTGTACATAAACTGCGGAATAGTAAAAGTCAAAAAACCGTCCCACGGAAAAAGAAGGCCTATACAACAACTTCGTTTTTCATTTTACTCTTTTATAACGTGACCATACCGACTAGCGCGAAGGAGTTGGTAATCAATTGGCAAAAAAGGGTTACATGTTTAGGACGGTAGGCAAGCCTACTTCAAACCACCACAGTTCCAACAGCCGGATAAATGTCGGTTACTAAACGGCCTAAGAATAGCTTTTCTTTTAATTTTACTCGTCTTAAACGTCACAATAACGACTAGCGCGAGAGAGTCGGTAATCAATTGGCAAAAAATAAGTTGAAATTTTCTAGACGGTAGGCAAGCCTACTTTAAACCATCTCTGTTCCAACTGTCAGATAGATGTCGGCATTGCCAACTAAAAGAAGTAGTCGGCTTCATGAGTCTGAAAAGTATCGAAATAAGCATAGTACAGCTGACTGGACCGTAAACCGACTATTCGACCTTTAACCGACTGTTATGCGGAAGGCTTGTGCTACTGGGGTTAACTCTAATGTTTGGAGGAGTTTTTTATTATTTCCAACACATTGCGTTAAATTTTTATCATATCCTGTGCTAGGTTTGTGGTAAAGATTATCTATACAATATGTTAATGAATGAAGTTATTCTATAGTTTAGCTTGAATACCAGTAATTAAATCAAATACCTATACAATTCATAGCAATTTAAACCAATAAACAAACGGCAATGTGGACTGTGGAAAAAGCAAACAACGTAACCCTCCGTTCCTAACGTGGTTACATTGAGAGAATCTGTGGTGTAAAAATGATATTTATTTGACCAATTAAATTATATAACTACACTGTCCTCCTGGATTAACCAGTACTACTGTTACTTATGAATTAAACAATCCACTGTTGGTAACAAATAGTTTATAAAATGATAACGTAACATCACAGTATGACTGATTCAATAGGGTCAAAATTGTTTTAACGAATAATCTGGTCCTCTACATTGGTTTAGTTTCCGGAATTATACCACACACCTTCACAATTAGTAGCTTTTTAGTGAGACTAACAAATAATGAAACCGTTTATACCTGTCCTCAAATGAGAATTTTGAATTAACTGCGCTAACGTAAACACCAGTCTTTTCACTGCCGTAGGGAAAACACACAAATTTTTTTCATCTTTCCTGTTATATTTTGAAGTTGAATTCTTCACAGGGTGAAAAGACTACCGTTGATTTCTAAACCATAATAATTTGGTTAGATATGCCATTTTTTACTTAAAACTAGAAGCACAAACAAACTGTCATGAATACAGTATTAAGTAGCGTAAAACATAGGCCCTAGGGTTGGGATTTGTAGCATGAATCGAAGCAGACTGCGTATTTTGTAACTCTAAAAGACCAAAACAGAGCTGGAAATTAGCTTTCTTATAATCTTTAAAAGGAAAGACACTATAAACACTATATTACATAGACAAACTAAAATACAACTTAAGCCTTGGCCGTAAAGAACGTCGAAAAGCTTACTTCAAATGATATAAAAACCTCTATTAACTGTAATTATTTACCTGAATTACTTTTCTAGACGAAAATTTGACCTGATAACGACGTATTTCTTATTAATGGTGCTACAGTTAATTAGAAAATACATATAAAGGTGCTCAAGCTCGGATGAAATACCAAAGTAATTTGTTAGCGTCTACTGCTGAGAAATTAGGAAAATCAGCAAGAAAGCCAACATTTGCAATATGTCAACGAAACTTGTTACCACCCAAAAACCTAGGCCCTTCTAGTTGTCAACGAGAACGAAATGAAGAAATAGGTTTAAGCGCGCTATAAGGTTAGGCTGATTTCTGACCGAAAAGTAATTTTTTGATGTACTTTGTTAATTAGTTAAAGTACAATACTTAAACTTCATTAATTAAAAATCGAAACAGGTAAGTCTCCCATTTAATAAGTGCTTGTTAATTTAGAAGTATTCCGAAAACTAACTTGGCCGTAGTTTTTCAGTGTGGCTTGTCACAATTGCCTTAAAAAACTGAAAAATTTTTATTGCTTTTTCTATGGGACGCTAACCCTAAAAGGTGTGACTTTTTCTTTAACATTACGGAAGGGTATCAAGTAATATCTACAAGGGCCTACCGGCCCTGTAGAATTAAATTAATAGTTTAGTTTTACGAGCGTTTTTATCCAAAAAAAGAAAAATGTAATGCAAAGCAGCGAAAACAATTTTGATTGGTCGGTTACGAAAGTTCTAAAGGCCACCGCTAACCTAGCTGGCGCTGAGCCTGAAAACGAATTATTGGCAGCACTGTAAAGCGTCATTTTTAAAAAAATTCATAACCGTCAAAAAACTTGAACAAACCACATCTGTAAGTACCATGTTAAAATTTTTAAATTTTATTAATACTGTTTTTAGGCTAAAATATTTTTAAGAGCTTGAATTTTTAATAATATAAGCTAGTTTAAAATTGTTTTGTAAGCAAAATAATCAATGTTAAAATATTAAATTCGTGAATTTTTTGTTAGAAAATATCAAGGACTCTATTCTCTAAAAATCTTAATAATTTGGACAAGGATCCAAATCTAAACGTTTGGATCGGTTCCATTTGGACAGGGCGCTTAAAACCGTATTCGCTAACACAAATCCAAATCGACATTTGGATCTCCCGCCAAACCTTCGTCACTTCCTCTTTCATTATGTAATTTTACTTAGTGTTTATTGGTCAATTCTTTTGCAGCGGCGCTCAATATAAAAGCCTTGGATTTCTTAATTTTGTAAAATTAAGAAACCTCTTAATTTGATAGTTTAAGCTTATTAGGCCTAATTAATATTAAGTGGGAAATTAATTTGAACAAAAAATAGGTGGATATTTTTTATTAATTGGGAGATAATGCACACATTTAAATTTTAGAAGTATTATTTATTTTGTGTATATAAAATTCGGCATTAATTTCACTAAGGCAATAAATTAATTACCTACGAGGAATTAACTAGTGCATATGTTTAATATTAGAATTTAATGCGTTTCAAAACTAAAATGATTTTGAACCGGTTTTTTGTAACTTAGTTAATAAAATTTATGATTGTCGATTGGTCAATATCGTAAATTAACAAATGGTGGAACCAATATTTTTTTAAACTCAATGAAACTGAAATATCAATCAATCATCTACTGAAAGAGGTATCAACCTACTTTTTTTCAAAAGAAGGTAAATAAGGATTAGATGGCTTGCTGCTTCAAACAAGATTTTTAATCATGAAGAGAATATTTTGTTAATTTTGGTCAAATTTAGATATTCGGTAATCGAGTTGATATTTATAAAGCACTTTTTGCCCATGTCTATTTTTACCTCTCCGAGTGACGTATGTCACGGAGAGGTATTACACCGGCCGTGTCTGTCTGTGTGGGTGTGTCTGTCAGAAACCACGTGACCGCGTTCGCAGTTTACAAATCGGAGCAAACGTGTTCCCAATTTCCGGACTGCATTGACAGTTCACGGAAATTTGGAAAATTGTGTTTGTCTCCTCTTGCTAATCTACTTGAGTTCCAACACCACCAGCTTTGGTTTTCGTCCACTCCACATGGACACTAGTCTGTACTTGCTAGCTTCCAAGCACCACCATCTTCTGTTCTTCGTCTTTCGTCTATACCACATAGACAACAATCTGTAACATTGGCTTCTACTCCATCATCGTCCTTAGGCTTAAGATGTACGCGGCGAACGGCTAGGGTTACGAGAAACGTCTAGCCTCCCAATGGCAGGGCTTCCACCATCGGTTCACGGGAATGCGTTTTTATCTATTATTATAATGGAAACAAATCGTATATATACCCCAAAATTTGAAAAAAGCGGGCAAGAGGGGTACCCTTCACTTTAAACGTCAATATTAGCAAAGTTTCGAAAGATAATAGGAACAACTTTATTTTAAACGATTTAACTATTTTTAAAGTTATTTACTGGCGATTAAAATAATTAATATCATTTATATTTAATTAATTATTTAAGATAAACTTATTTCTATGTACTGACACAAGTGAGAGTTTATATAGAACGAGTAATGAAGATTGCATCTGAATCGAAACACTACACGCAAATCAAAGTTAATATAAAGCGAATAGGATAAAAAGATCTCCTACAAAACGATAACATTTTCTTTTTGCAGAATATTAAATGAAAATACTTAAGTATTTTTCGGCATTACGATTCTTTTAGTAGTTGTGTAGCTACAAAGCTCTGTTTCATCTCAATATTCCAAAAACATATTTTGATATTAACATTTAAAATTTGGTGTTTACTTTTTAATTCATCTTTACTACATTTATATATAGTGTAAACGTAACTTTTAGCTTCATTAAATATAAGGATGATAATATTTCATCTCTCCATACGTGTTGAAACGACTGGGTCTATGAGTTAAGATAACCTAGATATTAACCAGAATTGATCTTGTTTCATGTCCTCTTATAGGAGGTCTTAACGGTTCAGATTGAGCTGAAAGTTAAATACACATTTAAGTTATAGATATTATTGAGGATACGCAGGAAATTATTAAACGCTTTAAACCAATTGATCATGGCAATATTTCGCCAATTTGAACTATGTATTTCCGGTTTGTCTCATTGGCTTGCGGACCTGTGTTTGAAAAGTAAATTCGTCTCGGCTCGGAGAGGTTTATTTTGGTATCGCAACTTGTAAACTTTAATCACAGATTTCGCTTACCATTTCACAAGCATAATAAACACTACTGAATGACGCAAATCTATCTGTGATCGGTAACAGTGACCAATATAGCAATTTTCTCAATTAATCGGTTTGAACTTCATTTGCACATTTCTATTCGTTAATTTGAAATGTTGCGAGAAATTTGAATGGAATATAAGTAGATATCTCTTTCAGTAGATAATTTTTGATGTTGATATTAAAGATTCATTGAGTTAAGCGTTGATAAAAACAGCGGTTAATTTACGATATGGGCTTATGATGGTAGTCTGTTTATAAGATTAAATCGTTACTTTAAGTGACACTAGACAGTATCTACCTCCAAAATCGACCGTTAGTTACTTTATAACCATCTCCTTGTCACAGGATATCCGAGGGTCAATTTCTTATATCATTGATATGTGATAATCTGACGAAGGCTCACTATAGCTCAGTCAACTTTTGGCAAGGCCTAATACCGTTTTGCTTGACTCTCGCCGTCACAATCCCTTTTAAAGCATAGCTCATATAGTATCCACGCTTGATTCAGTGGCGTAACGACGTTTCTTGGACCCGCCCACAGTCCGAAAATTAGGGCCCCTTCTTGAGTGTCGAGCTTTCAAAAAGTATGAAAGCATCACGAAGGTTACTACTTTTCCCTTTCATATTTTATAGCAATGCTGATTGTCCCCGCTCTTGATTAAGTTTTGTCGCACACACATGGCTCACTCCTCTTAACTGCAATGCAGGGCCTCAACTCTTTTAGAGAGTTTTCAATACCAAAAATATGAATCTCTTCGCAAAATTATAACATTATACACGACCAGATTAATCAAATTATAGGTTTTTACAGGACTCATAAATTATTATACTTAGAAGGTGAATAATTTTATTTCATTCAGAACGTAAGAGTTAAGACTCTTTAAATGAGCGTTACATCGCACCCAGATCTAAACAAATACTGAAGGGTTCACACAGACAAACATTTAGATTTACTTGAAAAAGTGACTATAAATTAAATGATACTTTAAGCAAAAAGAGACCTAAGTGAGTGAAAATGACCAAATCAAGCTATTTAAAAGGGTCAGGTAGGAAGAGAAGTGTTCAGAGTAAACTGACTTTCAAAATTTTTCTTATAATTAATAGGACTGTGAGAGTATTCGAAAGATCGAATAATATTCGAAAATTTCGAATCGAGTATTCGATTCGAATGACTGAGTTGGCCATCTAGTATTCGTCGAGTAACTGTGACATGGCGTTTAGTAATAATTCCAGCCACTAGAGGGCACATAGCTTTGAAATACGGTAAATTCCACAACTTCAACTGCGCGGTAAAATTCTGTAGATTCCACAACTGCAACATTGCAGCAGCTGGAAGCCTGGAGTGTAGATTGGCGTTGGGCTTGGGCAAGCCGCGTTTTTTACGTTATAGTAATAGTTAGGACTAAGGTAATACTAAAACTATGGCTAGCAATAGAAATAACGAGTTACTGGATGAATTTGGAGTCCGAGTTACCGACGAAGAGTCGAGTCAATCAAATTCGATCCTCGAAGGATATGTTAACCCTCTCACGACGAAGCAAAATGCCAAGAGAAGTAGCGTGTGGGAATATTTTGACGAAAAGGATTCTAATCCATCAATTTGTTTAATAAATGACTGTGCCACTAATATAAAGAAAATCTGTGGTTCTACAACTTCAATGATAAATCATCTGAAATCAAAGCTTGTGGAAGCATACAACATAATACAAGCCAAAATATTACAAAAAAACGTAAAGTGGAGGAAAAGGTTCCTATCCTTGGAGAAACTCATATCTCTGAACTCTTTGAAAAGAAGACTGAATTTAAGAATGATCATTCTAAAGCCTAAGAAATAACAAAGTCAATTGTATATATAATGGTAGTTGATCTCCGGCCGTATTCGATTGTAGAAAATGTTAGATTTCAAAGACTGCTCCATGCTTGCGAACCTGGATAAACACCTCCGTGTCGAACAACATTTTACAAAAGAATTACACCAGAACTCTAAAATGAAGTACAGGCTAGTGACAAGAAGGACCTAGAATAAATTCAACGTGTTAATGATGCAAGCTGTGGAGTCCACTGTCCGAGTTTCACCACCGACTTTTGGATATCAAGCCAATTGGACAGCTATGTCATTAACCTGTCACTTCATTAATAGAGAATTTTCCCTGAAATAATTGACCCATGGCTGCCACCCGTTTAGCGAGAGTCATACTGCGGAGAACATCCTTGGTTATATGGAGTCGATATTCTTGTCTTTGAAAATTAACAAAAACCTACCTGTCTGATGGTGGACGCAACATTGTTAAAGCTGTAAGAATGTCTGAATGAAAACACCTTTCATATTTTGCTCACACACTAAATCTTGTTGTGAAAGATGCCTTAAAAGAATCTGAAAATGAAAACCTGCTCTCAAAATGTAAAAGTGATAGCTTAAAAGGTTCGGCTAGCGTGAAATTTTGTCTCTTCAGACTTTTTCCATTAGTGCTACACGACTTCGTTAACGTATGCACAGAAGATTGGAAAGTTTACATGAAATAACGTGATATTTGCGACATTTTATTTGTGAAAAAATTCCCTTGCAACGAATTAGAGCTCGGCATTTTCGATTAATTATCCACGAATTGGTGGATAATAGATTATTTATAAAAAAAATTTGTGGATTATAATACGATTTAACATGTAAGTTCTGTGGATAATTTTCGTGTATGGATAAAGATAAAATAAAGTGGATAATTGATCGAAAATGCCGAGCTCTACAGTAGATAGAAAGTATTGGTTTGGGGACATGGCGTCAGCCAGTGCCAGATGGCACATGATCTGGCACCGATAAATATGGCGTCAATGAATCAGACATGGCGTCCACCGCATTTTTCCTCTTAGGGCGCCAGCGAATCAAACATTTTTCCCCCAATATTGTTGTGATGTACATGACGTGTCCTCATATGGTGCCAGTGAATCAATCATGGCGTCAATGTTAGGCTTAAGCGTCATATTCGACAACGTGGTAAATAACCCTTGTCATACACGTGGTTTAAACGCCATGTCCACTATAAGAACATGGTTGGTCTAAAAAGAGCGCCATGTTTACACGGTCAGAAAGTCACGTGACATTAAAGTATAAAAGACGAGGACGGTTTAAAGATAAGACATTCTACATCCTTCCTTGAAGTACCGATCCAGATCCGAAAAATGTAAGTATAATTTCCCATAAAATCTTAGTGCTATAATCTTGGTTCGCATCCTATTTAATGTGATTACCATATTTCTATTTAATGCGAATATTTAGGGATAACTCCAACGTGTTCGAGATTTCCTCAACTAAATCAGTCAGTGTAACGCCGGACTGCAGGATTAGACTAGGAATGACCGATGGCTCAACAGGGATCGTATTAAGCGAGGAGGAATATATGCAACTTTACGGAATGAAGGACTGCATAAACGGATTTTTCGAGAAGGACGACGCTCAACCCACCACGTGCTTTTTCGAGGGATCGATGGACAAGCGAATTCAATTTGTAACTTACCAGGAAAGGAAGATGTTAAATATCCGCCAAGTGATCCAGGGACGAGGAGCGAACTACGGAATCCAATACCCAACTAGGAATGGATTTGCCATAGGACCATTCCTATGGGAAAAGTTATTGGAAAAACCCATTCAGGTGACGACATTCATTACCGAAGCGAAACGTGTGGAGAGTGCGATTAAGGACATAGTAATACAGCAACTAACTGAGGGAATAAAGAATTCGTGCAACGGCTGCATTATCGACCATCCTTCACAATTACAGCATGATTGTATAATGACGGAATGGAGCGAACGTGTAGATGAACATTATTCTAATGCCGTGTCTAATTTAAATATCGAGATGATAGTTAATATTTTTAATAATTCCACTTTCTTAAGTTTTCAATTCTGTAAGCAAATGGTATCTCTAAGTGTATGTAACTCTAAAAAATTCTTGTAATACATTGAATTTAAATAATAAATATTCAAATTTAATACTTTTTCATTAACCTAAATATAAGCCTATTTCAAATTTTAGGAGTTATTTATATTCAAATTTAATACTATTTAACTAAATATATAGGCATATTCCAAATTTTAGGAGTTATTTATATTCAAATTTAATACTTCTAAATATAAACTTTAGAAATTATTTCAACTTAAACCAATTTCTCTTTATTGATAGGCCTATTTCAAGGATAAGAAATGTAAATAACGAGGTCGATGAACGTGAATAGAGAAACTCGGATGGTAAATAAACGGCCTATGTCAATAATTAGAAATCATGATAAGCGCTTGTATGAAAGCGGTTAGTGTCGACATGGGATGATAGTTGAGGTTGCAATGTTTGCTTTTGCTAGGAAACTTGTAAGTAAACAAACTAGATTGAAACTTAACGTGAATTTCGAAACACGGCGCGACTCCTTTCGTGACGTCAATGGGGAAACCCATATGATAGTTCAGGCAGAGATTAAATGGACGACGCCGCAATGTTTATTTATGCCAGGAAACTTGTAAATAAACAAACTAGATTGAAACTTGGCGTGAATTTCGAAACATGGCGCGAATTTTCGAGTTGGCGTCTATTAGAAAACCCAAAGATTAAATGGACGGCGCCAAGAGTATAAAAGCCCGGCACATGTCCATACTCGGTCACTTTTGTTCCTGACTTCAGACGAGATCCAGCCTGCTCCCTAGTTACTTTATAGTATTTTTCAATACTTGGTAACATTTGCTGTTGGAAGTTATTTTGCAGAGGGTAAGAAAAAGTTTACGGGCTAGTACCGAAATTACTTGTGATTTTTACAAGTACTTGCGATTTTTTTTACAAGTACTTGCGATTTTTTTACAAGTACTTGCGATTTTTTTACAAGTACTTGCGATTTTTTTACAAGTACTTGCGATTTTTCTGAGATGAAGATTGTCTTTATCATTCTTTGAGAATGTTTAAGTGCAATATTTGTGAGTGTTCCTACCAAGGGAACAGGGAGCTTTTGAGACGAAGGTGTTAAATACCCATGCCCGCAATGTCCGGCCGTTTATACCAGACTTGCGAATTTAACGTTGCACGCGGCTGCCCGACACTCTACCTTTAAGGTTCCACTCCCCCTCATGAACAATGCGGGCCCATCAACCTCTACCTTTGTCCCATTCTCGGGACCATCAACCTTTACCTTTGTTCCTCCTGTTATCCCATTCTCGGGTCCTTCAACCTCCACCTTTATCCCTCCTGAGACGCAGAGGCCGAAACGGTCCACGTCCGACCCATCCACTCCTGAGACGAAGCGGCCGAAACGGTCCACGTCCTACCCTATTCCTTCCCTAGATGAACTGTCCGACGATGAGAATCGTGCCCTGGACGCGTTCATGAACCGAGAAGAAGGTGTCATCAATGGAGCTCTACTGGGAACTCCTCCACCCGCCGTTTGCGAAAATCTTGATGAGCTGTCCGACGATGGAAATCGTGCCCTGAACGAGTTCATGGAGCAGGAGGATGCTTTCCCAGCCCTTTCCAGCCAGGAGAACCGCGACATCCATCGCTTTATGGATCAGCAGGAGGGTGGTGGTGGCCAACAGCAGGAGGAGGAACCCATCGTTGCGTCACCGGAAGCTCCTCTTCACGACGAGCTAGAGGAACTGGAGGTACTCGGTAGGGCTATTTTTTGTGCACGTTTTACACCCGTAGCGACTGAGACAGACGTAGAGCTGTACGTGGGTAGACATATGGTAGCGATTGAAAATTACTTGCGCAATAAACTGGCTAGGGATAGAGGGATTAAGTGGTATTTAACTGTCAGGGCTCGCTACACCCGTCAGTTAGTCGACACTGACGAGGAAGTGGAAAATTTAATTTATCATAGAACCCAAAACCTTACTATTTTGAACTCCGACGTTATCCCCGGTCAGATAGA
The DNA here is from genome assembly GCF_054372755.1 of Phalangium opilio. Classification (NCBI taxonomy): domain Eukaryota; kingdom Metazoa; phylum Arthropoda; class Arachnida; order Opiliones; family Phalangiidae; genus Phalangium; species Phalangium opilio. The sequence goes on from NW_028324167.1 coordinate 251,071, forward strand.
TTTTAGTATTAGGACTCTGAAACGTTTAATGGAGGAGTACGAAGCGCAAGGTAGTGGGTGGGTTCTAGATAAAATTCTCTTCCTGCAAATTAATATCATAGCGTACCTCCCGCTTCACGGGGGTACGTACTTTGAAACCCCTAAAAGTCTTCTAGCTAAGAGAGCCCTATTAAATGTGCAAAATACGGACAATAAGTGTTTCTTATGGTCAATTTTGGCACATTTACACCCTGTTAACCATGGAAATGCCCCTAATCGTGTAGAAAAGTACCTAGAGTATAGTAATGAATTGGATATGGCCGGTATTACGTTCTCCGTGGAAGTAAATACCGGTAAATTAGAGAATTTCGAACGGGTGAATAACCTTTCGATTAATGTTTTCGGATACGAGAAAGAGGTCTTCCCCCTTTACGTGAGTTCCAACAGAGTTGAGGAACCAAGTCAAGTAGATTTATTGCTATTAACCGAGGGTGAGAAGAAGCATTTCTGCCTAATCCGAAGCATGAGTCGACTTCTAGCGAAGTCATTCACCGCATACGGACACAGGAACTATTACTGTCGTTATTGCCTGCATCGATTCTCCGGTGTAAACTCGGAGAAGAACTACAGGGAACACATCAAGGAGTGTAGTATACACGGCCCCCAGAAGATCGAGATGCCGGTAAAGGAACCTATTCTAGAATTCAAAAACGTCGCATGGCAACAGAAGGTAAACTAAAACTTTTGTTATTTATCAGGGTATTTTGAATAGCGCGCCAAAATAGTTTACTGAGGCTAACGTTAGACGGCGCCTATAGCAAGATAAATAAAGCAGACGATAAGATGCATGGGAGAGAGGGAGAGAATGTTTTGTTTACATCTTATCTAATATAGTTTTATTTCTATTTCTCACAGGTTAAATACGTCATCTATGCCGATTTCCAGTCCATTCTCCGTAAAGTTCACCGATGCGATCCCGATGCCGACCTCTCTTCAACCACGAAAACTTCGCAGCAGCCGGGAGTGTGGCGCACTCCTGTAAGCCAAGCTTCTGGGCGGCAAAGTTTGAGGGAATACGACACATGTCGGCGATCCTACCCTATAGGTGCCGACTGTCCCGTGTCCGCCGGAGGTGACTTACCCCAATTCCACCTTCCGTCACCTCCCAAGTAAACCTCATTTCCTTCCCTGCTTATACACATACGACCTAACGGCCCCCGTCAGTGCTGGGCCGCGTAGGGTCTCCCGCTCCATTCTTCCTGGTGCTCAAGGCCTGACGGCTAAGCACTAGTGTTGTAGGTGGAAAAAAAAAAAAAAACTTCGCAGCATATCTCCTGTGGGTTTAGTTATGTCATCCTTAGTCACGACGGTACAGTCTCTAAACCAGTTACTTATCGAGGGATAGATGCCACGGAAAAGTTTTTAGAAAATCTTTTGCGTGAAGACGCAATTATTCAGCGTAAGATTAAAGATAACGCCCCCATGAATCTATCACACTTAGAAAAGGCGCAATTCGCCTCGGCCCAATCCTGTTACTTATGTAACAAGCCTTTCACTGTAAATGACTGTAAAGTTCGTGACCACGACCACACTAACGGAACCTACAGGGGAGCTGCTCATAATTCGTGTAACCTGAAACTGAGGACCCGGAATTTCGTTCCGGTCTTCATGCATAACTTATCTCGTTACGATGCTCATCTTATCATGGACAAAATTGGATTGGTCAAAGATCACAAGATTACGTGTATCCCCACGAATTCTGAAACGTACATTTCGTTTTCTCTGGGTAATTTACGATTCTTAGACTCAATTAGGTTCATGCCGGCATCGCTAGAGACACTCGTATCGAATTTGGCTCGGGGAGGAGCCGATAAGTTCAAGTGTTTAAACTCTGCCTTCAGCGCTGACGAAGTTCCGCATCTGCTGAGGAAGCAGGTTTACCCCTATGACTACTTCGACTGCGAGACTAAATTCGACGAGACCGAGTTGCCACCCAAGGATGCCTTCTTCAATTCCTTAACTGACGAAGAGGTTAGTGAGGAAGATTATTCTCAAGCTCAAAAGGTTTGGAAAAATTCCAACTCACTAACCTCGGTGAGTACCATGATTTATACGTTAAGACCGACGTTCTGCTCCTAGCGGATGTTTTTGAAAGTTTCAGGGCTATGTGTCTAGAATATTACAAGTTAGATTGCGCGCATGCATATACAGGTCCTGGTTTCGCTTGGCAAAGCGCACTGCACATGACCCAAGTGAAATTAGAACTACTCCAGGATCCTGATATGCATCTCTTTATTGAGAAGGGTATAAGAGGGGGTGTTTCTTTAATTACGCATAGACTAGCCATAGCCAATAATAAGGATCTCCCCGAAACATTCAACCCAGCAGAACGTAGCTCTCACATTACCTACCTAGACTGTAATAACCTTTACGGCACCGTAATGTGTCATCACCTGCCGATGAGAGGATTTCGATGGATTCAACCATGTCAAGATTTCACTCGTGAAATTATCTTGAATCACCCAGACGATGATCCTCAGGGATTTATCCTGGAGGTGGATCTTGAGTACCCGGAAAGTTTGCACGAAGAACATAACTGTCTACCCTTAGCACCCGAACGTAGAGTTATTAACGCGGATGAGCTTTCACCTTATTCGATTGAACAGTTGAACAAACTGAAAATTAACGTACATGATAGCCTTCCAAAGTTAGTTCCCTCGCTCTACAATAGGGAAAAATATGTTCTCCACTACCGGAACCTCAAGTTTTACATCGCTAAGGGGATGAAATTGGGGAAAATCCATCGAATACTCACATTCGAGCAGGGTGCGTGGTTAAAACCATTTATCGAGTTCAACACGGAGAAGAGGAAGCAGGCAGTGAACGACTTTGAGAAGGATTTTTTCAAGTTGGCCAACAATAGGTACGCATCTACGCTACGCTAAGTTATTATTTCACACGTAAATTAATCAAAATTTTCATCTATTAACAGTGTTTTCGGGAAGACGATGGAAAACCTCCGCAACAGGATCAACTTCGACCTTGTCCAGACCCGGGAGATGGCAATCAAGAAGGCCAGTTCACCGACATTCCAGAGGTTCACCATCTTTAGGAACGAGCTGGTCGGGATCCATCGTCTGAAGAAATCCCTCAAGTTGGACCGACCCATTTACACCGGTTTCGCCATCTTGGACCTCTCAAAGTTGGTCATGTACGACTTCCATTACAACACTATGAAGGCTAAATACGGCGACGACCTCAAACCTCTTTTTACCGACACAGGTATGATTTTTTAAAAACGTTTACTAGATTTAAATCCTTTTTCCACTTTCAATTTTAAAAAACTAATTAAATGTTTTTACGTATAATTGCAGACAGTCTGACCTATCAGATTTTCACCGACGATTTGCCTCGGGACTTTGCCCAGATGAAGGAGATGTTCGACTTTTCCGCCTACCCCAAGGAACATCCGCTCTTCAGCGAGGAGAACAAGAAAGCCCTCGGAAAGTTCAAGGACGAACTCAACAGCGTCCAGATTCAAGAGTTCTGCGGCTGGCGACCGAAAATGTACAGCATCTTGTCGGCAAAAGGTGAAAAGAAGACGGCGAAGGGAATCTGTCGTCGCGTAGTCAAAAAGAAGATACGTCACGCTCAATACAAGGAATGCCTGCTTCAACGTAAACTCACCACTGAGGAGATGAAGAGGATAGTCAGTGTTAAACACGAACTATTTTCCATCACTCAGAAGAAACTCGCTCTTAACCCCTGCGATGATAAGAGATTCATCATCGATGGGGTTTCTACATACGCTCATGGTCATTTTAAAATTAAGGAATAATTCCAAATGTATAATTACTTTCTGTAACCCTATCCCCTCCCATCCTGGGGGCGAAGTGGCCGAACCGGTCCACGCCCTCCTCCCATACCCTTTTGGTGCGAAGTGGCCGAATCGGTCCACGCCCAATTTCCCCTCCCATACCCTTTTGGTGCGAAGTGGCCGAATCGGTCCACGCCCAACCCTTTTCCTTTTAAATTTCATAGTTTAATGTATAGTTTATAAGTTTAATTTAATGTATATATATTTTCAATGTTTAATTGTATAGTTTTAAGTTGTTTTTTCTCGAATGAGTTTTACTCTGTGATTCTACGGTTTCTCATTCAAAATAAAATTTTTTTAAATACAAATATCCTCCCTCTTATATCATACAACTTAGGCAAACATTTTTTTCTTTTTTCAGGTTAAATGAGGGGTAGCGCGTGGGACCTGCCGCGTGCGCGTGTTTAAATTTCCCGCGTTCGCGTATGTAGGGATAAGTTCGCGCGCGATTTAAAGAAAAACATACAATTCAATCAAAAAAAACTTTATTAAAAATCTCTTATACATAAATTCCGATATCATTTTATCGTTCAAACTCTTATCTTTTACAAATTTTAAGCAAATATCATACATTTTAATACCTCTGCATCTATACAAAGAACAATATACGCAAAATTCGCCACATGTCTGACTGGGATTTCCTTGGACTTTCAATTGAATGTTTTCGTTTCACAGCGTTTTCAAACTCATTTTTTTAGTAAATTAACAACACTTTCGGCCACTTTTTAGACATTCAACTTCATTATCAGATTTATTTCAGTAATATATTAACAATATCAAACACATTTAAGTTGAATGGCGGGGCTTTTATTAAACTTTTAACGAAAGCTAAACTTATTTTTGGTGTTTTGCCATTAACAACATTTCCAACCGCTTTTCAGTCATTTAACATCATTTTCTATTATATTGTATTCATTTAACGTCACTTTCATCCACATTTTAGTCATTTATCAACACGTTTAACCATCTTTTCTCAACCCTTTCAACGATTTTTTATTCATTTAACAACACTTTCATGCACGATTTAGTCGTTGAACAACACTGTTACCACCTTTTTGTCATTTAACGACATTTTCACCTCTTTTTAGTCATTTACGGTTTCAAATTACCCGTCAAAGTTTTGGCACAACATAATTTTCTATCATTTTATGGTAACTTAACGACATTTTAGTCATTTAACGACACTTTTAAGAGAGATCCCCGCCAAAATATCCAGCTTATAACATATATTGACAAAAGGTTCTTACAAAGTTTTTATTACTCATATGTTTCGTTTTGGAAACACTTACTTAAATTACTTAAAAATATATTAGTTGATTATCTTTATCCCAATTTAAATAGATTGTTCGCAGTGCGATAGGCTTAGAATTGGTTAGGTTTGGTTTTGTTTTGTACCCGAGATTTAAATTACCCACGCAAAGGCCTTTAACATGTCACGTCTGGAGAAAACTTTGTTGCAAACCGAACATGGGAAACCAACTTTCGCGTGTTTTACCTGTTTATGCCTATTGACGTCACGATTCCTGGAGAACTTCGTATTACAAATATCACAAATAAACATTTTAACTAGTTATAAAGACATGTGCCAGGCTTTTATACTCTTTAATCTTTGTGCGAACTATCATATGGGTTTTTCCGTTGACGTCACGACGAGAGACGCGCCATGTTTCGAAATTCACGCCAAGTTTCAATCTAGTTTGTTTATTTACAAGTTTCCTAGCATAAGCAAACATTGTGGTGTCGTCCATTTAATCTCTGCCTGAACTATCAAATGGGTTTTCCCATTGACGTCACGATGAGAGCCACGCCATGTTTTGAAATTCACGTCAAGTTTCAATCTAGTTTGTTTACTTACAAGTTTCCTAGCATAAACAAACATTGCAACCCAACTATCATCCCATGTTGACACTAACCGCTTTCATACAAGCGCTTATCATGATTTCTAATTATTGACATAGGCCGTTTATTTACCATTCGAGTATCTCTATTCCCGATCACCGACCTCGTTATTTACATTACCTATCCATGAAAATGTGAAATAGGCCTATCAATAAAGAGAAATTGGTTTAAGTTGAAATAATTTCTAAAGTTTATATTATAAGTTTAAATCCTAAAATTTGGAATATGCCTATATACTTAGTTAAATAGTATTAAATTAGAATATAAATAACTCCTAAAATTTGAAATATGCTTATATTTAGGTAAATGAAAAAGTATTAATGTCGGATGTGCTTATTATTGATATGTATATCGTTTCATATGTGAATTAATGCTGAAAATTAAATAAATACCCAAAAGATAAAGTTTTAAAATGGGTTTAAAATATTAATTATATTAAACCTACGTAAAATTATTAGAAACTTATATCATTCAAACATTTTCTTTTTATTCGAGATTCTACAAATATTGTTTAGTATTTAACACTATCCTTCGCCTACAAAATGTACAACTTACAAACGTTTTATTAATTAAAGAAAGTCTGCGAAATACTTATTCGCGAAATAATTATTAGCGTCATTGGATCTCATGTGATAATGCACTTCGTAAAACATTAAACTGTGAGTGTTATCACACAGACACTCGGCTAACCTGCAAATCTGCAGGGCCTTGAATATATAATGCGTAGCTAGGTCGTTTTCATCACTATAATTTTTCCTTACGGTTTTGTTAGTTTTATATACCATAAACATACACATATGAAGAGCTAAGTTCAAAACTCTTAAGTACTGGTATGGACAATGAAATTCGTATCCACCGTAATAAAAGGTACGAAATTTACATTCCTCCTCATTGCGAGGATGGCAACTGCCTAACTGGCAAATATTTGGGTTTGGTATTCCGTACATTTTGTGCGGTGTGAGGTGTACCGGAAATACGAGGATAGCATCTCCCGCAAATTCTTTCAATTTGAATTGATGGGTCTTCTTATTTATGATACATGGAAACTGTCTAGCAAACATGTCAATTAATGACCCTGCGGGTAATTGTACTGTAGAAGTTAGTAATCTGTACATCGCTAAGTGTTTCAAACCAAAATTTATATTAGGGCTGTTAACGTATTGCCATATATAACCTTCACCATCGTCTACATTATAGACTTCATTCGGTGAGGGGCTTATTAGTAAATACCCCGTTTCGGGATCTGTAGTCCTTTCGGATTTTCCGTAATCTTTATCCCATCCGATAGCACCAAAATTTTCAATTCGTCTTAAGTTGTTTCGTCTAACGGCGGCTTCTAAGGTAATGGGTGAATTCATTCTACCACCCTCAGTACAGCAGATAGGACAGGAAGGCGTGTCCGGCGTATTGTCAGTTTCGGAGAACGCTTTTGATTCGTCCCTGATGGAGTAAAAATTAGCCGAATACTCTAATTATAAGTCTGGATACCAATGGACATGCAAGGGTTAACCGCGGATACTATGTCCGGAGTTTTGTCGTCGGTCGGATCTAAATGCCACCATATTTTCTGGTATAAATCAGCGTTAAAATGGGTTTCATTAAGATAGGTTTCTGTTAAACAGATGATGTCCGAGTCACAGTTGACTAGTGCTAGATGGAGGTCTTCTAGTTTGGTGCGTAGACCTCTCACGTTTTGGTAGCGTATATTTAGTGAGCGCTTGTGGTCATGCATCATATTAATCATAAAAGAAATTAAAGTTCTTCCCGACGGAAGGCGCGCTAAGCAGAGAGAGTTTATATCGTTTCTGAAGACTCGTCTGCTTAAAGTTAGGGTGATCATGGTGATGGTTTTATCCCCCTAAGAAATCGCGCTCTCGTTAGGTTGATTTACTAATGATAATCAACATAATGAAAAAATTAAATGTATTAACAAAATGAGTCGGCGTTTTAAAACTATAACTAGATTGGGACGGAGTTATCGTTGCCCACTATTTGTTTTGACAAGTTCGAAATGAAATAATCACTTTATGAAACTGACATTAAAAAATAGATAGATTTTTGCAGAATTAAATTATCATTTCAGTAATTAACAACAAGCGTAATTAACATACTCATCGAGTCAGCATGTTTTTCCGCTCTTGCATGGTTTACCTACTAATAATAGTTAAGAATAGGAACTTAATTCCGGAGAGATACATGATTTAAGGCTTAATGGCTGATCGTGTTAGCTAAGCATACCCTAGCTGAGTTAGTCAGGTGTTTAAATGTAGCTTAATTCTGGAGATACAATTCTCAACAAACGCAATAAACATTATATTAATTAAAGTTAATATGAAAAAATTAAGGCTCCATTTGAATTGCTCAGCGATAATTACAAAATGAAATCAACAACTAGACGATAATTGAAAAATACGAAAATCTGACTCATTTCAAACGAAATTGACGTATTCAAGTATTGATTACCTTAATACCAACATATCAGACAATTATTTAATTATAATTTGTAATTTCAATTTAAATGGCCATTGAGAGTGGAAATGTAATTTATTTCTATTTTTATTTGAGTTTAGAAATGTAATTTATTTCTATTTTTATTTGAGTTAAGAAATGTAATTTATTTTAATTACAGTCAAGTAGTTTTTTATTATAGTGCTGAAATAAAATTTATTACAGTGCAGAATTATAACTAAGTATTAGAGCGCGGAATTGTTACAAAATATTAACTTTAGTGCTGAATTATAACAAAACTAATAACTTTAGTGGAGAACTATGAGAAAATATTAACTTCAGTTTTAACAAAAAGCAACAGAATTGTTGCGTTTCACAGTAAGAGCACCCATACTGCTTGATGGGTGATTATTACTAATTTTTTTTCACTCTGGATCTTCAGATTCGGATTGACCTAAAAAGGAGTTAGTATTATTCGCAGGATTGACCTTAAAAGGAGCAAGTATTATTCGCATGAAGTGTGTACTAATTTCAATTGCAGGACATTTCTTACCACTCAAATTCACTTCTTTCTTGCTTAAACTTTCATTCATCTCAAAAGAAGAATTTTTTCTTCCTTGATTAACTTTAGTGCAGAATTATAACAAAATATTAACTTTAGTGGAGAACTATGACAAAATATTAACTTTAGTGGAGAACTATGACAAAATATTAACTTCACTGGAGAACTATGACAAAATATTAACTTTAGTGGAGAACTATGACAAAATATTTAACTTCAGTCTTAAAAAAAAACAACAGAATTGTTGCGTTTCTCAGTTAGAGCACCCATACTGCTTGATGGGTGATTATTACTATTTTTTTCCCCTTTGGATCTTCAGACTCGGATTAACCTAAAAAGGAGTTAGTATTATTCGCGTGAAGTGTGTGCTAATTTCAATTGCAGAACATCTCTTACCACTCAAATTCACTTCTTTCTTGCTTAAACTTTCATTCATCTCAAAAGAAGAAATTTTTTCTTCCTTGTTAAGTGAAGTTTCCTTTTTCTCAGCAGTTTCTTTATTGTTAGTTTTTTGTTCTTTGTTTTTACAGGAATCATTTTTTTTTGGTTTAGGTGAAATTTCTTCTGATATATCTAGGAAATGAAAATACATGATTTTATAGGATACTGGCCAAGCTTTGATTTTTAGAAACAAAAGTTTTTGCAAGTTGAGGAAAACTAAGCTGAAATGTGGGTAAAATTTAATAATAAAGGTAAACCATAATGGCTAACAGTCCTAACATCTAGAGCTCAACATGACCCCAACAAATTCCAGCTGATATCAAGCATGCAGTTTGGTCAAATTCAGATATTAACGAGTTGCGACTGTACATAAAGGGAAAACCAAGCCAATAAAAAACCACATTCTCAAATATATAAGATATTGTGTAATTAAAGGTTTATATAGGAATGGCCAAAAAATATACCTTTTATCAGAAATTATAAAAACACTGAGCTTCACAATTGAAATTCATCTTAAATTGATACCATTTACCAAACACAGCTATTTCTTTGCTTTTCTTGTTTGGAGAATCCAACAATTTTTCAGGAACTTGGCTTAATATACTGTCAATATCTTCTTCTTTAATAGTCAAAGACGCTTCTAAAAGAACTAAATTCAAACTTGTAAATGAATTTAGCAAACATTGCCAACCAGAATGAGAGCGCTTCATTGTTGGAGAATACTGATATGTTGACTTCGATGGAGAATACTGATATGTTGACTTAGATGGAGAATACTGATATGTTGATACTTCTAAAATTTAAAACCTAGAAAATCAAACTGCAGAAGATGTACAAAGTAAATTTGATGAACAGAAAATTCCAAAATAATAACTCAGTGTTATGTTTCTTGAACTTTGAATCAAACCTGGAATAATCAAGGTCACAAGGAATAAGCAAATAGCGAATATAATGAAAATTCAAACAATTTAAGAAAAGCACATGAAGCCGTGACTACATCGACTCAAGTTTTGAGTGCAATATATTCTTTTTATGGGTTGCCAACCAACCAACCTATGTGGAGAATTCTCCCTGGATTTTAAGGACCTAATATACCGGCACCATTTTCTAATTCATCTCAAATAATAAACAGCGATCACTAATATTTGACATCAGAGTTTGATGTAAAAATGGTGAGAGTTGACTTAAACGACACAATTTTCTTATTAATATAAAATAATTTTTTTGATGTCCTAATTTCAGAAAAATTCCGCATGATCTAAATTCATCTTTAATAAAAAACAGCGTTCTATGATATTTGTCATCAAAATTTTATGTTTAAATTGATAAAAAATGGTGAGAATGGTTTTGAATGTCACAAATTTCTTATTTGTATAAAAAATTTGTTCTCCTGATTTCAGAAAAATTCTGAACGATCTGAACCTAACCCTCTTTGTAAGGACTGCGTCACAGCTGGCAGTCTAATACTGATTCACATGGAGCAAATTTATGGGTGTTAAAATTTTGCTCCCATTAGAGTTTCTCATCTTGCTGCGAGTCTTTACATTTATTGATCCATGGTGGAAAACAGCATAATTCTTATGTCCAGCTTTCCACGTTTGTGCAACTGAAGCGTCAAGTTGTCTGATAAATAATTCTCCAGAATCTCTTTGTTGTTGATGCGCCGAACTTTCGGTGGCTGTAGCGCAATTTTTAAGAATAATATGAATAATTTAAATTTAATTAGAATACTGAATGAACGTCGGAACTATCGTATGTTGAAAAATCCTCTGTTTCTTGGGGACTATCGTAACATTTTTTCTGTGAGGATTATCGTGTATATAAAAATGAAATCTTTTCATTATGGCATCAAGAGTGTATAAAAATGTCCTATTAGAAATGGAAGCCATCTTTGGTCCCCGGAATTTGTGGCCGGAAAATATTTGGCGAATTATTCTTTTAAAACATTCTGAATCTAATGAACAAATTGTACAACTTTGCGCTTTCGCGTATATCAATTTTGTTGACCGATATCTTCTTGAAAATGTTTAATGTCAAGTAGGTGGTACAACTGCATACGCTGATTATAAATCAGCCATTTATGGAAGTTTTTTCGCGTGAAATATGAATAAAAATCTGAGACAAAGTCAGTTTGCTTATGAATACACAAAATGTTATGCCATGTAGAGCAAGAAAAGTCGGAATTAGTCCCATGAAATCTCCGGTAAAATTGACATATCAGTATTCTCCGTCGATGTATCATTATTCTCCATTGAAGACAACATATCAGTATTCTCCAATAATGAAGCACTCGCATTCTGGTTGGCATTGTTTGTTAAATTCATTTACTAATTTTAATTTAGTTCATTTATAAGCGTTTTCGAGTATTAAAGAAGAAGATATTGACAGTATATTAAGCCAAATTCATGAAACTTTGTTGGATTCACACACACTTCACATGAATAATACAAATAAGGATATCCTATTTCACGTGATCCCGTTTTCTCTACAAGGGCCGGCCGATTGCTGGTTTAAATTTGTGGGGGGTTCAGCCGCTTTCAAGAACCTTTCGGAATTCCGAGAGTGTTTTAGAAAGGAGTATCAGGCTACTGATCACTCTAGGCGCATTAAAATTGAGTTGGATAACAGAACAGAAAAATTCAGCGAGTCCTATGGCAGTGTCATCCGACATACCGTAGAATGCTAAAGGGGAAAGCTTTCGCTACCCTTGCTGAATTGGCTGAGGAGGCTAAGATTATTCAATCTGATCTCCTGGCCGAGGTAATGTAAAGACCCCTTCCGTCAATGGCGGAATCCTGGGAACCTGGTTTAGCATATGGGGCAAGCGCTACGATTGAGTAATCACATCAATCGGTTCGTAAAGCCGTCAGTATGTCTGTTTCTGCGGATGCAAATGCATTTGCGGGAAACCAGGTGAGAGTAGGATTGGCAGCCTTAGATCCGTACTCTTATTTTGGAGTACAGAGACAAGTGATGAGCGGAGTAAATACTCGCTCAGGTAATAATTCTGGTCTAACTTTTAGTGCACATTCCAATGGCGGAAATCCGGTCCAAAGGAGAGGTAATCGGGGTATTGGGCGCTGTTACAAGTGCAACCAACCGCGCCATTTTAAAAGGGATTGTACTAATCCGGGAAAATGGGCAAACGAGGCAGCCAAGATAATCTGAAATCCAAATTATTCCTGGGAGGGGTCTCGTGATAAAATTGAAACCAAAATAACGAGGGCCAAATCCAGGCAAGAAATTCGAAAACTTGGGATTTTCGCGCGCTCGGTTAATCACTGTTCCGATTTTGGAGGGAAAACTCCCCCATTATTGAGATTTCAATCTATGGGGCAATCTTTCTTTGGCTTGTTAGATAGCGGATCGTCAGTTTCTTTGTTGGGCGATGAATTCATACCCATGTTTGAAGAACGCGAAATGGCGATAAAAGCTAATAGAACAATGGTTAGATTCGATCGCGGCACATGCCGCGTAGCCGGAGATATCCGTCTCCAGGTATATTGGCCCGGAGAAAAAAGAAGGCAGCGCTTTCTTATTGTCCGAGGTCTTACACCCTCAGTTATTTTTGGGAGAGATGTTCTTCGAGGAACGGGGATAGACATTAGGTTAAGTGAAGGTGGGTGGTCCATCGGCCCCTTCCCTCAAAAAGTCATCCCGTTCGATACCGAAGAAATGGAAAAAGGGGCGTCTAATTGCTTTGGTGAAATCGTCAAAAGTGAAAAAGACCCCTTAAATGTGTTAAAAGCTTTAGCGTCGAAATCGACCTGTAGCAAAGATGAAAGAGCTAGGTTGGTGGATATGCTTTCCGAATTCCAAAGTATATTCACAAAGAAACCTGGCGAAACCTCGCTAATTGAGCACTATATAGAGACGGGCGACGCTAGGCCTATAGCGTGTCATCCCCGTCCGGTTAGCAACAAGAAGAGGGAGAAGATCGACAGGGCTTTTGATGAGTTGTTGGAATTGGGAGTTATACGACCATCGAATAGTCCCTGGGCGTCCCCAATTGTACTTGTTGAAAAAGCTAACCCAAAGCCGGGTGAGATCAAACGGCTTTGTGTAGATGTGCGGAGGTTAAATGACGTGACTACCGCCGATAGGTATCCAATGCCTTCGATACTTGATAATTTAGCGTACTTACGGAAGGCGCGGTATTTCACGACAATAGTTCTCACAAAGGGGTTCCTCCAAGTGAGGATGAAAGATAGCGATATACAAAAGACAGCTTTCGTGTGCCATAGGGGACTTTACGAATTCTTAAAGATGCCCTTTGGACTTAAAAACGCACCGGCAACTTTCATGCGATTAGTTGACCGTGTGTTAGGACCCTGTTAATGGAATTTCGCTCTCGGTTTTCATGATGATATCACCATATATTCCGAGACGTTTGAGGATCATTTGATTCACATTCGAGAAATTCAAGGCCGCCTTAAAAATGCCGGATTAATTATTAATCCGAGCAAGGTGCAACTTTGCACAAATACCGTTAATCTTCTCGGTTATAAGGTTGGTCCAGGACGCTGTATGCCAAACCCGGATAAGTTTCGAGCGATTGAGGAATTCCCGATCCCTCGAGACGGGAAATCGTTACAAAGATTTCTTGGCATGATAGGTTATTACCGCCAGTTTATACCGAACTTTGCGGGAATAGCTCGTCCTTTGTATAACCTATTTAAGAAGGATTCCACGTGGCGTAGGGAGGAAACCCATACCAACGCTATGAGGGAGTTAGTAGAAAAGGTAAAGAGAACCTCGGAATTAGCTCTCCCGGATTTGAATAAGAAATTTCTTATTCAAACCGATGCAAGTAGCCACGGCTTGGGTGCAGTATTGGCACAAGAGATGGATAGAGGGTTAATGCCTATCTGGTTTATAAGTCGTTGGCTGACTCGAGCAGAGCGTAATTATTCCACTACGGAGTTGGAATGTCTTGCAGTAGTATTCGCTCTCAAGAAGTATAAAATGTATGTTGAAGGTACTGATGTGATAATCGAAACCGACCATCAGGCCCTTCAATGGCTTAAGAAGATGAAGGATCCAGTGGGGAGATTAGCCCGTTGGTCTCTAGGCCTCCAACCATTTAATTACGAGGTGCGATACCGCCCTGGTAAATTAAATTTGGTAGCCGATGCTCTAATGGCTAATTTTAATTTTATTGATTGAGATCACTTCTTTGATGTTTTTTTTTCAAAAATAAATTGCATAAATTTTAATTTAAGTTCATCAGAATCTTGTGGCGTTAAAATCCTTAGTTGTGAAGCTAAAAAGGCTGCAAACATATCATGCTCATCTTTTGTTTCAATTGTGGTTTGTGGTGTTTTAAGACATTTCAATGCTTCCTCCAGAAATTCATTTTCCAATGGGCCTTCATCATTCTTTCGTTTTCATCTTGGAGTGGTTGTTTTTGGTTTACCACCACTTGAGCTTGTGCTAATTCCCGAGGAACGAGACGCACACTTCAACTCATCTGTAACTGAAGACTCATCATCCTCAGATGGTTCAATAATTTCATCAGGAAAAAATACACCTGACGACGTAGAGGGTGCATCTATGTCTTTTGTGATCTGTAAATTTCAAAAAGAGCTTCTTTATGCGTCTTGATACATTTGAGCCCTTGGAATATATTACATACCTCTTCGGGAACTTCTAAATCCAAATTTGTACGCCCTTTTCGAGGCTGGGTGGAACTTTTCAAAAATTCCATATCTGAAAAAAACTCCCATTTCGGAGTATAAATATCATCGGTGCCAGCACCGCTGGTTTTTGATTGCGATACTTTGGCGAACTCCCGTTGAAAATATGTCCTGAGCCCTTCCCATCTAGACTTCACATCAGAAACTAAACATTCGAATGCATAATTTCAGACCAGCCGCTCATATTTTTTACGGTATTTATTATGCAACAAGCATCAAACGCTGCTTATTTATTGAATAGATGCCATTAATTACCTGAACAACCAATGCTTTCTGCAAATTCCTGAAAGGCTTTTTCTCTGAGCCCACTTTTCTTGTAGTCATTATGTTTGGGGTTATGTATATATTCTTTTTCCTTTACATAATCAATTAATTTCCTTGTTTTAACCGAGGTACAATTAATTTTCTAAACAAACATTTATTAAATCAGCATTTAACTTTTCAAATAATGTACAGACTAGGCATATTTATGAGACGAGTTTTTACCTCAGTGTTCTTTTTTGAAGCCATGACAAGGCTTAGCTATTTTTACTCGGAAAATATATTTTATAATTATAGTTGGCTATTAAACTTAAGACTTGGCTCTCCTTATGGCCGCGGCCGTCGCGATAAATTTAGCATCCAAGAGAGAAAAATATCTCGAAAGGACGTCATTAACCACGTGAGTACACCTCGCGATTTTATTGGCTATTAAACTCCAAGACAAATGTCGGCCTGACTCCGATCGGGTACTTCCCCGACAAAAATCGTGTCTCGAAACAGTCAATAGTCAAGTCAGGTGTGGCGTTCACACTACCTGACCAGTCGGCCCGACTTGTCAAGTTGGCGTTGTCAGCTGACTAAAGTTGGATAGTGGGAACGCGCCATAAGTCGGGCTCCAATCGAAACCGTTTTGGCCGACGAAGAAGCCGTCACATTGGTTGCAAATGAAGTAGTGGGGGGTAACACACTCAAGTTGGGTTTACCTTTTAATAGAGAGGCGATAATAAAATCCCAAGCTACGGATCCAGAGTTATCTCGTTTCATCGAGGAGTTAGAGCGTGTTAGAAGCTCTGTAGACCCGGAAACGGCAATAAAGGCCGGGCAGTATTGGATCAGTATGTAATGGATCAAGACGGTCTTCTATTAAAATACTTCGCACCATGGGACGAGGAGGATGAGGATGCCCTAGAGAAAACTTGGAAGGTAGTATTACCTCGAAGCTTGAGGCTAGAGGCAATTAAATATTTTCAAGACGAGCCCCTAGCCGGCCACCTGGGTGTTTGTAAAACGTATAAACGTTTACAATCCCGAGTCACGTGGTCGGGTATGAAGCGCGACGTTTTAAAGTATGTTCGGCGTTGTGAGATTTGTCAAAAATCGAAGCCATCTGCACAATTAAAGCCGGGGCTGCTATCAAGCGTTCGTAGCGAAAGGCCGTGGGAATTAGTGACCTGTGATCTCATGGATCCCTATACCCGCAGCTCCAAGTGTAATCAATACCTGCTCGTCATCGTAGACCATTTCACTAAGTGGGTAGAAACCTACCCTTTACGAAAAATGACTACGGAGAAAATATGGGAGAAGTTATTTGAAGTTTTCTGTCGATTTGGATTCCCAAAGGAACTGATTACTGATAATGCTTCTGTGTTTTCCAGTCCGAAATTCAAGGAGACATGTAAAAGATTGGGTATACGCCCGAAAAATACATCTCCGTATCATGCTCAGGCAAACATTACTGAGCGCATGAATAAAGCTATGTCCGCACTAGGGTAAAATATTCGCTTCGCTCGCCACGCACGCTACGCTCGCCAAGTACGCCGAGAAAATCGCCTGTCCACACTGAGAAAATTTCGCGCGTAGCGTACGTAGCGAAGACGGCGAGAGAGACGAAAAATGTTCAACTGGTTGAACTTTTTACGTCGATCTCGCCGGCGTAGACGACGCACAACCAATCAGCGTCCATCATTTTACGGACGTCATATTTAAAGAGCTGCATCGGCTTTTTTTCTTCACAATAGTCTGAATTAATTGCATGTTGAATCTTGGTTTGGCTGCTATTTGGAGTTTTTCTCGTTAAATGTCGGACAACGAAACTAGAATTAATATTAATGCAAATGCTCAACGAAGAGTTTATCCCCGTATCGTTCGTAATAATATCTCATTTTGGGTGTGGGGTTATAAAAACCCCGATCTTTTTTTCTGTCCTGGAAAACTTCTCTAAACGAAATACGTTTTATATGGTCCCTTTTCTTTTGTTTTCGAATTAATAGCAATGTAATAATTAATTTATTCGCATGAGCTAAACGCTTCACTCTACTGCAATTTCCTGACATTACCTCGATCTATTCACAGAACTTATCCCACGTGACAAAGAAAAGGACGCGGATTGGTTGTGCGTCGCCTACGCCGGCGAGATCGACGTAAAAAGTTCAACCAGTTGAACATTTTTCCTCTCTCTCGCCGTCTTCGCTACGTACGCTACGCGCGAAATTTTCTCAGTGTGGACAGGCGATTTTCTCGGCGTACTTGGCGAGCGTAGCGTGCGTGGCGAGCGAAGCGAATATTTTACCCTAGTGCGGACATAGCTTTAGAATATCAAGCCTATGATTATTTCTTATATTGAGAAACATAGGGATTGGGATGCTCGTATTCCTGAGTTGGGCTTCACCTTAAGGTCAGCTGAAAACAGCTCGACTGGATTCACGCCCGCGGCGATGAATTTCGGTAGGGAGCTCTGCGCTCCGTTAGATTGGGAATTGGAACCGGTAAATATTTACAGAGCCTCTTTTGTTTCGTCTTGTCGAGGGGCCCTCGACGAATCAAACCAATCGCGTTACTTAGTTTTGTTTCAATTTAGTTTTTATGGAGGGGGTGGGATGGGGGCTAGTTCCAGTTATAGGTTGGGTTCTAGTTAAAGTTTAAATCTGGCCTCTTTCAATGGAGGAGCTGTTCAATAGAGGGGAGGGCGGACGGGTCTGGGCGAAGTATTTAAACCGTTGGTTGAAAGGAGAGGGGGTTGTTATACGCTTTGTTCGAGTTATATAAGCAGTTTGGAAAACCGTTGGATGTCATAACCCAGTAAGAACGCCGAGGCGAAAAGACGCGAAAGTTTCTATCACTGGAAAGCACCATATGTAAACCCCAGAGATCTAGCTAGATACGGATTTTTTATTTATATACTTATGGTACCGATACCGTAAAGTGTTATTTTTGTCACGGTATATTAAACGGTTGGAAACCTCGATTCTATGCACGAAGAACACAAACGTCATTTCCCAACTTGTCCGTTCATCTGTAGACTGCCAACAAATAACGTGATAATCGAAGACGACAAGGGTCACGACGTTCAACCCCACGCCTGCTCTGATTATATAGAGTTTCGTGTTAAAAAGACTGTAATTCAAAAGGCGGTTCTGGATACCTTCATCAATGAACTATTCAACGACCCCAAGAATCGTGATATGTTGAATACAGCATGAATTCGAATAAAGCCCGTTTAAAAATTTTCCAATCGTGGTGTTCAGTTGACGTGGAACCCAACCGAACTAGCGCCAGATGGGTTTTATTTTTTACATACGAGTCGAAAAGACAGTTTTAGATTTTTTTTGCCACGGCACTCTTCAAGTATGGACAACCTCGGAATCGGTACACGATAAACATAGACAATTGTATTCCGACTGACCCTTCATTCTCGGACAACAGACGCTCAATGTGCCTATCGAATCATTAGTATACGTACTTCGGAAAACTCAGACTATATCTTCCTTATCAAGAAAACGACTCGAGACGAAGCCTTGGCTAAAAGACTTACAATGGTGAAAAAAGTTACTTTTTGTCCTTTAACTGTAATATATATAATACCCCACGAGGATCGTTTTAACTAGTATTATATCGACAAATTGCATTTTAACGAACGCATCCGTAATATTAATACTTTACTAGAAACAATACTTTGTGTAAATATATAAATCAACCTTCGTAGAATGCTATTTAAACCTGCCTCAAAAAACTCTTCCTCGTTAATTTCTCTAAAAGCAAATGATACATATTTATTTTTGTTGCATAGTATAATGTTCTTAAAACACTTACTTGATTGGCAGGACTCAATTTTTTTCTATTTTACTCGTAAGTCTGAAATTTACTTTGTTTCACTTCGTACAAAAGATGAGTGGGACACTTTCGTGGATTTCTTGACTAGTAAAACGTTAATACTCGCGTCTAGCGGGACTTCCAGATCAATATATTCTTCTATGATTAAGGCCTCCGTCTTTTCAACAATTGTCTCTCTTTTGATAAATTTAATTTAATATTAGAATGATTAGACTAAAGTTTTCCATTCACTAAGGTAAAAATGGTATAAAAAACCATAGCCAAGGCTTAACTCATTTATATGAATTTTTGAACCTCTTTAGGTTATAAATTAATAAAACTGCCACTTAATATTCAAAACAACAAAATTAATAAGAAAAGGCATAAAAATGATCCTCGTGAAAATCGTTTTTCTTTCCACCCAAGTGAAACACGCGCGTCATTTTGTTTTTCTAAAACGACCTTGGGCTACACCTCAGACCATACTCAAACTGATCGGTTCTCGTGGCTAAAATGTGATGCGCTTACCAGTGTTGTTCTTGGTAGTACAAATGTACTTTTTTAGTACATTTTCAAATTTCGAGTACGAAAAATACATTTTGTATTTTTGGTAGGTTAGTTAGTACTTTTTGGAATTTCTAGAATGGGAAGTATATTTTAATTTTTTTGGGGGACGATTTTGCAGTTTTTTGAATAACGACGAGGAAATTAATCTCTTAGTATTTAAAAAAAGTTGATTCTTTTTTTGGACGAACTTAACCTGGCGGACACCTTGTTTTATTTTTCAACTCACTTTCTTTTTTAAAAAAAATAAGTCTCTACGCACAGCAAAAAAGCCAAATGGAAAAATGAGCCAATCACCCTTCGTTCTTTTGTACCCTTTGAACCCTTTCCCTGGAACTTTTTTTTCCAGAGTGGCGCTAAACTTGAGTGGGGGTCCGGGTGAAACGACTAAACGTATTACTGCTATCGGAGTAGAGAGGTTAAGCATTCCTTAACGCTTGAAACTTTTGATGTTCCCGTGGTTTATTTAGTTTTAATTACTTGGTTTTAATTAATATGGATTATATTATTAGAATACAAGTCGGGAAAACCAAAATATTACCTCTCCGTGTCGAGAAGATTATATAACCTTAAGTATCCAATGAAAACGTCGACCTTTTGCCCTCATCCTTTCCCGCGCTTTGCGCTTCCGCATTTCATCCTTACTCTCAACATTATCTTCCTCCATTTTACATATAAAAATCAAATACTCACAAAAAGAAGTGGCAAAAACCTGCTGGCTATTTACAACCACTTAATTTGACTTAATATCCAATTTCCAACAACAATAATATACCGGTAGTTTAATTGACAACCTACTAGCATCGAAATTCTCATAAGGAATGGCTCCCGCGGATAAAAAACGGCAATTTTCAACTAGGTGGGCGTTATCTCATAAGATTTGAAAAATATCATTTGTCTTTTTTACCAATGCCTAACCGTTTGGATTTTTTAAAGCAGTCTTAGCACCAAAAAATATTTTTGAATGAGGATAAAAAAGGTCTGTCCTCTCGTAATTTTTTAAGCTTTTATCATGATTACTCTATACAACAGTAACAAGGAGTATAAACGCATTAGTGGAAGCAGTATTTTTTTCCCAAAACAATCTCGCTTATGTTTATGCAATGAATGAAATATATCACAATGCTCGGGCCTTGATAGATATAGGAGGCAATGAAGGAAATATATCGCATGCACGGGCCTTGGTAGATATAGGAGGCAATGATAATCTCTCTCTTTGCACGAGAGGTTTATCTTTAATATTTAAATAAATATAATTATTTTTAATTATTTTAATCTTCAATAATTAACATTAATAATAGTTAAATCGTTTAAAATAAAGTTATACTTATTATCTTCTCAAACTTTGCTAATATTGACGTTTAAAGTGAAGGGTACCCCTCTTCCCGCTTTCTTCAAATTTTGGGGTATATATACGATTCGTTTCCATTATAATAGTAAGGAAAAACCGCAAATGCGAAAACCTTTGGTAGCGATCCTACCTTAGGGAGGCTAGACGTTTCTCGTAACCCTAGCTGATCGCCGCGTATATCCTAAAACCAAACGATGATAATGGAGTAGAAGCCAATGATACAGATTGGTGTCTATGTGGAATAGACGGAAGACCAGTGGATGGTGGTGTTAGAAGGCAGTAAGAACAGACTAGTGTCCGTGTGGTATGGACAAAGACCAGAAGATTGGTGGTGTGAGAACTCAAGTAGAGGAGCCATTTCCGTGACTGTGAAAGCAGTTCGGAAATGGCGAACACGTTTGCTCCGATACGCAAACTGCGAACGCGGTCACGTGGGTGTAACAACGGACAGACAGACACACACACAGACAGACAGACACACACACAGACAGACAGACACACACACAGACAGACAGACACACAGACAGATACGGCCGTTACAGAACCTCTCCTGGACTACGTCACACGGAGAGGTAAAAATAAATAATATTCCATAAATTAATATAAAAAAATAATCTTATAATTATATTTAAGATATTTTGTATCTTAGATGGCGCGCTAAGCGTTTCGGAGGGGGGTGAAAGTTAAAAGTACGTTTTCCCCCCCTTTTTCTGGAAAAGTACGTTTTAGAGTTGAGAAAAGTACATTCCCAAAATTGCTAAGAACAACACTGGCGCTTACCGCTCCTCTTCAAAATACAGACTCCGTGAGCTAATAGTCAAACAATTACCGTGAGCGCGAACGTAGTACAAGAAGCGTGTGAGCCTCTTTTCGAGCTTAAGAAATATAACCAGCTTCAGAAAATCTCTAGAATAACCGCGTGGGCTCAACGTTTCACGAACAACGCAAGAGCCAAAGACAGCAAAACAAAAGGCTCATTAATTTCAGCTGATATAGCAGCGGCTCAAGAATACTGGATTAAGGATTATGAAGAAACAATGTGCCTAAAAAACGGGTCAGGATAGCCTAAAGCTTCAACCCTGCTATCTTTGGATCCATGACAGTCATGGCTTGCTATGGTGGGCGGACGTCTAGGCGCTGCGCAGATGTCCTACTGAGAAAAGCATCCATTTTTACTACGTGATGGAAGGCGGCAGTTACAAAGGAGGTTAAAATATCACCCAACTTTGTTGAGCGTTTCTGGATCAGATGGCAGGGCTCCCACCAGGTCCCTAAAAGACCCTTAAGTCCCTATTTTCCTACAAGGTCCTTAATCTACCCTAAAATTGGTATTTGGTCCTTAAATCACCCTATTTTTATAAACCTCAGAAAAAGTATAAGGGTGGCCTGAAAATATCTTGTCTGAGATTTGACCAGAGCCCCAAATTTGCGGAGCTCGCTTCGCTTGCTCCGGTTATTTATGATTTACTTAATGTTAAATTTAAACGAATTAATTGGCTAATTTTTATAATAATAACAACTCGTGCAAAAATTATTCGAGTGGTTTTAGATTGGTTTTCATATATGTTCGCCATGTACGTTATTGCAAATGGTCAGAGAAATTTGTTCAAGTTAGTGAGGGAAAACCTGGGGAAGTCAGGGAATTTCATTCCAAAAATTTTGTACGAACCCTGTAAAGGCCCAAATTCTAGTTCAGTGCATTTTTTAAAAAACAGTAAACATGATACGAAAATAGTTACTTCTAATCAAAAAAACCTTCCTTATGCATTAGAGCCAGATAGTCAGAAATAATATCCTATTTTGTCGAAATAAATAGAAAAGAGTAATAGGTTCTTAACTGTTTCTGATATTTTAACAGAATATATATCATTTTGTTTTATCAGTGGTCCCTTTTTGGTTCCTACTTTTAGAATTTAGGTCCCTTTTTTACCCTATTTTTATCGTGAAAAGTCCCTTTTTCCCCTATTTATTTTTGAGATTTTGGTGGGAGCCCTGAGATGGAAATCAGATTATTTAGTAGAGCTAAGAGCCGCGCACCATCTGATGAAAATCAGAGGACAACCAACTAAAGAGCTCCAATTAGGGGAGGTGGTTTTGATAGAAGAAGCTAGAAGACCACGGTGTATGTGGAAACTAGCCGTGGTTCAGGAGTTAACTCCTATTGTAGAAAAGCATTTAATACTAGTAATATTTTCGAGCAATATCTTAAGGCGAAATATGTACGAAGTTTATTTCATATCAAGATTGGTAATCATTGAGTGTAAAGTGAAGTGTTTGTGAAGTGTATTTCTTGCTACTATTAAATTTCCCAGCTGGTAAAGGTATTTCCAAGCATATCGCTTATGACAAAGTCTGAACAAAGTATAATAGAACCTGTGTTAAATAGAAAGCAAAAAAATTATTTTATAATTTAGCTTGCTTTAAGCAAAACCACCTAAAGCAGCATGTGTTAAGAATATTTGACGCTACTTCTATTTATCTGCAAGTTAAGCTATACGTTAATGGCTTTCATAAAACGCAGTCTTAGGTTACATTTTTAAACGCTGCAGTTTTGTTTTTCTTCCATAAGGCGAAATCTATACAGGGTGGTTCAAATCATAATACTCAATAGGTCTATGGAGATAATCTTTTCTTCAAAATTTGTCAGTTCGCCACAGTTAAACGTAAATGGAATTCTTTTTAAATTCAACAAAACTGGAACAAATCGGAAAATTATTTCTAAATTCGGCAAAAATGGAACAAATCGGAAAATTATTTCTAAATTCGGCAAAAATGGAACAAATCGGAAAATTCCTTCTAAATACGGCAAAAATGGAACAAATCGGAAAAGTCCTTCTAAATTCGGCAAAAATGGAACAAATTGCAAAACTCCTTCTATTCTAAATTCGGCAAAAATGGAACAAGTCGGAAAATTCCTTCTAAATTCGGCAAAAATGGAACAAATCGAAAAATTCCATCCAAATTCGATAAAAATTGAACAATCAGATAATTTGTTCCAAATTCGGCAAAAATGGAACAAATCGGAAAATTATTTCTAAATTCAACAAAACTGGAACAAATCGCAAAATTCCTTCTAAATTCGGCAAAAATGGAACAAGTCGGAAAATTCCTTCTAAATTCGGCAAAAATGGAACAAATCGAAAAATTCCATCCAAATTCGTTAAAAATTGAACAATCAGATAATTTGTTCCAAATTCGGCAAAAATGGAACAAATCGGAAAATTATTTCTAAATTCGGCAAAAATGGAACAAATCGGAAAATTCCTTCAAAATACGGCAAAAATGGAACAAATCGGAAAAGTCCTTCTAAATTCGGCAAAACTGGAACAAATCGCAAAATTCCTTCTAAATTCGGCAAAAATGGAACAAGTCGGAAAATTCCTTCTAAATTCGGCAAAAATGGAACAAATCGAAAAATTCCATCCAAATTCGTTAAAAATTGAACAATCAGATAATTTGTTCCAAATTCGGCAAAAATGGAACAAATCGGAAAATTATTTCTAAATTCGGCAAAAATGGAACAAATCGGAAAATTCCTTCTAAATACGGCAAAAATGGAACAAGTCGGAAAATTCCTTCTGAATTCGGCAAAAATGGAACAAATCGAAAAATTCCATCCAAATTCGTTAAAAATTGAACAATCAGATAATTTATTCCAAATTCGGCAAAAATGGAACAAATCGGAAAATTATTTCTAAATTCGGCAAAAATGGAACAAATCGGAAAATTCCTTCTAAATACGGCAAAAATGGAACAAATCGGAAAAGTCCTTCTAAATTCGGCAAAAATGGAACAAATCGCAAAACTCCTTCTATTCTAAATTCGGCAAAAATGGAACAAGTCGGAAAATTCCTTCTAAATTCGGCAAAAATGGAACAAATCGAAAAATTCCATCCAAATTCGATAAAAATTGAACAATCAGATAATTTGTTCCAAATTCGGCAAAAATGGAACAAATCGGAAAATTATTTCTAAATTCGGCAAAAATGGAACAAATCGGAAAATTATTTCTAAATTCGGCAAAAATGGAACAAATCGGAAAATTATTTCTAAATTCGGCAAAAATGGAACAAATCGGAAAATTATTTCTAAATTCGGCAAAAATGGAACAAATCGGAAAATTATTTCTAAATTCGGCAAAAATGGAACAACTCGGAAAATTATTTCTAAATTCGGCAAAAATGGAACAAATCGCAAAACTCCTTCTATTCTAAATTCGGCAAAAATGGAACAAGTCGGAAAATTCCTTCTAAATTCGGCAAAAATGGAACAAATCGAAAAATTCCATCCAAATTCGATAAAAATTGAACAATCAGATAATTTGTTCCAAATTCGGCAAAAATGGAACAAATCGGAAAATTATTTCTAAATTCGGCAAAAATGGAACAACTCGGAAAATTATTTCTAAATTCGGCAAAAATGGAACAAATCGGAAAATTTCTTCTAAATTCGGCAAAAATGGAACAAGTCGGAAAATTCCTTCTAAATTCGGCAAAAATGGAACAAATCGGAAAATTCCGTCTAAATTCGACAAAAATGGAACAAATCGAAAAATTACATCCAAATTCGTTAAAAATGGAATAATCAGATAATTTGTTCCAAATTCGGCAAAAATGGAACAAATCGGAAAATTATTTCTAAATTCGGCAAAAATGGAACAAATCGGAAAATTCCTACTAAATTCGGCAAAAATGGAACAAATCGCAAAATTCTTTCCAAATTCGTTAAAAATGGAACAATCAGATAATTTGTTCCAAATTCGGCAAAAATGGAACAAATCGGAAAATTCCTCCTAAATTCGGCAAAATGGAACAAATCGGAAAATTCCGTCTTAATTCGTCAAAAATGAAGAAATAAAAATACGGACAAAAAATTTAACATTTTCAAACTTCTTTTTATTTAACGATAATTCCTTAACTTAGTGCATGTGCTCAAAATGTCCTCCGTCTCTTCCAATGCATTCTTCGCAACGGTTATTTATTTCGATTAGCACTCGAGCAAGAGTCTCTTCAGTAATGCTTAGAAATGCAAAACGTATTCGGTTTTGAAGCTCTTCGATACTTTGCACCTCTGTGGAATACACCTCGTTTTTCACATATCTCCAAAGAAAGAAGTCCAGCGGTGTGAGGTCAGGAGATCTTGGTGGCCAAGGAAAGGGGCCAGGGAGGCTATTCTCTAAGGTCCTTTTGGCGGAATTTCGATCCGAATCTTTTCATTTGGAGTCAATTTCTCCGAATGAAAATAAAACGTATTCTGTAAGCACCTTATCCTAATCATACGGTGATAACCTCTCCGAATCATTCGGCGGCCGTAAGAGACGGCCGAATCGGGCATTGGGAGTTTTTACCGCCTCTCTTCCCTCGCGGAACTTTCGCCGGAGTTTTGGCTGCGGTTCATATTTTTATTTAGTATTGCTGCTTTGTTTTTTCAACTCAAGCTTCATCGTTTGCGATTTGAACATGGTAATCGCATTGCCCGTCGCGATTTACGAGTTCAAAGGGTTTGACGAGACTTAAAATCAAGCGTGGGCAAAATTTTAGGTTAAAGCGGGAAATGGCTTTAGGCCTTGGCGGGCCTTGGCGAAATCTACAATTTAGATCGACGGCTTTTTTGGTAGATTTAAAGGTAAAAAACGTCGTTGAATTTATCCTACATTTAAGGGATAATTTCGCGAGATCCAATTACTTAACACAGATTTAATTGTTCATTTTAATGTTTTTCTACCGGGGCTTGTAAGTTAGAGCCACCTATTTTTGACCAATTGCATCAATTATTAATAATTGCTAGATTAAATTTGGTTATTTCGATTAGCATCTATTTAAATTACTAAATTTTGGTAGGTGTGTAACCATTGATAGAGGGCTAATGATCTACATTAATGAATTTATCATAATCTCACGAGATCCATACAATTGGATTATAATTTGCGATTAATTAACGTTGTTATTCTAGGTTCTCATTGCCTCTTATTTAACCCTACTAAAACTTGCGCTAAGTCTCATTCAAAATTCGACGTATATTAACTGTTGTTTAGCGTGTTCTTTAATACCCATTTAAAAGAATACTATGAATCAATTTTATAATAAATAAATAATTTTTATCAAAAAAAAAATAAATAAATAAATAAAAAAGGAAAAAAAGCACTTCTTTCTATCTTAAGAAAATAAATCGAAAAAGAGAAAATTTGCTTTGTATTGAATGTGTTCCCACAAACACCATTTCCCAAATTTTCCACTCCTTGGGAAAAACCAGTTTCCATCCCTCCAATTTGAAAGCGCGGCAAATAAAATTGTCCAATAAAGAAAAAGTGGGCGTCAAAAAGTACCACGTGGCTCAAGAGGAAGTGACGTCCATTTGGGTTGAGAGAAAACTTTCGAAGTGTCCGAATGACGATAAGGATTGGGGTTAGAGAATACGGTTTGTTCGGTCCACTCCGAATGAGCCCGATCCGAATCATAAGGATTCGGAGTGATCCGAATGATTTTAGATTTTTAGAGAATAGCCTCCCAGACCGACCACTCCACCTGTTGGGGAAATTTTCGTCTAGCAAGTTTCTGACACCCCGATGGTAATGTGGTGGTGCGCCATCTTGTTGAAACCACATCCCACATGTTTCAGCTAGAGGTAATTCATCAATGGCATCAGTGATGGTCGTTTGAAGAAAATCGAGATAAATTTCTATTATGTCTATTCACATTTCCGTCCCTATGGAATGTAGCTTCGTCAGACCATAGAACGTGCGAAACAAAATTTGGATTTTAATCCCTCATCCATATCATAGCCAAACAAAACTCTGTGCGTCATAGTCTGTCACCTTCTGCCAGCGCTTGTTGCAAGTGAATATGGTACGGATGGAAAATGTTCCTATGGAGTACCCTAAGAACACTATTATGGCTTATGCCAAGATCACTGCCTACAGCCCTGCTGCTAGTATGGGGATTGCCGACAAAAGCCACTAAAATCATCTCTTCATTTTCACGGCGACCCACGATAGCATCAACCCGAGGTTGCCTTTCTTGATGAACAAAAGCCCCGTTACCACGAAGATTTGCTTCAAGCAATCGAAAAGATCCCTCTACCGGATAATTTGGCCGATTTTGATATCTTTCTCGATAACCTTGCGGCATCGCGAGCATTACCGCGATATTCACCTAGCAACAAAATCATATCGGTTTTTTCAGCGTTTGTAAACCTCGGCATGGTTATTTCATCCGCTCTGAAAAAGTCTGAAATTCCAAAGAAAGCATTGGATATGGTGAAGCCCGTCTTAACATGACAATTACTGACCATATCTAGTAAAATGTCCAGTTTTTTTACGATTTTTGTTAGTCTGGAAACGAACCACGTGATCTCGTTAGGCTTAACGTTTAAAACTATTTAAATTTGGCGGGAACTGCCACGGCCAACTCTTTAAGAATAATTGACCATTAGTCTCGACCTTTCCATATTTTTAATTTTTATTTTTATTAGCATTAATTTATCATGTTTACGGCACTCCTCATTTAATAACATCAAGAACGAGATGCTCGTCATAGCTGGAATTAAAGAGAGTTGGCCTTAAGCTTCCCGCGCAATTTAAATAATTCTTAAAGAGTTGCCCGTGGCAGTTCCCGCCAAATTTAAATAGTTTTAAACGTTAAGCCTAACGAGATCGCGTAGTTCGTTTCCAGACTAACAAAAATCGTAAAAAAACTGGACATTTTACTAGATATGGTCAGTAATTGTCATGTTAAGACGGGCTTCACCATATATAATGCTTTCTTTGGAATTTCTGACTTTTTCAGAGCGGATGAAATAACCATGCCGAGGTTTACAAACGCTGAAAAAACCGATATGATTTTGTTGCTAGGTGAATGTCGCGGTAATGCTCGCGATGCCGCAAGGTTATATCGAGAAAGATATCAAAATCGGAAAATTATCCGGTAGAGGGATCTTTTCGATTGCTTGAAGCAAATCTTCGTGGTAATGGGGCTTTTGTTCATCAAGAAAGGCAACCTCGGGTTGATGCTATCGTGGGTCGCCGTGAAAATAAAGAGATGATTTTAGAGGCTTTTGTCGGCAATCCCCATACTAGCAGCAGGGCTGTAGGCAGTGAGTGATCTTGGCATAAGCCATAATAGTGTTCTTAGGGTACTCCATAGGAACAGTTTCCATCAGTACCATATTCACGTCCAACAAGCGCTGGCAGAAGGTGACAGACTAAGACGCACAGAGTTCTGTTTGGCTATGAGATGGATGAGGGAAGAAAATCCGAATTTTGTTTCGCAAGTTCTATGGTCTGACGAAGCTACATTCCATAGGGACGGAAATGTGAATAGACATAATATGCATTATTGGTCTCAGGAAAATCCCTACTGGTTGAGAGAAAACTACCACCAAGATCGATTTAAAACAAATGTATGGGCTGGAATTTTCGGTGGAAGAATAATAGGTCCTTACTTTTTTGAGGAAAATCTAACTGGAGAAATTTATCTCGATTTTCTCCAAACGACCATCACTGATGCCATTGATGAATTACCTCTAGCTGAAACATGTGGGATGTGGTTTCAACTAGATGGCGCACCACCACATTACCATCGGGGTGTCAGAAACTGGCTAGACGAAAATTTCCCCAACAGGTGGATTGGTCGGTCTGGCCCCTTTCCTTGGCCACCAAGATCTCCTGAACTCACACCGCTGGACTTCTTTCTTTGGGGATATGTGAAAAACGAGGTGTATTCCACAGAGGTGCAAAGTATCGAAGAGCTTCACAACCGAATACGTTTTGCATTTCTAAGCATTACTGAAGAGACTCATGCTCGAGTGCTAATCGAAATACATAACCGTTGCGAAGAATGCATTGGAAGAGACGGAGGACATTTTGAGCACATGCACTAAGTTAAGGAATTATCGTTAAATAAAAAGATGTTTGAAAATCTTAAATTTTTTTTCCGTGTTTTATTTCTTCATTTTTGACGAATTAAGACGGAATTTTCCGATTTGTTCCATTTTTGCCGAATTTGGAACAAATTATCTGATTGTTCCATTTTTAACGAATTTGGATGGAATTTTTCGGATTGTTCCATTTTTGCCGAGTTTAGAAGGAATTTTCCGATTTGTTCCATTTTTGCCGAGTTTAGAAGGAACTTTCCGATTTGTTCCATTTTTGCCGAACTTAGAAGCACTTCCGATTTGTTCCATTTTTGCCGAAGCTAGAAGGAATTTTCCGATTTGTTCCATTTTTGCCGAATTTAGAAATAATTTTCCGATTTGTTCCATTTTTGCCGAATTTAGAAATAATTTTCTGATTTGTTCCATTTTTGCCGAATTTAGAAAAAAATTTCCGATTTGTTCCACTTTTGCCTAAGTTAGAAGGAATTTTCCGACTTGTTCCATTTTTGCCGAATTTAGAAATAAGTTTTCCGATTTGTTCCATTTTTGCCGAATTTAGAAATAATTTTCCGATTTGTTCCATTTTAGCCGAATTTAGAAAAAATTTTCCGATTTGTTCCATTTTTGACAAAGTTAGAAGGAATTTTGCAATTTGTTCCATTTTTGCCGAATTTAGAAGGAATTTTCCGACTTGTTCCATTTTTGCCGAATTTAGAAGGAATTTTCCGACTTGTTCCATTTTTGCCGAATTTAGAAGGAATTTTGCGATTTGTTCCATTTTTGCCGTATTTAGAAGGAATTTTCCGATTTGTTCCATTTTTGCCAAATTTAGAAAAAATTTTCCGATTTGTTCCATTTTTGCCGAATTTGGAACAAATTATCTGATTGTTCCATTTTTAACGAATTTGGATGGAATTTTTCGGATTGTTCCATTTTTGCATAGTTTAGAAGGAATTTTCCGATTTGTTCCATTTTTGCCGAATTTAGAAGGACTTCCGATTTGTTCCATTGTTGCCGAAGCTAGAAGGAATTTTCCGATTTGTTCCATTTTTGCCGAATTTAGAAATAATTTTCCGATTTGTTCCATTTTTGCCGAATTTAGAAATAATTTTCTGATTTGTTCCATTTTTGCGGAATTTAGAAAAAAATTTCCGATTTGTTCCACTTTTGCCTAAGTTAGAAGGAATTTTCCGACTTGTTCCATTTTTGCCGAATTTAGAAATAAGTTTTCCGATTTGTTCCATTTTTGCCGAATTTAGAAATAATTTTCCGATTTGTTCCATTTTAGCCGAATTTAGAAAAAATTTTCCGATTTGTTCCATTTTTGACAAAGTTAGAAGGAATTTTGCAATTTGTTCCATTTTTGCCGAATTTAGAAGGAATTTTGCGATTTGTTCCATTTTTGCCGTATTTAGAAGGAATTTTCCGATTTGTTCCATTTTTGCCGAATTTAGAAATAGTTTTCCGATTTGTTCCATTTTTGCCGAAGTTAGAAGGAATTTTGCGATTTGTTCCATTTTTGGCGAATTTAGAAAAAATTTTCCGATTTCTTCCATTTTTGCCGAATTTAGAAAAAATTTTCCGATTTGTTCCATTTTTGCCGAATTTAGAAATAGTTTTCCGATTTGTTCCATTTTTGCCGAAGTTAGAAGGAATTTTGCGATTTGTTCCATTTTTGCCGAATTTAGAAAAAATTTTCCGATTTGTTCCATTTTTGCCGAATTTAGAAAAAATTTTCCGATTTGTTCCATTTTTGCCGAAGTTAGAAGGAATTTTGCGATTTGTTCCATTTTGGCCGTATTTAGAAGGAATTTTCCGATTTGTTCCATTTTTGACGAATTTAGAAATAATTTTCCTATTTGTTCCATTTTTGCCGAAGTTAGAAGGAATTTTCCGACTTGTTCCATTTTTGCCGAATTTAGAAGGAATTTTCCGACTTGTTCCATTTTTGCCGAATTTAGAAGGAATTTTGCGATTTGTTCCATTTTTGCCGAATTTAGAAATAATTTTCCGATTTGTTCCATTTTTGCCGAAGTTAGAAGGAATTTTCCGACTTGTTCCATTTTTGCCGAATTTAGAAATAATTTTACGATTTGTTCCATTTTTGCCGAATTTAGAAAAAATTTTCCGATTTGTTCCATTCTTGCCGAAGTTAGAAGGAATTTTGCGATTTGTTCCATTTTTGAGAGAAAACTACCACCAAGAGCGATTTAAAACAAATGTATGGGCTGGAATTTTCGGTGGAAGAATAATAGGTCCTTACTTTTTTGAGGAAAATCTAACTGGAGAAATTTATCTCGATTTTCTCCAAACGACCATCACTGATGCCATTGATGAATTACCTCTAGCTGAAACATGTGGGATGTGGTTTCAACAAGATGGCGCACCACCACATTACCATCGGGGTGTCAGAAACTGGCTAGACGAAAATTTCCCCAACAGGTGGATTGGTCGGTCTGGCCCCTTTCCTTGGCCACCAAGATCTCCTGAACTCACACCGCTGGACTTCTTTCTTTGGGGATATGTGAAAAACGAGGTGTATTCCACAGAGGTGCAAAGTATCGAAGAGCTTCACAACCGAATACGTTTTGCATTTCTAAGCATTACTGAAGAGACTCATGCTCGAGTGCTAATCGAAATAAATAACCGTTGCGAAGAATGCATTGGAAGAGACGGAGGACATTTTGAGCACATGCACTAAGTTAAGGAATTATCGTTAAATAAAAAGATGTTTGAAAATCTTAAATTTTTTTTCCGTGTTTTATTTCTTCATTTTTGACGAATTAAGACGGAATTTTCCGATTTGTTCCATTTTTGCCGAATTTGGATCAAATTATCTGATTGTTCCATTTTTAACGAATTTGGATGGAATTTTTCGGATTGTTCCATTTTTGCCGAGTTTAGAAGGAATTTTCCGATTTGTTCCATTTTTGCCGAGTTTAGAAGGAACTTTCTGATTTGTTCCATTTTTGCCGAATTTAGAAGGACTTCCGATTTGTTCCATTTTTGCCGAAGCTAGAAGGAACTTTCCGATTTGTTCCATTTTTGCCGAATTTAGAAATAATTTTCCGATTTGTTCCATTTTTGCCGAATTTAGAAATAATTTTCTGATTTGTTCCATTTTTGCCTAAGTTAGAAGGAATTTTCCGACTTGTTCCATTTTTGCCGAATTTAGAAATAATTTTCCGATTTGTTCCATTTTTGCCGAATTTAGAAATAATTTTCCGATTTGTTCCATTTTAGCCGAATTTAGAAAAAATTTTCCGATTTGTTCCATTTTTGCCAAAGTTAGAAGGAATTTTGCAATTTGTTCCATTTTTGCCGAATTTAGAAATAATTTTCCGATTTGTTCCATTTTAGCCGAATTTAGAAAAAAATTTCCGATTTGTTCCATTTTTGCCAAAGTTAGAAGGAATTTTGCAATTTGTTCCATTTTTGCCGAATTTAGAAGGAATTTTCCGACTTGTTCCATTTTTGCCGAATTTAGAAATAATTTTCCGATTTGTTTCATTTTTGCCGAATTTAGAAATAATTTTCCGATTTGTTCCATTTTTGCCGTATTTAGAAGGAATTTTCCGACTTGTTCCATTTTTGCCGAATTTTGAAAAAAATTTCCGATTTGTTTCATTTTTGCCGAAGTTAGAAGGAATTTTCCGACTTGTTCCATTTTTGCCGAACTTAGAAGGAATTTTCCGACTTGTTCCATTTTTGCCGAATTTAGAAGGAATTTTGCGATTTGTTCCATTTTTGCCGAATTTAGAAATAATTTTCCGATTTGTTCCAGTTTTGTTGAATTTAAAAAGAATTCCATTTACGTTTAACTGAGGCGAACTGACAAATTTTGAAGAAATATAATCCCCATAGACCTATTGAGTATTATGATTTGAACCACCCTGTATGATACTTAAAGGTTGTTATTCTTCTGCAAATGAAGCCTTTTTCAAACATTTTGCTTTAGGGGAAGTCTTATCTAAGTAAATTTCATGCTATTATCGTAGCCGGTTGTAAAGTATTAGATTCCTTCAAATTATATGACGGATCACAGGTGCAGCTACTTATATACCTCCGCCTTATGGAATCGGTGAAAAAATGTTTGTCTGAAAATATATCGCAAATAATTCGCTTAATGCGATGTCTCTACGAAGTGTATTTCATGCGATCGATTTATTTTCCCAACATTTGGCTTGCCTTGTTTTTTAAATTGTTTTCAAAAAGGAAAGATAACAAGAATAATTTCAAAAGTATTTTAAGTTTTTAATGTCATTTTCACAAGTTTTAATGGAAAAATGTAAATAATATTTAATTTTTTTTAGATCTTGCGCTTTCGTTTTTATCTGTAAAAATTAATTGAAAATATCAAATTATAAAATTAAAACTTGTATCGTTGAATTGCGGTTCTTCAGATCTTTTTCTCTTTTCGTTTTTTTGGCTTCTCAGTGCTGCCTAAAAATTTAAATAAATATTTCTCATTTTATTCTAATTTTTTTGGTGATAATAGCATTTCTGGAATTTTTTCCTCCTGGACAGATGTTTTTACCTCTCCGTGTGACGTAGTCCAGGAGAGGTTCTGTAACGGCCGTGTCTGTGTGTGTGTCTGTGTGTCTGTCCGTTGTTACACCCACGTGACCGCGTTCGCAGTTTGCATTTCGGAGCAAACGTGTTCCCAATTTCCGGACCGCATTGACAGGTCACAGAAATTTAGAAAATTGTATTTCTCTCCGTTGGCTACTCTTTACTTGAGTTCTCACACCACCATGTTTAGTCTTCGTCCATCCCACATGGACACCAGTCTGTACATACTGGCTTCTAATCACCACCATCTTTTGGTCTTCGTGCATTCCACTTGGACACCAGTCTGTACATACTGGCTCCTAAACACCACCATCCACTGGTCTTCCGTCTACTCCACATAGACACCAATCTGTATCATTGGCTTCTACTCCATTATCATCGTTTGGTTTTAGGATATACGCGGCGATCAGCTAGGGTTACGAGAAACGTCTAGCCTCCCTAAGGTGGGATCGCCACCAAAGGTTTTCGCAATTGCGCTTTTTCCTTACTATTATAATGGAATCGAATCGTATATATACCCCAAAAAATGAAGAAAGCGGGCAAGAGGGGTACCCTTCACTTTAAACGTCAATATTAGCAAAGTTTGAGATGATAATAGGTATAACTTTATTTTAAACGATTTAACTATTATTAATGTTAATTATTGAAGATTAAAATAATTAAAAATAATTATATTTATTTAAATATTAAAGATAAACCTCTCGTGCAAAGAGAGAGATTATCATCGCCTCCTATATCTACCTAGGCCCGTGCATGCGATATATTTCCTTCATTGCCTCCAATATCTATCAAGGCCCGTGCATTGTGAAATATTTCATTCATTGCATCCTATATCCATCAAGGCCCGTGCATTGCGATATATTTTTCAAAACAACAACCAAAATGGGAAGCTCCTCTCAGAAACATAATAATTTCTTTTCTCTGTATATGAAATGAAAATATGGATAATATTGCGTTCCTTCTTTAATGGTATCAAAAGTGGATGAGAGGAAAAGTATGAAAATGGCCAAAAGTCGCGAGTCGTCTGAGTTTCGCCTTAGTTGACCGTTTTATTGGCGTAGCTATACTGGGCCTGTTCACTCCCTTAAAATAGGTCTTGTGTTAATTCGCGGTTACGCGGTTACTGCCGTCTGCTACTGTGTATGCTAGAATTTCCTCGACTTGTGTTAGTAGTCAGGACAGAGTAGCTGGTAATATTTTGAATGGTATTTGAAGGTATAATATGGATTTTAGTAAAGTTAGTGAAGCCCAAAAAAACAAATCTCGGTAATTTAGCTATAGCGCGAGCAGCTTGCGTCGTGATGCGCGTGATCAAGTGGGCTATGGTTAAACCAAGGAGCATTAATGTCTGAACTACTTTCAGTCGCGAGTTTGCAAGTCCATCAGTCACTAGTGGGCTAAATAGTTATTGGCGAAACTTTGATGTCCGCTTTTTTCAACACAGGCTCTATGGCCATTGTCATACTTTCCCTCTCATCCACATTTGATGGTATCAATCCTTGCCTGTCTATTAATATTTTACGTAGGAGTAATACGTTTTTAGCGAGGTCTAGAGAGGATAAACATAAGCGAGATTGTTTCGGAAAAAAAATACTGCTTCCATTAAAGGGTTTATACTCCTTGTTACTGTTAAATAGAGTAATCATGATAAAAGCTTAAAAAATTACGAGAGGACAGACCTTTTTTATCCTCTTTTTTATTCTTAATAAGAATATAAAACATTTATTTTGTATCAAAAAATATTTTTTGGTGCTAAGATTGCTTTAAAAAAATCCAAATTGGTAAAAAAGACAAATGATATTTTTCAAATCTAATGAGATAACGCCCACCTAGTTGAAAATTGCCATTTTTTATCCGCGGCAGCCATTCTTATTGAGAATTTCGATGCTAGTAGGTTGTCAATTAAACTACCGGTATATTATTGTTGTTGGAAATTGGATATTAAGTCAAATTAAGTGGTTGTGTTTGCCGCTTCTTTTTGTGAGTATTTGATTTTTGTATGTAAAATGGAGGAAGATAATGTTGAGAGTAAAGATGAAATGCGGAAGCGCAAAGCGCGGGAAAGGATGAGGGCAAAAAGATCAGACCCTGAGTTTAAGAAGAGAGAAAATGAAAGGAGAAGAGTTTTAGCAGCTCAGAAAAAAGCTAAGGTTGAATGTACAGGTTCTAGTACGTCTAGTCCTTGTACTAGTTTGCCCATTACTTCTATTGCGCCGTCAGTTGGCCACGATGGTAGTAAGGTTGAAGGTACGGTTTCTAGTATTTCTAGTCCTAATTTGTTTGTTGGTTCTATTGCGCCGCCAGTTGGCCACAGTAGAATGAAGGTTAATGTATTAGACGGAAGTCGAAGTGAAGTTGCTGAAAACGTAGCGTTAATTACTGCCGACGAAGCGATGAATTTAGTTAGTTATATTTCAGATAGGTCTGTAATGGTAGCGAACGATGAACAAGTACCTTCTACGTCTCATGGTAATGTTTATCCGTTAGAGAGAATGAGAGTTTTGAGGCAGAATGAAGAGTATAGAATGAAGGAGGCGCGATCAATGGCGAAAAAGCGGGAGAATGAGGCTTATCGTGAAAGGGAAAATCAGGTTGGCATACTTACCAAGAGAGTTAAAAGGTTTGATGAGTGGTATAGAGCAAGCGAACGAGTAAAAGACCAGATGAGTAAGGCTAGTAAACGCCAAGATGCAGAGTACGTTGAAGCTGAACGTGTTAGAAATCAGTTGGGTATGGCTAGTAAACGCCAAGATGCAGAGTACGTTGAAGCTGAACGTGTTAGAAATCAGTTGAGTAAGGCTAGTAAACGCCAAGATGCAGAGTACGTTGAAGCTGAACGTGTTAGAAATCAGTTGGGTATGGCTAGTAAACGCCAAGATGCAGAGTACGTTGAAGCTGAACGTGTTAGAAATCAGTTGGGTATGGCTAGTAAACGCCAAGATGCAGAGTACGTTGAAGCTGAACGTGTTAGAAATCAGTTGAGTTAGGCTAGTAAACGCCAAGATGCAGAGTACGTTGAAGCTGAACGTGTTAGAAATCAGTTGGGTATGGCTAGTAAACGCCAAGATGCAGAGTACGTTGAAGCTGAACGTGTTAGAAATCAGTTGAGTATGGCTGCCAGTCGTGCAAATGTGGAGTTTAGGAACCCTGAACGTTCTAGGAATAGATTGTCTGTGGCAGAAAGAAGAACAGATCCTGTGTTTATAGAGCAGACGTATTTTGAAAGCATAAAAGAAGGTCCAACGTGGCCATGTGAAGGGTGTTCAAATCTTTTTTTTAAAGCATCGGGTAGCTTAGTTCAGTCTAGAGTGTTTTTGGCAGTTCCTGGGATTCACGGTCGTGAATTGGGTGACAAAGTATTTTTATGTAGTGCTTGTAATAAAGCTGTCAAGAAGAACGAAATCCCCAAGTTTTCCAGAGAAAATGGATTTGAATTTCCTGAAGTTCCGTCAGAACTAGTTAATTTGTCTAATTTGGAGGAAAGGATGATTTCACCACGAATACCTTTTATGCAAATAAGAAGGTTGGGTTGTGATCAACAAAGGGGGATTAAGGGAAACGTGGTCAACGTTCCTATAAATGTCGAGTCTACAGTGTCAGTGTTACCACGGTTACCTCGTGAAACAGATACTGTTCAAATTGAGTTTATGAGGAGAATGCAATATAACACACCATATTTGTATGAAACTGTTAGGCCTAAAAAAATGCACGAAGCTCTTAAGGTTTTGGTGAAAACACCGTTGTATATTAAGCATGGAATATCTGTAAGAGTCGATATATTGGATCCAGTTCCAGAAGAACTTGAATTTATTGTTGACGAAAATGACCGTCAGTTAAATCAAGATGATATATTAAGGGAAAACCCAGTAGGGTCAGTGAATTTAGCGAACGAAAATGATAGCGATGATATGTGGAATGAAGTCAATGAAGCTAACGAAGTTAATTTATTACCAGTTGGGAATCAAGACACGTTGTTAGTGTCATTGTCCGATTTCCTTCCGACTAACACCATGCATGTTAAGTTTGCTCCTGGTGAAGGTCAAACGCCAATGTCTTTGCTCTATGACGAGGACGCTGAGGAATTGTCATTCCCCAGTATTTATGTCGGTCAGAAGAGAAACCTTAAGGTGAAAGGCAGGGTTGGGGATATTGCCAAGTGGGAGTTTCGTAATGTTGACCGACGTTGTGCCAAGAATGTCTCAAAATTGTTTTACGCTTTTGTTAAGTTGGAAACAATGAAAGTTAGTGAATCTATACAAGTGTGTATGAGAAAAACCAAGAGAAAAGATGGTTCTAATTACACTGCTGGGTTTTTATCGTCTGCTGGTGCACTCGATTCAATTGTTAAGCAGGATGATGGTTTAAGAGTATTAGAAAATTTGCAGTCCTCGCCTTCATATTGGCAGCATAGGCAGAAAGAGTTAATGGCTATGATTAGGCAGCTTGGTACGGCTACCTTTTTTATAACGTTTTCAGCTGCGGAAGGCAAATGGCCTGAGCTTTTGGACATACTGAGAGTGACCTCAGGTCAAGAACGCTTAGCGGATAATGAAATTAGGAATTTAAGTTTTTCGGAAAAGGCCAAGTTGATTCAGAATGATCCTGTTACTTGTGCTAGATATTTTGACCACCGTTTTCGGGCTCTGCTTAAAGCTTTGCAAAAACTAGGTCCCCTTGGTGTTATTGAAGATTATTACTTTAGAGTTGAAATACAGCAAAGGGGGTCTCCCCATCAACATGGGTTGATATGGATTAAAGATGCCCCTAAGCTCAAAGATGATTTGTCGAATGTTAAAGAGGTAGAGGACTTTATTGATAAAGTTATTTCTTGCGCTGGTAAATTGAACGATGATAATGGGGATTTGTTAACGTCTTTGCAAATGCACAAGCATACGACAACGTGTAAGAAAAAGGTAAATAACAGTTCAGTTTGTCGTTTTGGAATTCCATTTCCTCCCATGCCTAGAACTATTGTTTATGATCCGAGTTTAAGAGAACCCGGTACTCTTGACGAAGAACTGAAATGTAAGAGGAATTCTAAAAAATTGAATGAACTTTTGCAATCGAAAGAAAAGGAATTTTGGGTAGATAGTTTCGAGGAGTTGTTGGCAAAGTTGCGAATGAGTGAAGAGGAGTATATTAAGGCAGTTACGTATGACATAAAAAAGAAAGTTGTTTTATTGAAAAGACACCCTAAAGATACTAGGGTTAATCCGTACAACCCGTGCACTTTGCGCCTTTGGCAAGCGAATATGGACATTCAGTTTGTACTTGATCCTTACGCTCTGGTTATGTATATTGTGTCTTATATAGGAAAATCTCAGCGTGGCATGTCAATGCTTTTGCGTGAAGCTGCTAAACGAGCACAGTCAGATAAATGTACGGTAAAGCAAAAGTTGAAAGTGATAGCAAATCAGTTTTTGAATGCGCACGAGGTAAGCGCTCAAGAAGCGGTATATAGTGTTTTACAAATTCCAGTCTCTAGATGTAGTCGGGCCTGTATTTACGTTAATACAAATTTGCCCGAAAATCGAGTCCATATTCTCAAAAGCAAAAGTGAGTTTGAACAGTTGTCAGAAGATAGTATGGACGTTTTCGCTTCTGGAATGTTGGACCATTATGTTCAAAGGCCAGATGATTTAGAGGCAGTAACGTTAGCTCAATTTGCGACGTGGTACGAGTTTTCCAAAAGTCGTAGAGTTGCGAAAACCCAAAGTCATATTGATGACAGTGAAATCCTTGAAGTTGAATGTGGTAAATGGTTGA
Source organism: Phalangium opilio (assembly GCF_054372755.1). NCBI lineage: Eukaryota > Metazoa > Arthropoda > Arachnida > Opiliones > Phalangiidae > Phalangium > Phalangium opilio. The sequence continues at coordinate 291,168 of NW_028324167.1, forward strand.
AACTGAAAAATGATTCAGGTTTTATTAGAAAACGTGGTCATTCTAAAATTATGCGGTATCGGAGATTCAATTTAGTGAAAGAACCCGAACAGTATTATCGTGAGCAAATAATGTTGTTCTCGCCTTGGCGCGATGAGAGTAGGGACATTTTGACAAAGGATCTGAAATCAGAGTATGAACTTAAACTTGAGATTATAAAGAATGTAGAAAAGAATATCATAACGAAATTGACGAAGCGGCCATTGAACAGGCTGTCCGAGATTTCGAAAGTGAAGCTATTGAGGCTGATCTTACTAATATTCAGCCTGAATTGGAACATCGAAATGAAATAGATAGAACTTTAATTGTTGATGACTCTGAATTTCTAATTAATACGGTTCAGGAGTCTATAGGAAATATTACCCGTGATATTCTTGATGGTAATGCGGAAAGAACTATTGCTCCGTCAGTGACGTTAGTCAATGATTCTGAGTACAATGTACTTGTTAGAATGTTGAATGTGAAACAGAAAGAAATATTTTATGAAGTTCTGCATCATTTAAAATGCAAGGAAACGCCTTTACGGCTATTTGTTACCGGTGGCGCTGGTGTTGGAAAAAGCGTTTTGATAAGTGCCATATTTGAAGCTGTTACTAGATTTTACAATAAGCAGCCAGGGTCTAATCCCTCGGAAGTTAAAGTTTTGCGATGCGCACCTACGGGCAAGGCTGCCTTTAATATAGGTGGCGCTACTTTGCATAGTACCTTTTGTCTACCGGTTAGTCAATTTGCCGGGAATATTTCCAGGCTAGAAAGTGAAACTCTTCACAATTGTAGATTGATGTATGGTCAAGTGAAATTGGTAATTATTGACGAAATATCAATGGTTGGAGCCAAGGTTTTTAACCGAGTTAACGCGAGATTGCAAGAGATAATGGGTTGTCCAGATTATTTCGGTGGTGTATCTGTACTGTTAGTTGGAGATTTTAACCAACTTAGACCAGTGCGCGATCATTTCGCTTTTCAAGGTCAAAGTGATACTGACAATTCCTATGCGGCGTTAATTGGTAACCCAATATGGGAAGAATTCCAGTTTGCAGAGCTTGAAGAAATTATGAGGCAAAAAGATGACAAAAGATTTGCGGAAGCTTTGAACAGAATGGCTGTGGGAAGTATGAATCAGGATGATATTGACTTTTTTGTAAGTTTAGAAGTGAATAGAGAGCGTGTACCGTCAAAAGAAGCGATACATCTTTCCCTACTAACGTTGAAGTGAACCAATTTAACGAAGAGATGCTTTTAAACATGAATACGGAAAAGTCTATTTCCGTTTCAGTAGATGTTGTAAATGGTGATCTTACTAGCGAAGTTAGAAATAACATTCTTTCTCAAGTTCAAACGTTGGCAACGTCTGATACGTATGGTCTGCCTAAAGAATTAACGCTCGCTTGTGGCGCCAGATACATGATGACTAACAATGTTGATACGTCTGACGGACTTACAAATGGGGCAACAGGTTGGTTAAGAAAAATAGAGTTGTATTACAAACAATAAAGCCTCTTACAATGAAAGACTAACGACTCATAAAAACAACGCACATCGCAGCTAGTCTACTAGGCACTGGTGCTAACCGGTCCGGATAACGGCGTTCCGTCACTTTCCCCTGCCGTTCTTCATTGAATCATTGCTTACCACCATGGAATAGTATAACAGGAGACTAATTGTTGTGTTAGGCTTCTCCAAGTAAACTTTTATTGTATATGCATCAAAACTACTCCATGGTACAGTGCTGCAGGAATTTATTTTTACTAAAGAAGGGCAATTTAAAAAGTGGTCACGGTGACCACTAGACCCCCAAGCATTTAATAAATAAACTAGTCAAGGCAAAATTTTAAACTGGTCATTTGCCCAGTGCCACCATCTTTTTTCTCACCCTGCCGTCGAAGGAAGAGTGAGATACTGTTGGTGAAAATCGCTGATAGGTACTAAGCCTCAATAGCTCCGTTTGTAAGGCGTTCTACTCTGGTGCCTATGTGGATACAGACGTCGGGGGTTCAAATCCCGGTCGTGCCAAAACATTAATTCTTCAATAGTGAAAAATTTACAGAACCTCGTATAGATGTCACTCAATTTCAAATTTCTAGCGGGAAGTTTAAAGTGAAAGTAACTTTATATATAATGGATTCTGCCAGGTCACTTGAAAAATTGGGGGCAGAAAGGGAGGAGAAGACGCCAAGCCGAAAGGGGTAATTGCAATGCTTCCGCAGTCTATAGACAGCGAAAGCAAAAAGGCAGGGCGTTACGCGATTGGTTGGAGGTCCTTATTTAAAATTGTTCTTAAAATCTTAACCTAATTTGAATTTTAAAATCAATGGGAGGTATTTCCTGAATGTTTCATTCCTGAATTGTCTTATAATTAGTAGAAAAAATCACTTTCCACTTCCCCCTCCCTTATAGGGCTAGTAGAGGTCCAGTTAAATATTAGGCATCAATTGAAACTGAAAGTGACAGTCTTGTTTGTAATGAATAGTCCAATGAAACAAACGAACAATCTTCAATTTAAAACTCGAAAAAAGTCCTGTAATTTGAAACTCGAAGGAAGTATTGTTATTTGAAAATTTTTGTCCAAATTTTATTAATATTTTTCAACTTTTATCGAATTATCAATAAAGATATTAAAAGTTTTCCGAAAATTCTTAAAACAGACATGTCTTCTTTCCTTCATAATAAAAGTCTTAAACACAAAATTCTCTAATATCCCAATCACTCCTAACAGCATTTACCCCGTCGCGCCCTAGATAATATATTTATATAAATGATCGAGCAAGCAACTGCATTGTTGCCTTTTTTAACTACGCCTCGATGCCCAAAGTTAGTGTCCTTACCATAAAAAATAATCGAAAGGAGTAGCAGACCAAGAGCGCAGAAAGACCAACTTCAAGTTTTTACCGTTCGGGCTAATTTTAGCTGTAAGCTGTTTTTTCAGTTGTGAACATTGTTACCGGCTTTAATTTTTTTCATTTAATTTTTAGGCTTTTCCATCGGTAGCTTTGAACATCAGTTGTGAAATACGCCTTTGCCCATGCTTTGGTTTCAGTCGGCTTTATTGTTAAGCCTCACATTTGCACTATACGCTGGAGGCTATAGGCACACCCAGGCTCCGTTTAGCGATGCTCAATCGCGTAGCGAATGTTCTTAGTATAGAAGCCATCTCCTCTGAAGTTGTTTCATATATGGAATAGTCGAATTTGTCTATTTAAAGGGATCTCGTTCTGCGCATATGCCATCATGAATGAGATTTTCGCTAGGTTGCAATGAGTCGGGCTAAAGAAGCTGACGTAATTTATATGAGTTGGTATTCTTTTATTTACAAAATGTTTTCGCTCAATGTTTTGGTGTGGTTACGTTTCTATAGTTACAAAAACACAACGTTGCAATATAATCATTACGTTTTTTATCGTGAATTTGATTTGTTTCACAAGCCAAATCCTAATATTCGTGTGTACATTTGCTAATGTTTAGTTTTTGTGGTGCAATCTTAATGTCTCATGTTCGTAAAAGCACTTACTATATATATGTGCCTAGAATAGAAGTTTTATGTTTCGGTTTATTTTTTCCAAGCTATAAAAACCGAATGATAGAACGTTTGTAGTGAGATATTCATCAAACTCCAGATTATGTATAATGTATAGTTGAACTCAATTCTATCGATCCATATTGCATCCTCATGGAGCCATTAGCGTATTTCATAATAGCATGGAAAATACTATTGTTATGCTTAATGTTCGTCCTCAAATCAAACTCTCGTAATAAAAGGGTATGATTGCGATAAAACGCCTCTATTTCGAAAGGTGAATTATGTTAGAAAGGTAAGGTCTCCAATTTCTGGTGTCTAAGTTTTGTTATGAATTTCATTTTTTAAAAGACCACGAAGAATGAATATCACTCCAGTATGTCCATGAAAATTGTCATCACTAGAGTGAGTATTATTACTATTTACTTGTTCGCGAGAAAAAGTTAATTTTCTGTTTAAGCAAATGAATCCTTGTACTTGGAAATTTGTACAAGAAAATTTCGCGGACGCGACTAAAAATCCGTTTTCTTACTTATTTTTCGATTCAAGTCAGAATTGTCTCGAAGAATGGAGAATTAGAGAAAAAACATTTTCCTGTTGAAAAAAAATAGTATACCAAATTAAATAAAATGAAGTAGGTTTTAAAATACGCCTTCATTTTCAAAACGCGATATATCTTCAAAACACGAAATAAAACTAGTCAAAGTTCAGCCAGGAAAAATATAAATATCTAAATATAAATTTGTTAATTTCAAAGTTAAGAAATTTGTTAAAAATTGAAATATTAAATTTGTTTTAATGACTTCTGAAGTTCACCATGCGCCGTTTATCTAAAGGTTTAATCGAACGATCAAGACTAGAATGGATAAAAATATTCGTTACATAGACCAAATAGAGAATATTATAAACAGCTATAATTCGGTCTACCATTCCAGCATTAAAATGACGCCGAATGAAGTTTATAAAAATATTTATAAAATTAACGCTTTACCCGAGGAAGAAAAGAAAATAATTCCCGCGAAATTGAAAATTTAATATATCGTTCCAGTTAATAAATTCTAACCTGCCTTCGCTAAAGGATTCGAAGCCAACTTCTCCACGGAAGTATTTTAAACTGTTAGCGTTTTATATATATTACTAGATCTGGAAAGAAAGGATATGAAAGGGTTCTTTTATGGTCCCCAACTCATGTGTTCGGTACATCACACGTTCAAGATAGAATACATCATTAAAAAGAGGAAACGTCGAGGGAAATTGGATTATTTCGTTATCTGAATTTTATTTAACTTTACCTAGCGACTCGTCTATGGATTATTTCCCGTCTAAAAAATTTCATCTTATATTACCAAATTACCTACTCCTCTTAGTTTAAACGGAATGGAAAGTTGCGTTGTTCGAAATAATTTACACTCATTTTTCGCGTAATGTTCTAAAATAAGACGAGAACGAAAAGCACGCTCGAAAAATGGAAATTATTTTAGCCAAGCCCCAGAAGAAAGGGTTGATAAGGAAATATTTCGTCGCCCGACGAGTCGCGCTCTTTAATATTTTAGAGTTTATGGATAAAAAGCATGTCCAAGGTTGTAGACAATATCGAGCCGGTCTAAATTTCCACTTCCTAACGAATTGTACTATGCAGCGAAAATGTAGAAAACCAAATTGTTGGAAATTGTACCTTTCCGTTATTAAGAATTATTCCTGTCTGTTACGACAAAAAGCACGGGTCAATCGTCGCTAAAAACCTTCGACCGTCCTTATTACGTTCCGTTATCGAAAAAATAATTCCATACATTGACCATAGAAGCAGAGACATAAGGAATCATGTTGGTCAATTAGCACTATTTCGGTTTGGACCTCTGTCGAGTAAATTACATTTAAGGTAGACGAAATTCCTTCACTGAACGATAAACGTAATTCATTTATTAAACGACGGACGTAATTCCTTTATTAAGGTCTAGTTAGTAAAACTCAACTTTTTAAGGGGTTAAAATTATATTCGGGTATACTTTTCATTATGCATTATTTGTTGCTGAGTCTTACTGTCATAAGCAATTACTGTATTTTGGCCAACTTAGATCATTTCGCGTGATTGGTTCGAAGCAAACAAATCCAACTTCTGAAAACGTCATGTTCGGATTTACGAATTACGTAAACAAAGTGTTCCGTTATTACATAAGCTAAAAAGTTAATAGTTGGATTTATTGACAGTCCAAATAAAGAGCTGCTATTTCAGAAAACGAACGTTAATGCAAAGTGTTTTCTAATTTCAGATTAGACACGCGAGAGAAATGTCGCTTGAAAGGCTTTAATCTGAAATGAAATATTGACTTGGTTTTCATAACCTCTCCGCTACATTTTTTTTAACCAAATCCTGCATATAACGTAGAATTCTCTTCTGCTTCGCTCGTTGACGCTCGCATCTTCTTTAATTAATATACCGAGTCTAATCATGGACACTAGAACTTTAATGAAAGTCGTATTGCTATTCGTAAGTACTTGAAAAGTTTTCCTAGTTAGCTAGTTTATCAATCACACGTGTATGAAAACTTGAGACGAATTAAATTTAATTTGAAGATAACGACATAAATTTGCACCTGTAAACCGTGCAATTATAAAATAGTAGCTTTTATTCCCGCGGCGTTGCTCGCGAGTAATAAGGCCTTCCATGAAAATGCTATAAAGAATGGGTAAATTTTACTGATGACTAATATTTTTGTAGAACCCAAGGAGCGAAGGCACTCGGCGTTGCCCGTCAGCCCATAGGGATGCATTTTTTATTACATTTCAATTGGACATTATTCCATAAAGAAAGGTTTCTAAGTTTTTGGCCGCCTTTTAAAAAGATGGCAACAAATCGAACCCAAAAGACCTTTAAGCCCGTCTATAGGTTAAAGGAAACCAGTGTACTAAATATTTGTGGGATCGGTTGAAACGCGCGGACTTTGTTGCATAAAGAAGATTTTCTTTTCGTTTTTTTAAGATGGCGGAGGATTTGGGGCGAAATCTTTGTTAATACGCGCCTACTACTTATGAGTAACGTTACTGCAAATTTTCAGCCTTCTAGGGCAAGCGGTTGGGGCTGGGCGTTGATTATCAGTCAGTCAGGACTTTGATTTATATAGATATAGATTTGAAGAAAACCACATAAATTTGCACCTGTAAACCGTGCAATTTTAAAATATTGGTCAAATTCCATTTTCTTAGAAATTTTGGTTTTTCCAGAAGCAATACGACATTGTTACCAAAACATTTAATTTCAAGTGGCACCATGCCGGAGATAAACTTTACATGGACTTTCTTCTTTATCCTACAGGCCGGTAAATTTTGCTATATAGGCTAAATCATTTTATCATTAAAGCTAAGTGTTTAATTAATTATTTTGTTCATTTTCAGAGTAAATATAACGTACATTCCCGTCGCCAATGCTTACCAAGGGGTACGTATGGCTTTTTTCCGTTTCAATGGCTTATTTAAATTTCTAAATCTATTTATATATGGTTTCAGTCCGGTGATCTATACCCGATTTACTCGCGTGTTAGTTCTTCAAGTCTGGCCTACATAGGACGCTATCATCGAACTTGCACGCACCCTTTTTTTAACTTTGAACACAACATGTTGTCTTACTACAGCGAAGCCGAGTACCACATATCATTGACCGCCTTCCTTCAAGTCTTTCGTCTTCAGGCATGTTTCTGCTCCATGTTTTTCTCGCGTACACGTACCTTTTACGTTTCCTCAATACCCCCCCCCTTTACGGCACCGAAGTCCTCCCAGCATTCTCAACGTACGGTAAGAAATAGTAAAGGTCGAGGGGTCTCCGGACTGGTCCCAGCCTTTGTTCTCCTATAGATTTGCAATTCATAAACTAGTAACCTCCACTTCTTGAATTTAAAAACTAGTCCAAGCAATTAATAAACTGGTCTTGGACCAGGGCCGGAAAAAACCACAGGACACTGGACTTTGTCCAATAAAATTTTAAAATGTCCCATAATTTTTTTAAAAAACTAAGGGGGTCTCTGGACATTTTGACCAATAAATTTTCTTATTTCTGGCCCTATTTTGGACCAGAGGAAGTGTGATATCTCCCAGACTGGCCCCCTCTGTCTTAAAAATAGAAGCTTCTTCTCATACAAATACAATGGCGCTGCACTTGGCAATCGTCTACCTAAGGGTAGGGGCGTGCACGAGGTACACGGGGAGAGTTACGGTGCCGCAGGTTGCCAATCATCATTTACAGTCCAAATTACTACGTTTCTCCCTGGCAAGACTCCATCCTGATGTTCAAGAATTTCACCTACAAACGGGCTAAACAGAATATTTAGGACTGTTCACGAGCCGAGCTGAGCGAGCTTTTTAAAAGCTCGGCTCGGCTCGAAAAATCAGTGGCTACGTTAACATATATATGTTTAACAAAAATTGCTACTACGACTCGAAATGCTATCCCATGTTTAGGAATGTAGTGGTTTTGTAAAACCCGCTCGGTAAAAAGTGAAGCAATCGTTATATGCATTATGCTCACGGTTAGAGCGGAGCCTTCGAGATACCTAGGCCCGTGCGTGTCGATTTTTATGTGGGGAAATATCCAGTTTCATAGACGAAATATTTTCACCAAATATGTGTACTATATGGCGCTTTTATTACAGTTAAGAAGGGGGTCTTTCATAAATTGTCGTTGATATTTTAGGGGCCAATTATAATAATTTTACGAAAGAGAAAGGTTTTACCCTTAAATTAACGTAATTGTTTTAGGGGCTATTTATTTTTTATTGAATCTTTTGGTTCGATTTTGTGGACAACCAAATTAATGGTGAGATTTTAACATAGTTCTTTCTTTAGTAAAGCAAAACTTCTTGAAGTTGCTAATTGTCAGTTTTCTTATACCTTAAGAGGATTTTTTTTACTCCTTCGTAACCTTTAATTTTTTAACCTTAGCTTTTTTATCCTTTATTTATTGGGCATGATTGTTTAATAAAGGTCTTCGGAAATTTTCTCAAATATTTTTTACTATCCGCCACCTCGGCTTCACCGTTCTACGTCTATGCCTTGCCCTAATATTGCAGCAGTCGACGGGGTCACGAGGCTGAAGTTATTTTTATTTTATTTTACTATACTAAAAGTGGCCCCAAATGAGAAAACACGGCGAACTAAATTATTTAAAAAATATTCTCGCTTTGCGATAGGCACGGGCCTAGATATCTCGGAGGCACCGGTTAGAGGCGAGGGAAAGCAAATTTTAAAACGCTTTATGTCATGCTATTGGTGGAGAGGACTAAAAGAAAAGCACTATTTCACTGACTAAGCTCGCGAGTCGTAGTGGTTCGATGCCTGTCGGCTCGACCATAAAAAAGGTCGGTCGTTAATTAATCGAGCCGCCAAAGTGTTGGCTCGGCTCGCTCGTCACGAGCCCGAGCTGGCTCGAGCTCGTGAACAGTCCTAACTGAATATTATCTAAATTTATAGGTGTGGATAATTATGGCTCTCTTTCTTGCCTTGTTCAATTTGAAGCATTGGTATCGCTTCTTGGGGAATACAGTTCACTTCGTGATACGACTCCGACGGTTTTCCTTCGGAGCGTCCAATAATAACTTGACGGACAAATACGAAACTGCCAAGAAGGTTATTTTGGCCACCTACTTCGTCGGTTGTTTTATTTTGGTGGAAGTCTTCAAAGCCCACCTGTCGACCAAATTGACGGTGGATGTCGATCGCAATATAAATGACTTTGATGATATCTTGAAATACCCCAAGATGCGCATTATTTTTCAGAATAAAAATTACGACTGCTCTTTACTTCTTTGGCTTCTTAACCCCAAACTCTAGAGAAAGTAATCATTCCAACCAGGGATAGATTTATTTTCAGAAGTAGGAATGGAGAACAGAGCAATCTGTGCACGCGTTAAAGTCCCTGATCCCCTTCCACGGGACGGAAAGGTATGAAAAAAGAGGTGGGTCATAGCGACAGAGGTAAAAAGGAATTACGTGTTTTTCACCGTCCCCGTCAGCAGCGTACAAAACGTAGTTTAAGTGAGACAATAAGATAATTTAATCTTTTCATTACGTGTTGGAGGAGGGGCTCTTTACTGGGCTATGAGTCGGACTGAAGTAAATACTAACTGTTTTTTCCATTCCTACTTCTAAAATTAAATCTATCCCTGTTGATGTTCCGACCACAAACTTCCTAACCAGTTTTCCAATGAACCGTGGATAAAATCTTAACTAGGTTAAGAACACAATGCCTAAAACCACAGTCTTGGTTGTGTAAAGTAACTTCATCCAGCTTTTACCCCCCCCCATGGTGTAGGAAATCTCGGGTCTGAACTTGGTTTGAAATCATACAGTATAGAGATGGCATGGGTCGTGTTTGAGGGGAACGGAAAACACAGAAAGGTTGGTTGGTACTAGGGATGCACCGATATATCGGGCTATCTTTTTCATATCGGTATCGGCCAATATAGTCTTCTTGTAAACCGATATTTTCGGGACAAACTTGACAAGTTAAAAGGTACTCAATGAATACTAACTGAAACACGTCACACTCCCTCAATTTAACATTTCCCTTTAAAAATGCAAGGTTTTCCACAATCTCAGTTTTATCCCGTTGTTCACGACTATGAGTTAGTAATTTTCCTAGTTTCCCATAACTCCCACAAACAATCGAAGTCGACAATGACGCTTTTTAAAGCGTTTGGTGTCACTAATGTACACTTTGAACTTTTCACTTGTGGTCCATAAGTTTGCTTACAACTCTACTTCTTGTTGAACAAAGAAAGGAGCGGCATTTTTACTAAAAACCAAGCAAGCATTTAACTTAGACCATACCATTTTTTAAGGAAGGGGGTTAAGGCTAAAATATGTAGCGGTACCATATTAAACGAAAGAGATGTGAAACATGTCTCTAATAAAATAATGTTGATTCTACTCTTGGAAACTATATTCATGGAGAAAAATTACCTTGAATTATATTTTTTATGGGCCGATAATATCGACCGATATATCGGCGCATCCCTAGTTGTAACCACAAAGAACAGCTTTATGTCGCGAGAATCTTTTGCTCCATCAAGAAACCCTTTTGTATTGACCGTTCTACGTCTACGACAATTAGGTTTCGACACTCTGATAAAACGTTAGTCACTTTAATTGAAAACTACAAGTACTTTGTCACAAAATCTCAGAATTGGAATATTCCAACGTTACAAGTAATATTCGTATGTATATTTTTTATTTAATTAATGTATATTAAGCATCAATATAAAACGCTAAAGTGTTAAACTCGGTTATGGGTAATGTAAATGGTTAAGTTAAACGTTTTATTGACAAGACCGAAGGGACCGCCCATTAGGGACGTCACACCAGAATGTCTAACTCTCTCCCCATTCCCATTATCACTCTTAGTATGGATTTCGGACCTCAATCCTAAAAATTACGTTTCGGTTCATTAACGTATTATCCCGAAGCACTATCCTTTGTCTTTAGAGATTATATTTTAAATTTATTTATTGCAAATGTTATTATAAAATTTGGGGCTTCACCTACTCGTAGGGGGGATTCCCTAATATTTCAATACAAACAATTTAAACGATGACCAAATATAATCCTTGCGGATGACTAGGCTTTGCAAACACTTGTGAATATAAGGAAATTTAAGTCACGCGTAGAATTACTCGTTCATCCCCATTTGTGACGGATCGACAGAAATTCAAACCTTTCCCCAGAGTCTGCCGTACTTTGATGCCGTTCCCCGATACTTTTAAAATCCAGATAATGGGACTGTTTGAGCCAAAGGAACAACGACGATCTTCCTCATAGCGGGTGGGTAAAAAGCAGAGAGAGTTGGATAGCCCCTAAAAAGTACCTAAAAGGGAGGGTGAAAATGAAAATCTAGTTTTTTTATCGATTCTTCTACTAATTACAAGACCTGCTCGCTATGTGGCAATCGTGGCTCGAGATATAGAGCGTGCTACGGTAATTTTGTTAATAAAAAGCCAGGGCGTTACGCAATTGGTCGAAGGTGCAATTTTCTAATTAACTATGAAATCTCAAAGTAATTTGAATTGTCAAATCATTCGTATGTGTTTCCTGGATGTTTCACTATGCAGATTGGTCTTATAATTCGTACAAGAATCAATTAAAAATTACTTGATTTTTCCTTTTCACCCTACCCCACCCTCCACCGTAACATTTTGGTGTTTTAAATTCCTGAAAACATTAAAAATACCCACAATTTTCTTCATTTAAATATTTTAAATTTATAAGAGTTTTAGATGGATAGCGGAAAGGCTTCGTTTTCCGCTAAGTACAATCCTTGGAATATTGTACAGCGATTAGCTGGTGATTTTGCTAGTGGTTGGCCACTAAATATTTCGAGGCTTTTTTTAAGAAAAGTATAATTTATCCACAGCAATTAACCATGATTGGTGGCTTCGGCTATTTAAATGGCATTCCGGCCCAAATTTTGGTTGATGCGTTATCGCATAACAAAGTAGACCACATTTACGAAAACCCATTGAAAACGGTAACACTTTTATACAATTTGTGGGATACATGCACGGACATAAAAATGTCGATTGGCAGCTATTCCGTAGCAAAAAGAGCTTATTGCTATTTGGATGGAAGCAGGTAATTAGTATTATATTTTCAAGTATTGTGCTAAATTAAAAATGCTTTTCAAAATAATTAGAATTCCACAAGATGTTTTGGATCAAAAAGGAAATTTATTAGGAATTTTTGTAGAAGACAATTGGTATTTATGAAAAAAATATCTTACTTTTACCTTCGTATAACATAAGTTATTAAGATATGTTCCATAAGTTTGTCACTGGTTACAAACTGGAGCTTGTCATGAAATGACATAGGTCATAGATTCTCGTAAAGTGACGCCTGGTTCTGGCGCTGTCAAAGGCTTAGTACAGAATAAATAGGAAGATGGATTGCAAAATTAACCGAGTGTAGTCAATTCTCGCTTGCAGTTCTCGAACTTGCTCGAGCTGTGCGTCTCTAGCATTACGAAGTATAGGTAGTGTCATACTTATGGAAAATACCTTATAATCTTATGGAAAATACCTTATCTTATGATATAATTACTTATATGGTAATGTGTGCGATAATCATTTTAAACAAATTGTAATAATCATGGTTGCCCGTTTCTATACCACTTGAACTCGTAGCACACCCCAAAGACGGTCAAAGAAGCTGTTGAGTTTTTCAAATCTGTTGAACGACAAGAATGCAAGGAATTGTAGTCCTTCAACGAGTAGAAAACTCAACCAGCTGGTTACACCAAAGAGGTTATAAAGAAGAGGAGTAAAAGGCTTGGTTCAGGGTTCTTGGAAAGTTTACCTCTAAGCTTCCGGTGTGTGCGCAAATCCTTTTCTAACCTCTTATTGGTTGAAATGCGGTGAACCGGCTATTAGGATAAAAAATATATCAAGTGAATAAAAAAGAAAAGCGAGAATACCAAACTGCCTTGTTTAGCGTTAGCTTCAACTCCCCCTCTTTATACTCTCTTTGGTTACACGTAAGTGTAATTTCCTTCTATAGCCCACTGGTCCAATGCACTTTAAACGTTAGCTACACTGTCTAGTAAGGTCCGGCTTAATTTACACAGTGAGCACGATTAAAACAAACTTTTTCCCCTCTCCACTCCGCCGATTGGGCATGTGCTGCACTCTAGCACTGGTACCGATTTCGAAAGTGGGGGGGGGGGGCTGACGGAGAATTTGATCAATCTGAATCTCCTTATTCGTGCTCACTAATCTACACCCTTATGAGTAGTTATCAAATATTTTCAGTGTTTGTAGGTATGATAATGATTTATTAAACAAAAAGGTCTTTTAGCAGGGTTTCGTCCCCGCCAGTGGTCAACTTAGCGTCTTCGGACATAGATAGTGCTGAGGAAAAAGAGCTATCACAGTTCTTTGAAAAGTACGTAATAATCTCCATATTGAGTTTTTGTCAACTTTTTGACGATTATTTGGATTTCTGATCGTATGGGTAACATTTTGCTTGTTTGAACAATATCAGACTCAAAAGGAATCAGAATTACTGTATTTCTGAAATATACCTTACATTTTTAAGAGTGGAATAGCTTTAATGGAGATCACATCAAATTTTCAAACCCTTTTTAAACATTTCACCTGTTTGAAGTGTTAAAAAATAGAAATAATGTTTCTCAATATTCTTACTTAGTCATTCGGATACATCGAAAGTTCTCGGTGAAGATGAAAAAACTCGGGATGAAGATAAGGTTTCAACGAGCTTGGTTGAGCAGCCCGCTAATGTAGAAGTCGGAGGAGAGAAAGAAAATGCTGACGATCATGAGCTAAATAAAAATAATTCTATCCAATTAGAAGTAGAAGAATTAGAAGAAGGAAACGAGGAAGAAGTTTTTTAAGTGCTGAATAATAAAAAATAAAAAAGCGGATTTAAAAGTTTTGTGGTCATGTTTATTTTCACCTTCAAAAAATCGGTGAGACGTATAAGAGAATCAAACACCAGAGGGGAGAGACCGCCATCTGAGCTTATTTTCTCACGCCCTTGTATAAGTATTTAATGTAATGGTCTAAAAAGCAGTTAACCCTGGACATGAATTCACGTATTTAAAATATAGGAGCAATGATTACCAATTTTTCATTAGTCATATAAACAGTATTGTACAACGAAAGCAAAATTTTATTGTTATTTTGCGCGAATAACGTATTAATCGATTTCTTCATTTTTTCTGCAGTATGCCTCAGAGGCATAAAGCAGGCAAATTAAGCAAAACAGTGAATTGCTTGAGGTAGACCAATTAATGATTTTTTCTTGCAACGTTTGACCTTATGGATATTGATGCCTCATAATATTTCTTTCCGGAAATAAATTGATGATGACTCTAACTTACGTTAGTTTTCTAGGATAGTGTTATTACCTCTCCTAGTGACAATGACGCTACGGAAAGGTATTGCACTGAACGTATGTGTGTCTGTAACCGCGTTCGCAGTTGGCAAAATAGTATCAATTCTATTTATTTATTTAAGGAAAACGTCTTAATAATGAAATGAAATGAAATGCATTTTTATTGTGTATATAAAAAACTAAACTAGGAGTTCACGAGAATATACACATGAGAGTCATAAATACAAAAGTATGTACATGATATTTACAAAAACTATAATTTCTAACAAATTTGTCTGAGTTTAATTGAAAAGATATCGAATTGGTGAGAGTAGTTGTTATAATTTTTTTGCAAGCGATAAATTGGATTCAGCTTTACACGGCACATTAAAAGTTACGTTTTTACGAAGACCAAGGGGAACCAAAAAGTTTAGTTTAACAAGTAGCTCACTTAACGTAATGCGATTATGAATTAATTTATGGAGGAATTTAATATCTATCATTGCCAAGTGACAGTCTATGGTCGGAAGACCCAAATGATTTAACAACAAAAGGTAGTCGTATTCTAGGTTACGCAAGAAGAATGTATGTACATAGGAAACAAATCTACGCTGAACAGCCTCTACGAATTTCCGTAGGTAAGAACTGCAGCCACTCCAAGCCATCGAACCGTAAACAAGTCGCGAGCGGACAAGACTGAGGTAAAGCAGTCGGAAGTGTTTAAGTGATTTGAGAGGTCTACATATTTTTAAAGCCACTCCCAATGTCCTTCGGCAGCGATTGACGGTACTAGTTACCTGCTCCTGAAAAAGCAAGGCACTATCGAAGATAACCCCGAGATCGGCAACCCTTAACATTCGGGGAATGAGAGAATTCCCAATAATAATAATAATAATAATAATAATAATAATAATAATAATAATAATAATAATAATAATAATAATAATAATAATAATAATAATAATAATATTTATTCCGCAAAAATAATTCGCTGGCAACCACAGAGGCTAGCCTATATGTGGTGATTGATTGCGTCTCGACTCGGAGAGGTTTATTTTGGTTTCCCAACTTGTATTCTTAACAAGTTAACATGGACGTTACAGGTATTGTTCAAAATGTCCACCAACGGCGTTAAGACAAACATGAACCCGTCTTTCGAAAGATTCTTGGACATGTTGGAAGATTCCTGGCATGTTCCTGATTGTTTGACAACCTTCAATAATTCGTCTTCGCAAGTCTTCCTCATCACGGACTTCATTCTTGTACACGATGTCTTTGAGATGACCCCAAAGATAGAAATCGCACGGATTTAAATCCGGAGATCTGGCTGGCCACGCAACTGGTCCTCCACGCCCAATCCACCTCAAATTAAACGTAGCATTAAGATGTTCTCTAACTGCACGGCTGAAATGTGGGGGTGCCCCGTCGTGCATGAACCACATGTCACGAAGTAATGCTAACGGTATGTCCTCGAGTAGTTCAGGTAAAGTGTCTCTTAAGAACGTGAGATATGCTTCACCATTTAGTCTGGGTGGAAGAAAATGCGGACCTAGTAAATGATTACCGACAATGCCGCACCATACGTTTAAAGAAAATTGCTGTTGGTGACTTCTAACACTAGTTGCGTGTGGGTTTAATTGGCGCCATTCGTGGTGGTTGTGATAGTTCAGAATTCCATCCCGGGAAAAATGTGCCTCGTCGGTTACTAAAAGGACCCGCGGAAATTGATTGTCCTCTACTCTGGCCAAAAACCACTCGCAAAAGTCGATGCGTCTTGGATAATCTGCCGGGTTAAGAGCTTGCACCTTTTGAATATGATACGGGTGAAACTGATGTCCGCGGAGAATTCGCCAGACCAAAACGTGATTAACATGTAATTGTCGTCCATTTTGTCTGGTACTTGTCGAGGGGTCCTCATCGAACATGGCAAGGACGTCTTCCTCGATTTCCTCCATGTCTTCTGGAATGTCTCGCTCTCGAACGTTGTTGGGTTGTACTTGTCCGATGTCCCTCAAGCGCCTGTCAACAGCCTCGAACGTACGACGATTTGGTATGCGTCGTTGCGGAAATTGTTCCTGGTATCGCCGCTGTGCTTCCACTGAATTGCCCTGCGCCAGTCCATACATGAGATGCATGTCTGCATATTCTGCATTGGTATACGCCATACTGTACTACCACACGTTCGTTCGAAGTGATACTGTGACGTTATCAACAACATCGCGTTACTTTATAGCAAACCACCGTTTAGTTTTTACGTTTGCGTCATGACTGTCAGCATTGTTTTTTATTCACAAACGTAAACAATAAACGGTGGTTTGCTAAAAAGTCTTTGGGGTCATCTCAAAGATTTTTTTGACATCGTGTACAAGAATGAAGTCCGTGAATAAAAAACAATGCTGACAGTCATGACGCAAACGTAAAAACTAAACGGTGGTTTGCTATAAAGTAACGCGATGTTGTTGATAACGTCACAGTATCACTTCGAACGAACGTGTGGTAGTACAGTATGGCGTATACCAATGCAGAATATGCAGACATGCATCTCATGTATGGACTGGCGCAGGGCAATTCAGTGGAAGCACAGCGGCGATACCAGGAACAATTTCCGCAACGACGCATACCAAATCGTCGTACGTTCGAGGCTGTTGACAGGCGCTTGAGAGACATCGGACAAGTACAACCCAACAACGTTCGAGAGCGAGACATTCCAGAAGACATGGAGGAAATCGAGGAAGACGTCCTTGCCATGTTCGATGAGGACCCCTCGACAAGAACCAGACAAGTTGGACGACAATTACATGTTAATCACGTTTTGATCTGGCGAATTCTCCGCGGACATCAGTTTCACCCGTATCATATTCAAAAGGTGCAAGCTCTTAACCCGGCAGATTATCCAAGACGCATCGACTTTTGCGAGTGGTTTTTGGCCAGAGTAGAGGACAATCAATTTCCACGGGTCCTTTTAGTAACCGACGAGGCACATTTTTCCCGGGATGGAATTCTGAACTATCACAACCACCACGAATGGCGCCAATTAAACCCACACGCAACTAGTGTTAGAAGTCACCAACAGCAATTTTCTTTAAACGTATGGTGCGGCATTGTCGGTAATCATTTACTAGGTCCGCATTTTCTTCCACCCAGACTAAATGGTGAAGCATATCTCACGTTCTTAAGAGACACTTTACCTGAACTACTCGAGGACATACCGTTAGCATTACTTCGTGACATGTGGTTTATGCACGATGGGGCACCCCCACATTTCAGCCGTGCAGTTAGAGAACATCTTAATGCTACGTTTAATTTGAGGTGGATTGGGCGTGGAGGACCAGTTGCGTGGCTAGCCAGATCTCCGGATTTAAATCCGTGCGATTTCTATCTTTGGGGTCATCTCAAAGACATCGTGTACAAGAATGAAGTCCGTGATGAGGAAGACTTGCGAAGACGAATTATTGAAGGTTGTCAAACAATCAGGAACATGCCAGGAATCTTCCAACATGTCCAAGAATCTTTCGAAAGACGGGTTCATGTTTGTCTTAACGCCGTTGGTGGACATTTTGAACAATACCTGTAACGTCCATGTTAACTTGTTAAGAATAAAAGTAATACCAACCGAAAGGTACCATGAGACTTTGAATTTACTTTACTAGAGTAGGCATACTTCTACTCATTTAATACACTTCTGCCAGGTGAAAGTTCAATAACGATGTTAGAGGGAAACTATTGAAATTGTCTCATATTTCTAAACAAGTTGATAAGGCTGAATTTGTTTTAGTCTACATTTTCGAATATTTTCTTGTTTTAGGGGCCAATGTTTGGGGGGCCATATCTTCGTTGCAAATTCTTGTACACCCCATGTTCTTTGACACTTTCCACTCAGTTTGACCCAAAGAACACGCCCCTTGATTCATGGCAGACTTATCAGAAACACCCTGTATAGTTAGCTTTTAGATCAATTAGAGGTCAAAAAACGATATGAGCGTTTAACAAAAAACTAGCTTCGATATGTCTATATTTTTAAGTCTACTGGACTTTTTATGATTTATCGCGTCTCGGTGACCTTTTCGTTTCTGCCGGAAACATCCTCCCCGCCAATGACTTGCTCATTTAGATTGACTTCCATATTATATAACATCTGGACCGCTCTCCGGATGATGGTCCCGCACGGTAGGCGCAGGGCGCAGGATCTGACCTTTCCATCTCGTCCGGGAAAGGTCTCCGTAATTCTGCCCATTTTCCAGGATTGCCGGGGTAACTTCTGATCTCCAACCAGAACGATGACTCCTTTTTGGAACTCTATGTTATTCTTGACGGTAGGTGTCTCGTGAGCGGACCTCAGCTTCAACAGGTCGTTATTACGCCATCTGGACCAAAACTGGTTTAGGAGTACTTGGCGATGCTTCAGTCTTTTAGTGAGAGGTTTCTCACTAATGCGTGTGTCGTCAATTTTGAAGTTCTGATCTGGCAACGACAGAAGGCGGCGACCGATCAGGAAATGAGCCGGTGTTAAGGGGTCAGGTTCTCCAGCTTCCGTGAAAGTATGTGTCAACGGTCTCGAGTTTAGAACCGCTTCTACTTCGGTGATTACGGTTGTCAGTTCCTCGTACTTGAGAGAGGTTTTGCCCAGGAATCTCTTCAGGCAGGTGTTAACAGAGCGCACCAGCCTCTCCCCAAATCCGCCCCACCATGCGGCGCGTTCGACGATATACACCCATTTGATGCCTTTCTGACCAAGGACCTCTTGAATTGGATCCGCTCGTACATTTCTGTACAACGATTTGATATCCTTCCGGGACCGCTTGAACGCCTTAGCGTTGTCGGAGTAGATAGTATGGCAAACTCCTCTTCTTGCCAGGAATCGGCGGAGAGCCAATAGGAACTTCTCAGCACTCAAATCCGTGACGATCTCCAGATGAAGTGCCCGAGTGAGGCCGCATGTAAATAAGGCAATATAAACTTTAGTTATTTTGGCATCTCGTAAGTACAGCGGTCCGGCAAAATCAACTCCAGTAACTGAAAATGGGGGTGCCTCGTTCACTCGATCTGCTGGTAGTGGTGCTATGACTTGGGAACCGGGCTTTGCCTGGAAACGTTTACAGATGTAACAGCGTCCCAGGACCTTCTTGACCAGGCTACGTCCTTGTAAAATCCAAAAGTCTTCTCGAAGTTGTGTAATGTTACTGTTCAAGCCCCGGTGCATAGTTCGCCAGTGACATTCCATTACGAGTAGTTCCGACAATCTGTGCTTCCCAGGAAGAAGGTAGGGATGCTTGCCTCCATAAGTCAGATTGGCAAATTGTAATCGTCCACCAAGTCGTATAAGGTCTTGGTCAAGAAATGGGCTGTACTGGAGGAGCTTAGATGAAGCTGGCAACTGGGTGTTTTCTTTCAAGGACTGATATTCCTGTGAAAAGGCCTCTGCTTGAGTGCTCTTTATCCAGAATCGTTTCGCTTCATTAATCTCGTCAGCTCCCAATGATCCTTGCATCTTTATTGATTTTCTAGTGTTGTGGACAAATCGCAGGATCCAGGCAGTGATTCTGAAGGCTCGGCTTGCTGTTTTATACTTCTGTAGGTCAAGTAATGGCTCTCGGTTCTTTGCAATGCAGGTAAGTATTGCGGTTTAGCGTCTTTCTTTCAGGACTTCACAGGATTCTGCAATTGACTGGAATTGCTTTTTGGCCAACTTTCTTCTTGCTGGGATAGCCAAGATGGACCCTTCCACCAAGATTCATTGTGAATTATATCCTTGACCTTACATCCTCGAGAAGGTAAGTCCGCTGGATTTTCATGCCCCGGGCAATGGGTCCACCGTAACGGTTCAGTTAAAGACTGAATTTCGGATATCCGGTTTTCCACGAACGGTTTCCACTGCTTGGAGACCCCTCTGATCCAATGTAATGCGATTTCGGAGTCTGACCAACAACGATACTCTGTAATGCTTCCATCGAAGGCTCCCAGACTGTACTTCAGCAACCTTGCTCCAACGAGTGCCGCCATCAGCTCCAGTCTCGGTAACGTCAGTTTTTTCAATGGTGCGACTCTGGTTTTGGACGTTGTCAACGATACTCCTACGTTTCCGGATGCTGTTTCGTAGCGTAAGTATATCACAGCACCGTATGCGTTTTTGCTAGCGTCGCAAAACATATGTATCTCTCGGCAAATTGGATTCTCGTCGTCCGTGGCGTAGTAGTACCTGGGAATGACTACTTGAGGAATCATGGTTAGATCTTGGCACCATAGTTCCCATTCTGCTTGCAGCTCGTCGGGAAGCTTCTCATCCCATTCGACTCCTTCAATCCATAGCTTTTGGAATAGGCATTTAACGGTTATGAGTACTGGAGATATGAGACCGATTGGGTCGAATATTCTGGCAGTAGCTTGGAGAACGCCTCTCTTGGTGTCTTTCTTGTCCAAAAGAAAATCGAGTAGGTCCGATACGTCGAATGCGAATACGTTGTTTTTAGGGTTCCATGATATACCCAAGACCTTAATGTTCTGGCTCTGGCTGTCTTCTTTTTGCAGCGACATTGGTGTCGTGGTTTCTGCTGCCCAGATTCTCTGAAGCTCCGGAGCGTTCGTAACCCATTTTCTCAAGTTCATGTTGGCTCCCTGAAGGATTAAGGTCGAGTCTTGGTATATCTTGTAAGCATCTGATACGTCGGCCGCTCCGGTGACGAAATCGTCCACATAAAGCTGCTTCATAAGTAATGCGCTAACTTCTGGAATTCTGTCTTGATACTTCTCGAAATGATACTTTAGTGTTGCGGTCAATAGGAAGGGGCTCGAGGTTACGCCGAACAGTACTCTGGTCATACGAAGATGGACAAACTCTGGCTTCTCATCGGCTCGTGGTAACTTCTTAATTCATAGGAATCGAACGAAATTTCGGTCTTCTGGCTCTAGTGAAATCTGGAGGAATGCCTTCTCTACGTCCGCCATCAGAGCTATACGATTCATTCTGAACTGAAGTAAGACCAGTTAGAGATCTGGATTAAGATTTGGACCGGACATCAGACAATCATTGAGTGATGGTGCACCCCTTTGACTGGCAGAAGCATCGTGAACCACTCGTATTTTGGTAGTTTTCTTTTGCTCCCGCAAAACTGCGAAGTGTGGTATGTAGAAGGCTTGTCCATCTTGGGTAGTTATATCGTTCGTTGGAACTTCTTCGACGATTCCCGTGTCTAAGTACTCCGATATGACGGCTTTGTATCTGTCGAAGAGGCTGCTATCTTGTTGGAAACGCTTAATTAAACCGCTCATTCTTTGCTTGGCGATTGGTAAGTTATCCTTGAGCGTAGGGTGGCTTGCTTTCCAGGGTAGCTGGACTTGGTATCGCCCTGCCTTGACTTGTATTGTGGATCTGTGCTTGGAAATCATTTCGCTATCAGACACAGATAGTGGCTGGTCTTCTTGGATCCCAATAGATTCTAGATCCCACAGCTCACGTAAACACGCGGACGGCTCTCGAAGTTGGGGACGCAAGCTAGATGGGGTGTATCTTTTCCCCCCCTTGCTTTGGCTTCCCGCTCGCGTTTTTAACTTCACACACGCTAGCTTGGGTCCTCATCGATGCGGAGTATCACACCTCCTCGGTGGTGAGAGCTGGTTAACCACTACGTTGTGTGGGCTAAGCGGATACGCGCCCTTCCCAAGCCAAGGTGTTGAGGCATCGTGCCGAGGGCTGCATGGTACTGGGGAAGTAAAACTTCGGTATCGCTAACGATCCCCTCGGGGCACCGGGCGACACCCCGTTGTATCTAGCCTTCCACCCGGGTGGGGGACTACCGGGTGGTGACCTTTTACTTGCCCCCTTACTCGTGGGATTCCCATGGATAAATTAAATCAAAACAACTCTAACACTACCAAACCTACGGTGCAGGGGTCTGCTCAAGGCAGAACCCACACTGATACCACTTCACAAGGGCTTGTATCCAGCGATACTCGTGACGATTTATCGGTGCGTGTGTCTGGCAAGCCCTCGAAAAGTACCTTGCGTCGTCGTCTCAAACGACGGATTGCTCGGCAAAAGGTCAAATCGGGGTCTGAAACGGTCTCCACCGCCGCTGGGGGTGCGATGGCTCGTGACAACCCAATGAAGAGGCCCAGAGCGGAGGATTCGACTCCCTCACCAAGTACCTCGCAGGCGGCGTCGAAAAAGGCTAAGTCCTATAGTGACGCCGCCAGCTCAGAAAAGATGGCCATTGTCAAAAAAGGCTATCCGACGGCGGTCATCACGGAGGAAGACGTGGGCCCAATTCAGAAGGCGATTCTAAGGGCGCTGGATGGGATACCTTCGGGGAGCCCTCTACCGCGCCTTGCGAACTTTAGCCTGACGACCGGGGCCCTAGTATACTCCTGTGAGGATTCGTTCACTGGGCAATGGTTGAAGGACAACTTAGCCTACTCGGTGGTGGGGGATGCGGTGCTCTCAGTAATGAGAGCTAGCGAACTCCCTAAGCCGTTTAAGGTAATGTTCCGCACCAAGGACCAGATCACCAAGGAGCCGGCGGTGCTGTTTCGGCGCCTAAAGGTCCTTAATGCAGGTTTTGCCACTGAACGCTGGAAATGTATCCGGACGTACGTGGACAGGGCCGTACGGTACTGGGTACTGCTAATTGATGGCTCCTCATTGGAAGCCATTAAGAATGCTGGTTTCGTGGGCTATACTGGAGTGGACAAGGGTTCCTTCAAACTCCTTCAGAACACGGAAACCACTAAAACTACTGTAGCCGAGTCTGCGGCGGGGGGTGGGACTAGCGAGATGGGGGATCTCGCGGAGGAGCTCTCTGGTGTCGCTCTAGGCACAGAGGGGGAGGGGGGGGGGTGGCTCATTCGGAAGTCTGTTCTTCCATGGATGAGTCCACCCTACTGGAAGAATCGGATGGGACCCTTCGGGGTTCAGCCGATGAGCGTTCTAGTGGTCCTGGTGAGGGGGAGGATCTTGGGACTGGGAGCTCGCCTGTCGGGGGGGGAGGTGCCATTAGCCCTCTCGGGACCGATGAGGTGTAGCTAGGTCCCTTCTGAACCCCTCTCTTAGGGACCATGGGGACGCTACGTGCAATTCAAATCAACTTGCACCATAGTAAGGCGGCCTCTGCGGTACTCTGCAGGAGGTTTGCTATAGAGGGTCTTGATCTGGCCCTCATACAAGAACCGTGGATTTGCCATGGCAAAATCCTCGGTCTTGACGCGGCGGGGTCACTATTCTATGACCAAACTGCTGCTAGACCTAGGGCGTGTATTTTGGTTCGGAGGGATCTTTGTTGTATCTCTCTACCGCTGTACACATCCCAGGACACGGCGGCCGTGAATCTAGTCCTGGCCACTGGGCATGCCAAGTTGACTATCACGGCTGCCTCCGCATACTTTGCCCACGACGCGGACTCTCTCCCGACAATTGAGGTGATCAATTTGGTCAATCAATGTGAAAAGAGAGGGGACAAACTAATCATTGGCTGCGATGCCAATGCTCATCACATCACGTGGGGCAGCTCTGACTGTAACAAGAGGGGTGATGATTTACTAGAATATTTAGTTGGTTGTAAACTCTATATTCTTAATCAAAACAATGAACCTACTTTTGTTACTTCTAATAGAAGGGAGGTCATTGACCTCACGCTAGCCACAGAAAACCTCGTGTCTTCCGTGTCTAACTGGCATGTGTCAAATGAACCGTCTCTGTCGGATCATAGGCACATCTGCTTTACTGTCGCGATTACTTCTGTCCCGGCGGGGACGGAGATACGCAACCCAAAACGGACTAATTGGGCCGGCTATAGGGAAGACCTAATCCTACGCTACGGAGGGGGTCACACTCTTAAACTTACTTCACCTAAGGATCTTGATCGGGCTGCTGGTGATTTACAGTGCTCCATCATGGAGTCGTTCCACCGGAACTGCCCACTTAAGACCGTCAACCGCTCGAGGCTTGTCCCTTGGTGGAACGCGGATCTCAGCCGGCTTCGTAAATACACGCGCAGGCTCTTTAACAAAGCCAAGCGCACGGGTGACTGGGCTGGATACAGGCAGTCCCTTAACGCCTACAACAGGGCCATTAGAGCTGCTAAGAAGGACTCCTGGCGGACCTTCTGTGAGCAAATCTCCAATGTCCCTGCCACGGCTAGGGTCATGAAGATTCTAGCGCACGACAGCACACATCGACTTAATGCTATTAAGCTACGGGAGGGTGTGTACACTAAATCTGGGGCTGAGACTCTCAAGCATATGCTGGAGGTCCATTTTCCTGATTCTACTTTTATTAATCCAACAAACCCTGACTCTCTCTACCCTGTCCTGCACAGGGCTAAGAGGGAAGACTGGCTTGTAGCCAGACAGGTTGTCACGATTCCCAAGCTTCGGTGGGCTGTCAACTGTTTTGAGCCCTACAAGTCTCCGGGACCCGATGGGGTCTTCCCTCTGCTTTTGCAGGAGGGCTTAGACCACATCGCCTCTCCGCTATGCAAGATCTACAGACTTTGCATTGCTCTCGGTCACATACCTCGTGACTGGAAACGCTCTAGGGTCATCTTTATTCCCAAGCCCGGGAAGGCTTCCTATCTCGAGGCGAAAGCATTTAGACCCATATGCCTGACCTCCTTCTTCCTCAAAATTCTGGAGAAGTTGGTGGACAGGTACATCAGAGACGAGGTACTTTCGGTAACTCCTCTCTCTTCTTCACAATTTGCCTACCAAAAAGGCAAATCCACTGAGACGGCCCTTCACGGCCTTACGAATTGCCTGGATAGGGCATTCGAGTTTCAGGAAATTTCACTGGCTGTCTTCCTCGATATCGAGGGGGCCTTTGACAAGGTCTCTAGCTCGGTTATTACTGAAGCTGTTGAGAGATTTGGCATCAGCGCCACTCTTGGCCGCTGGATCAAGTCCATGCTTACCGACCGCGAGGTGTCGGCGTCCCTCCTTGGGGACTCTCTAGGGGTGACTACCAGCAGGGGCTGCCCTCAGGGTGGAGTGCTCTCCCCCCTGTTGTGGTGCCTGGTGGTGGACGAGCTCCTGGGGAGGCTCGGGGGTGCTGGGGGCTGTTGCTGCTTCGGGTATGCGGACGATGTAGCGATAGTCTTTACGGGGAAGTTCCCGGATACTGTTACCGCGCTTATGAGATCTGCTCTCTCTAGCGTGGAGCAATGGTGTCAGGCGGTTAACCTCACCGTTAATCCTGATAAAACTGTCCTTGTTCCTTTTACGAGGAAGAATACTAAGGATCTGTTCAATGATATCTCTTTCTTTGGCCAGGTCCTGACAAAGTCCTCCGAGGTGAAATACCTGGGGGTGACTTTTGATTGTAGACTCACATGGAAGCCGCATCTTGATCGGTGTATTAAGAAGGCCAAGATGCTCTTCTGGAGGACCAGGAGCTCTGTCGGCCAGACTTGGGGCCTCAACCCCAAGGCTGTACACTGGCTCTATACTGGGATCATCAGACCCATACTATCTTACGGGGCACTTGTCTGGTGGACAAGGGTCCGGCTTAAGACGGTGCAGGCTGCCCTGCGCAAGCTTCAAAGGCTTGCCTGCATTGGTGTTACGGGGGCCATGAGATCGACCCCAACTGCTTCCCTGGAGGTGCTCCTTGACATGCTTCCTCTTCATCTCTTCATTGAGGAGGAGGCTGTCATGGGAGCCTACAGGCTCAACATTAGTGGCTGTTGGGTTCCAAGACTTTGGGATTACAGCCATACGAAGCTCTTTCGGGAGTACGCCGCACTTGAGCCGTCGCTTACGATGTGCTCTGACAAAACCGTTACCAGTTTTGATTTCACTAAGCCATTCAGTATCCACTTCCCCAGTCGGGCAGAGTGGACTAACCTGCTGCCTCTTGGCACTGGGGGTGAAACCATTTGGTTCACCGATGGCTCCAAGACTGATTCCGGCGCTGGCGCCGGCTATTACTGTCAAACCACAAGGGTCGGCTTTTCTGCTTGCCTGGGCACCTTCGCTAGTGTGTTCCAGGCTGAAATTGCCGCGATCTGTTATTGCGCAGATTACTGTATTAACAAAGGGTATACCGGACGGACTGTGAGAATTTATTCTGACAGTCAGGCTGCCCTGAACGCTCTGAACCAGTGTCAGATTTCTTCTCAACTGGTGCGTAGCTGCCTCGACCTGCTAGCGCGACTGGCATCCTGCAACAGGGTTCTGCTGTACTGGGTGCCAGGGCATAGCGGATATTATGGCAATGAGCAAGCCGATAGATTTGCGAAAAGGGGTGCGGAGGCCAAGCTCTTGGGGCCGGAGCCGGCCGTCCCCATCCCCTACAGGCACGTCAAACGGTGTCTGCATGACAGGTTGACTGTCATACAAAATCAGCTCTGGCACAGCATGGAGGGCCAGAGACAGACAAAGTTGTTTGTCGATGGTCCCTGCAGGTCTCGTGCTAGGGACCTAATTTCGCTCGGCAGATGGGATATTAGGCTGGCCACCGGTCTTTTGACCGGGCATTGCCGGCTAAAGGCAAGCGCACACCTATCGTCATCGGACGGACCGCACGTATCGCACGCATCGGATTTTATTATTATTACCATTGTTTCAAATGAGAACGCGCTCATCTGTCCGCATCGTACGTATCGGATGTCGGCAATGCCGACGAGGATTCCCGATAGGGGCATACAATCCGTATGGTCCGTACGGAGCTAAGACAAAAATTGCTTAACGAATGCTCAGATTATGTGTTGATGAAACATAAAATGGCGCTCTTTTAAGATTAGGAAACTTTTCTAGGTTTACCACATTATTCCAAGTTGAAAGGTGTTTCCGGTTAGTAATTTAATCCGGGAAAAATCAGAAAAAATGTGTATTTTGCTAGAAAAAAAAAACACGCACAACTATAGCCACTATGTTAAGCCTAGTTTGAAATTTCGCGCATTTTGAAAATTCCCGAGTATTCCGCCGCGCATGCTCAATTGCTCATACTCGCGTTCGGAAATCCGAATGCTCCTTAGTGTGCGCAGTTGAAGAAAATTATCCGATGCGTGCGATCCGTGCGGTCCGTCCGATGAAGTTAGGTGTGCGCTAGCCTTTAATAGGCACCTCCATCTGATGGGTTTTGCCGACGACCCTCTCTGTAGGTCGTGTCAGGAGATGGAAGAAACATCCGCCCACGTACTTTGCGAGTGCGACTACTTCGCCTCGCTTAGATTAGAATATTTTGATTCACACACCCTGGAACCCTCGAGGGTCTCCTCTCTCACGGTGGAGCGAATTCTTCGCTACGCTGCAGCCAAAGGCCTATTCAAGGCCTGATTACGAGGATGCACAATATGCCTTTGGCATCGGTGCTAGGGCGCGTACCCTCCTCATCAACAATAATAATAATATAAACACGCGGACAGTCTCTGATCCTCGGCGACTGATAACATGATAGATGATGATCGAACTGCTACGTTGATAGATACTGGTACCGGCCCTTGAATAGACCAGCCGAACAGACTCTCGACTGCTGCTAATGATCCTCCTAGCCTTACGGTATTTCCAGGTACCAGTGACCAATAATGATCAGCACCAATTAGTACTCCTAGCTCGGTTGGAGCCACAACGCCATTAACTTCTGATCGATCCGTAATGACGGTAGGTGTCTCGTGAGCGGACCTCAGCTTCAACAGGTAGTTATTACGCCATCTGGACCAAAACTGGTTTAAGAGTACTTGGCGATGCTTCAGTCTTTTAGTGAGAGGTTTCTCACTAATGCGTGTGTCGTCAATTTTGAAGTTCTGATCTGGCAACGACAGAAGGCGGCGACCGATCAGGAAATGAGCCGGTGTTAAGGGGTCAGGTTCTCCAGCTTCCGTGAAAGTATGTGTCAACGGTCTCGAGTTTAGAACCGCTTCTACTTCGGTGATTACGGTTGTCAGTTCCTCGTACTTGAGAGAGGTTTTGCCCAGGAATCTCTTCAGGCAGGTGTTAACAGAGCGCACCAGCCTCTCCCCAAATCCGCCCCACCATGCGGCGCGTTCGACGATATACACCCATTTGATGCCTTTCTGACCAAGGACCTCTTGAATTGGATCCGCTCGTACATTTCTGTACAACGATTTGATATCCTTCCGGGACCGCTTGAACGCCTTAGCGTTGTCGGAGTAGATAGTATGGCAAACTCCTCTTCTTGCCAGGAATCGGCGGAGAGCCAATAGGAACTTCTCAGCACTCAAATCCGTGACGATCTCCAGATGAAGTGCCCGAGTGACGCCGCATGTAAATAAGGCAATATAAACTTTAGTTATTTTGGCATCTCGTAAGTACAGCGGTCCGGCAAAATCAACTCCAGTAACTGAAAATGGGGGTGCCTCGTTCACTCGATCTGCTGGTAGTGGTGCTATGACTTGGGAACCGGGCTTTGCCTGGAAACGTTTACAGATGTAACAGCGTCCCAGGACCTTCTTGACCAGGCTACGTCCTTGTAAAATCCAAAAGTCTTCTCGAAGTTGTGTAATGTTACTGTTCAAGCCCCGGTGCATAGTTCGCCAGTGACATTCCATTACGAGTAGTTCCGACAATCTGTGCTTCCCAGGAAGAAGGTAGGGATGCTTGCCTCCATAAGTCAGATTGGCAAATTGTAATCGTCCACCAAGTCGTATAAGGTCTTGGTCAAGAAATGGGCTGTACTGGAGGAGCTTAGATGAAGCTGGCAACTGGGTGTTTTCTTTCAAGGACTGATATTCCTGTGAAAAGGCCTCTGCTTGAGTGCTCTTTATCCAGAATCGTTTCGCTTCATTAATCTCGTCAGCTCCCAATGATCCTTGCATCTTTATTGATTTTCTAGTGTTGTGGACAAATCGCAGGATCCAGGCAGTGATTCTGAAGGCTCGGCTTGCTGTTTTATACTTCTGTAGGTCAAGTAATGGCTCTCGGTTCTTTGCAATGCAGGTAAGTATTGCGGTTTAGCGTCTTTCTTTCAGGACTTCACAGGATTCTGCAATTGACTGGAATTGCTTTTTGGCCAACTTTCTTCTTGCTGGGATAGCCAAGATGGACCCTTCCACCAAGATTCATTGTGAATTATATCCTTGACCTTACATCCTCGAGAAGGTAAGTCCGCTGGATTTTCATGCCCCGGGCAATGGGTCCACCGTAACGGTTCAGTTAAAGACTGAATTTCGGATATCCGGTTTTCCACGAACGGTTTCCACTGCTTGGAGACCCCTCTGATCCAATGTAATGCGATTTCGGAGTCTGACCAACAACGATACTCTGTAATGCTTCCATCGAAGGCTCCCAGACTGTACTTCAGCAACCTTGCTCCAACGAGTGCCGCCATCAGCTCCAGTCTCGGTAACGTCAGTTTTTTCAATGGTGCGACTCTGGTTTTGGACGTTGTCAACGATACTCCTACGTTTCCGGATGCTGTTTCGTAGCGTAAGTATATCACAGCACCGTATGCGTTTTTGCTAGCGTCGCAAAACATATGTATCTCTCGGCAAATTGGATTCTCGTCGTCCGTGGCGTAGTAGTACCTGGGAATGACTACTTGAGGAATCATGGTTAGATCTTGGCACCATAGTTCCCATTCTGCTTGCAGCTCGTCGGGAAGCTTCTCATCCCATTCGACTCCTTCAATCCATAGCTTTTGGAATAGGCATTTAACGGTTATGAGTACTGGAGATATGAGACCGATTGGGTCGAATATTCTGGCAGTAGCTTGGAGAACGCCTCTCTTGGTGTCTTTCTTGTCCAAAAGAAAATCGAGTAGGTCCGATACGTCGAATGCGAATACGTTGTTTTTAGGGTTCCATGATATACCCAAGACCTTAATGTTCTGGCTCTGGCTGTCTTCTTTTTGCAGCGACATTGGTGTCGTGGTTTCTGCTGCCCAGATTCTCTGAAGCTCCGGAGCGTTCGTAACCCATTTTCTCAAGTTCATGTTGGCTCCCTGAAGGATTAAGGTCGAGTCTTGGTATATCTTGTAAGCATCTGATACGTCGGCCGCTCCGGTGACGAAATCGTCCACATAAAGCTGCTTCATAAGTAATGCGCTAACTTCTGGAATTCTGTCTTGATACTTCTCGAAATGATACTTTAGTGTTGCGGTCAATAGGAAGGGGCTCGAGGTTACGCCGAACAGTACTCTGGTCATACGAAGATGGACAAACTCTGGCTTCTCATCGGCTCGTGGTAACTTCTTAATTCATAGGAATCGAACGAAATTTCGGTCTTCTGGCTCTAGTGAAATCTGGAGGAATGCCTTCTCTACGTCCGCCATCAGAGCTATACGATTCATTCTGAACTGAAGTAAGACCAGTTAGAGATCTGGATTAAGATTTGGACCGGACATCAGACAATCATTGAGTGATGGTGCACCCCTTTGACTGGCAGAAGCATCGTGAACCACTCGTATTTTGGTAGTTTTCTTTTGCTCCCGCAAAACTGCGAAGTGTGGTATGTAGAAGGCTTGTCCATCTTGGGTAGTTATATCGTTCGTTGGAACTTCTTCGACGATTCCCGTGTCTAAGTACTCCGATATGACGGCTTTGTATCTGTCGAAGAGGCTGCTATCTTGTTGGAAACGCTTAATTAAACCGCTCATTCTTTGCTTGGCGATTGGTAAGTTATCCTTGAGCGTAGGGTGGCTTGCTTTCCAGGGTAGCTGGACTTGGTATCGCCCTGCCTTGACTTGTATTGTGGATCTGTGCTTGGAAATCATTTCGCTATCAGACACAGATAGTGGCTGGTCTTCTTGGATCCCAATAGATTCTAGATCCCACAGCTCACGTAAACACGCGGACAGTCTCTGATCCTCGGCGACTGATAACATGATAGATGATGATCGAACTGCTACGTTGATAGATACTGGTACCGGCCCTTGAATAGACCAGCCGAACAGACTCTCGACTGCTGCTAATGATCCTCCTAGCCTTACGGTATTTCCAGGTACCAGTGACCAATAATGATCAGCACCAATTAGTACTCCTAGCTCGGTTGGAGCCACAACGCCATTAACTTCTGATCGATCCGTAATGTTAATGCCCCGTTCTTTCAATTGGTGTCGAATATTCTCTCCCGGAATGCTCACGAGCGCTCCACAGATAGTCGGAACTTCCAGTACCTCCAACTGAACACAGTTGTCAGGATGCAGAATACTTCTTAGCATTATTTGGACTCGTCTTTGCTTGCGTATAACGCCCTCGCTTGATCCGAATGAATTTACTAAAACGTTGTCTTCGGCGATGACCGGTAAATTCAACGTTCTTGATAGTTCTTCTCGTATGAAGGATTGCTGGGCTCCGTTATCAAGAAGACATCTTGCCAAGACTTGATTGTTTTGATACTCTATGTGTACAAGTACCGTTTGCAGATATACCTGTTCATAGAGTGATGAAACTGGAGGTAGGACCGTCATTTGCACGGTTAACTTCTTATCTGCTACGTCGGGAAACAAGGACAACACGGACATGGCCAAAACGGACACGGAATTGGCTCGTTCTTGAAATCTTTCGGAATATACGTATCACCTTTCTTAATTAAAGGGGCAAAGTTCCTTGGTAAACGGCTTCTGGGCACATCTTCAGATATTATAAGCGACGTCGCCTCTGGAAAGGATCTGAAAACTTCCGCTAAAAGAAGGTATACCGAAACTTTGGATGACATACAACATCAATACGGTAGAGGGGGTGCCAAACAAAAAAAAAAGACTAGCTAAAAAGAAAAAAACACCAAAGAGAAAGAAATCTATATAACAAAACAAACAAACAAATTTAAATCAGATAAACGTAAACTTTCATTCAAAACGGTTCGTGATATTTTCTCTTCCTAAAAAATTACAAATAGCCCAGGACTTTTAGGGTTTGACCTAGAACATTTGAACATAAAGATGAAAATTGGTACATGTGTTGTTTTTTTGACCCAGCAAAAAATATACTAAAAGTGCCCTGCTGTAGAGCGCGAGCTTTCGCCGCCATCTTGGAAAATGGCCGCCGGGAATGCCAGCTACAATGTATTCCACGTTCTTCTTCAAAAATTATGAAAATTGGTACACGTAATGATTGGAAACACATGAACATCATGGCAAACTTTTACAGCTCTGTGTTCAATAGTTTGGTCACCATATTGGAAAATGGCCGCCGTGAAGGCTAGGTACAGTATATTTCACCATGTTGTTGGAAAATTATGAAAATTGATAGGTATTATAATCAGAGCTGTGTGAACCTCATAGTAAAATATTGAACCCATTAGTCAGATGTTTTGGCCGCCATGTTGGAAAATGGCCGCCATCAATGCCATTTAGATAGAGTATATGGTTCAAGAATTATGAAAATTGGTAATTATTATGATGAAGACCATCTAAATATCATACTTGAATATTGAAGACGTACTACTGATAGTTTGGGCGCCATCTTCGAAAATGACTGCTCGAAGTGCCAAATATATTACTGATATATAAATTTTTTCGATATTTGTTTATTGAGTAGATGATTTTCATAGGAGATTTTTTTAGGAGAGCTACCTACTAAAAGAAACCACAGAGTACCAAGGTTGTTGCTTCGTCTTAAGTAGACAACATTAGTTATTAAATTAGTTTGAGCAAAATAAATTCTTTATCATATTTTCTGGAACATCAGTCTTCTCAGCAACTTACAACAGATTTAAAAATTTTTGGTGCAAACTTGAAAATTTGTCAAGCCAGCCTTAATTAAAACTATGTCCGTCAAGGTGCTTACAAGTTAGTGAGTATCGACACGATATCCCTTCAAAATAATTAATTTCATGATAAAATGTTTTCGGAAAATGTAATTATTCTTGAAAAAGCGTAGATATGTAATTTTTTAAATTAATTTAGAGGGAATAGATCGATTAACAGTAAAATCAGTTGATTGAATTAAATATTGATTAAGGATTAAAGGAATAAAAATAATTTAAAAAAATCGCAATATCTGAACTTCAGTCAAATGATAAACCTCACACATATCGTTTGTTTTTTTCGGCCTTGGTCCAAACCAAGACGTTTTTCTATAATATCTGTCCCTTCAGTCTTAATTTATTTAAAATCTGAAAGTTTTTTGTACCGCCATACACTAGGGGTTGATACATTTCTAATAGCTTAAGTTAGTACTTGAGTATCGTTAATTACATTTAACTTATATCTATTAACATAGATTCCGATAAGCATATTATGTTGTACTTATTTACGAAGTAAGTTAAAAAATGACAGTTTTTGAAACGTAGAATATAAATGTTTATTTGTTTTATACACTCTATACATTTATCATTGAGAATTTTTGAGGAAATGCATCATGAGTAGAAGAGCTACAAGATGATGTCTATATATTTTAAAACGTCCAAAAAGCTTTAAGAGAGGGGAAAAGGAGAAGCGGTTAAAGGGAAAGAGGGTCGTATAGGAGCTTGCTTCGAAGATTTTCTTTTTAACGGATATGAGGAAGTATGGCCGTGAACACGTGTGATGCACGTTGCATCACAGGCAAAGGAAAAATACACCGGCCCCCACCCTTTTTTCACCGGAATACTAGAGGTTATTTCAGTAGAATAAAATTGATGGAATCAGGGATAACGAGAGATCGCAAGAGATGTGGCTTAATTTTGAGCTAGATCCTCTTGTTTTGTTTGGCAGCATTATTGAATGGAATGTTGTTAGATTTAATTGCCGCTGGTTATTTTGCGAAATTTTAAGGCCTGTCCAGACTGACACATTTTGCGAGTTCGCATATTCGCTTTGATTGTTTGCAAGATCACGCTACTGTCCACATTGGGTTTTCGCTACTTCGCGTCCTCACCTTGCGAAGATACAAATTTCTCGCGACTAGGCCAAGAATTTCGCGCCTTCGCGAGATAAGCACCAATCACAGACGAGAGGAAGGCAGGGGCGATTAGTTTCGTTTTTCTCTTTGGACAACGTCGATGGAGAAGGGCAGATGGCGCAATGATCGCTCAAACTTTATTGGCTCTCAGAATTGGAGAAGCAAAATTTTTGAGTGTATCTGAACAGAAGTGCAAATGTTTTTCGTGATCTGTTGCGAAGATGGGAATAGACGAAGGCGCGAACACGCGAGCGCGAGTTCAATGTGGACAAAGCTTAAAAATGAGAGAGTTCTTCGTTTGCTGGGAATATATAGCAATAGACGCCAGGGAATTACTTTCTTGGGGGTTTGTGGATAATTTCTAAATAACTTTAACTATTTCCTATAAATTGGAAGAACTTCAAAATCGCTGGAATTTAACTCTCAATCGTAAAGTTATATCATTTGATTTTGATTAGTTTTGTAGAACTCTCAAACCATGAAATTATAATCAAGTTTCTACTTTCCATTTGAAACGAGATTCTGATTGATAATTTATTTCTGTACTTTTCGCTTATTTTTCATCAATATCTTCCCAGTTTTTTCCCCTACAATTTCTTCCTAGTTTTTTCCCATTATAATTTCCTCCTAGTTTTTTCCCATTATAATTTCCTGCTAGTTTTTTCCCCTACAATTTCCTCTTAGTTTTTTCCCCTACAATTTCCTCCTTTTATTTTCCCCTACAATTTCCTCCTATTTTTCCCCTACAATTTCCTCCTAGTTTTTTCCCCCTACAATTTCTTCCCATTTTTTTACCCTCAATTTCTTCCAAGTGTTTTTCCCTGCAATTTAATTTTTTTGTCGCTTACATTTTACACCAATATCCCCGTATATTTCAAGGGCAAATTTCCTATGTTTCCTTAATTTACCATTTTTTAGTGATCACCCTTAACAACGCTAGTTTGGCTGGGTTCTCTTTAAAAAGGAGAGACTTTCTCCAGAAGGATGATTGAGACATCAGTCAAGTTACTGACGAATCTGTCACGCTTGGTGGTTGTAGTATCACTAACCTCGTACGAAGCTGTTATCTTTTCGAATAAAATTCAGATAGTGACCTTGGTTTAAAGATGAACCTTTATGAATGATCACGCCCCTAGTTTTGTAAACGCTTTGGTTTAAAACCACTTTCTGATTTTCGAATCCCGATATTTTGGTTAAAATCTTAATAGGGTGGCCATTTACTACAGTATCTCTTGGAAACCACAGAAATACGTACTTACTGGCAGAAATCAATACGTCACGTTCATTAATTTCTCTGCATTTACAAGTTCCGCATGCCATCATTGCTGGTCTCATCCTTTCGATTAATAGTTTCCAATAAATTTTAGCGAGGTTTGGCAAAGGAAGAGTGAAGATGCAGCTTTGGATAATGTTTCCAGAACTTTTTTCAAGGTGACAGTTCGGGCATTTGGTAACGTTTTGCGACTTTGTCCATAATAGTTCTTGAAGAGCGTCAGAGTCACAAGTTTCCATTTCTTCGCAAAGTTTTGGCAAGAGAACCCATAAGAATTCACTAGCATCTTGTTGTTGTTTGTGGGTAAAAGGCAGACCAACAGCCGTTGGCAAATTGAAACCATCGTCGCCGGAACTCAAATTTGAATTTTCAACATGCTCAATAGTGTTGCGAAGGCAAGTCAAAATAGGCTTATCGCTCAATGATCCTTTATGCCCTTTAACCATGTTTCTTAATTCCGGAATCAGTAAGAGCAATTGCAAAACGCTATTTGCGTATCAAGTTACTCCATCTCCATTTTCAAATCCTTTCAAGGGAAAAATGTCTACACTTTGAAGACCTAGTCTAATCTTTTTATTTGGTCTTTCTTTTGCCGTTTCATCAGATCGCTCTCCTTCACCTTCTAAAATACTCTTTGACGTTGGCCTTTTTGTACCTCTCTTGGCTTCCGACCCCACTATTTCTATAAGTGGAAGATCAGGTCTGTGTTTTTGACGCAGCCTGTTAAGGCTAGCGCACACCTAACGTCATCGGACGGACCGCACGGATCGCACGCATCGGATAATTTTCTTCAACTGCGCACACTAAATTCAAAGCATTCGGATTTCGGAACGCGCGTATGAGCAATTGAGCATGCGCGGCGCAATACTAGGGAATTTTGAAAATGCGCGAAATTTCAAACTAGGCTTAACATAGTGGCTATAGTTGTGCGTGTTTTTTTTTTCTAGCAAAATAAGCATATTTTTCTGATTTTTCCCGGATTAAATTACTAACCGGAAACACCTTTCAGCTTGGAAATAATGTGGTAAACCTAGAAAATTTTCCTAATCTTAAAAGAGCGCCATTTTATGTTTCATCAACGCATAATCTGAGCATTCGTTAAGCGATTTTTGTCTTAGCTCCGTACGGACTATACGGATTGTATGCCCCTATCGGGAATCCTCGTCGGCATTGCCGACCTCCGATACGTACGATGCGGACAGATGAGCGCGTTCTCATTTGAAACAATGGTAATAATAATAAAATCCGATGCGTGCGATACGTGCGGTCCGTCCGATGACGATAGGTGTGCGCTTGCCTTTATACTCCGCAATGGCTCGTCCATCTGCCATAATTTTATTCGGGTCTAGTTGCAAGAGATGGAGACCGGCCAAGGAAGTTACTCGCGATAAAGCAACGTATGCCATGCCGGTTCCAAATAAACTTGATCCCAAATCCATAATTGCGCATTTTAAACTCATTCCCTGGCTTTTGTGTATAGTAATGGCGTATGCCAAGATTATGGGGAATTGCGTTCGTTTCACGTATACATTGGTCATTAGCATGAACTTGACGCTCATTTTCTCGACTACAAAGTTGGGCTTATTGTTTGGTTCCCGATCTACTCTGATCCGGATACCAATGATGTTTCCACGGTCGTTCTTTTGGAATCCCGTTATAACGGCCATGGTGCCGTTAATAACACCTTCTTCAAAATTGATGTTTCTCCTAACCATTACTCGAGATCCAACGCATAGATACAGCTTGCTCTCAAGACCTCCGGTTTTAGACGGCTCATTGTCTAACATTTTGAGTCTCCTGACAATGTTTTTGGTAATTTTTTTGTCGTAATCAACTAGTTTGTCTTAACGCATTCAACTTTCTGTCGGCTTTCTTCGAGCATTTTTATGTTGAATTTATCGCACATGGCCAATTTCGGCATCAAACAGATGGGATGAAATCCTTCTTTAACCAGCTTAACGTAAAGGTTCATAGCCACCTCAATTTTGTTCCCTCCCGGAACTAGTCTACTTTCTAAGGTTGAAACGTCATCTTTTGTAACAGTTCCAATTCTAATTCGGTTAAGCAGGTCGCCATAAACTCTGTCGCCAGCCTGTCGTACGTTTTGCGTTAGTTCATCGTATTGGAAATACTTCCAAAGATCATTGCCACCAATGCTATTAAATCTTAGTCTCGCTTCCTGAGAAGTGACTTTTAAAAACGCGGGATTACCCTGTACAGACGGCAATTGGATGAAATCTCCAAAAACGAGAATGCAAACGACACCGCCGAAAGGCTTGTTCATTTCCCAAAATTCATTTAGCCTCAAATGAACGTAAGTTAGTAAGACCGAAGACACCATAGAGATCTCATCGACTACCAAGAGTTTCAAATTTCCCAGAGTTTGTTTCATAATGGAAATATTTTCGGAATTGAGGGAATGGTATTCCGCGGTACGCCCATGTTCTACTGGCAACATAAGTAATCTATGCAACGTTACGCCGTTGACATTTAGAGCAGCCAAGCCCGTGGGAGCGGCGATCGCGACGCTACCGGCATTTTTAAAGTGGCGTCTAACGGCGGTGGCGATAGTGGCAATAAGAAAGGACTTTCCAGTGCCACCCGGACCAGACACAAAATGGCAAAAATTTTCCTTTTGCCCTCCCTCTTGGGTGAAGTGATCCATGACTTTGTCGTACACCCTTTTTTGATCAATGTTGAGTTGCGCAACTTGGTCTAGTGTCATGCCCTCGAAATCAATTTCCATAGCGGCTTCGACATCGTGCATCCCATTTTCCGTTTCAACGACGATTTCTTTCCCTTGAAGGGCATTTTCATCGTCATAGCTTTCTGTGTCCGAAAGAGCTGAAGTCTCTTTAGCTTTTTCGGAGGCTTTGCGCTTCTTTTCAACTTCTTTGGAAATCGAAAATTTCTCATGGTATTCTCTCATGGGTTTTAGCGTCGATAATGAGCTTTTGAAAGCTTCAGCGAAGGTTGCAAATTCGCCCAATAATTCAGTTTCGTTTCGCCATGGTTTGAACAGAATAAGTAGAGAGTGGCAGTACTTTTCTGGTTCCTCTATTGGGTCGTGAACGTAATGTTCTATTATGTAGGGCTTAATCCTCTTTCTCATCAAACCGAGATTATTTTTCAACTCGATTACATTTTCAGATTTTTTCGCTGCCTCCGAGTACTTGACGTAATCGTAAAACCGGCCGAACTCGCGCAAGCTTAAATCTTCCAAGCTATCGGGTCTGTTGGGATACTTATCGTCCACAAACCCTGGTTGGCAAATGTCTTCGCTTTCAGGATCAATTTCCCTCAAGCGCGCAAGATCCTTGTAACATTTCAAAACTTTGGATCGGTTTTCCTTCACGTTAGTGTTAATAAATTTGGTGCTGTCAGACTTTTGAAACAATTTCTGACCAAACATCATGTCCAAGGCTTCGTAAATACCGACCGATTTATTTGTGAACAGTCTTTTAGACAAGCTTTCGTGTGCCAACTCTGCGAAACACTGATCCATTTCAGCCCGATCTCCCTTTGTCACGTACGACGTGACGTATATCGCCACTTGTTCCGAGGAATCGGCGACAAACTGCAAATCCATATTGGCTTTCAATGCCAAAAGTAATGCCGGATTGTAGTCATTGATAAAAACTTCGCTCTCATTTCTGGGCAAATCATAAAGGCGTTTTTGGCTTCGTTTCATTTTACGATGACGCGTAACTGATTCAGCAGAGTTCAATGTCGCAACGTTTGTTACGTTTCGAGGAAAACCGTAACGACACACGTTGAGCTCCTTATTTCCTCTCTTAACCTTTCGGTTGCAAATGCTGCAACATTTATGTGTTTGAAATTTTTTTACTAGCCGGTAAAGTTCTGGACTTTCAGCAGCTTTTGGGATTGAACACGTGACATACTTCTGCACGGATTCTAAAATAGCTATTGCCGAAGAGGAACCAATCACGGGAGCTTCCTCGGCCCACAACAAGCAATGGTAATGGGCTAAGCCGCGAGATTGGTACTCGACGCGCACAAAATGATGCGCTATCGGTCCAAGAACCGGATTATCTTTACAAAGCACAAAGTTGCTTAGGAGAGAT
Organism: Phalangium opilio; assembly: GCF_054372755.1. Taxonomy (NCBI): domain Eukaryota; kingdom Metazoa; phylum Arthropoda; class Arachnida; order Opiliones; family Phalangiidae; genus Phalangium; species Phalangium opilio. The sequence goes on from NW_028324167.1 coordinate 330,717, forward strand.
CTCACTTTGTTGTGAAAATGTAAACTAACGCTAAGAGGATCTAAATTTAATACTTCAGCCACCGACATAGATTCGATCCCTGGCACGTCAGCATTCACTCGTCGTAGGTGGTCGTGAAGTTCAATGTCATCGTATTCGGCCGGATTAAAAGTTAAAAGCCAAGTAGGGGGGCCATACTCCCTAATCATGGCCAAAACACATTTGAGAACTTTATACCAATAATCCTTGGTTCCTCGAATGTGGGCCATGAAAGTCGCTAAATTACTCTCGAGCTCCGAATCTCGAGGATCAACTTGATTCACGAAATCATTGACCGATACGTTCATGGGTTTTTTCACGCGTAGAACGTAATTCAAACTACTGTTAATGGATTTCATTTCGGCCTCTTGGTATAAATGGAACATGAACGCATAATCACGGCTAAACATTGGATTCGCGTTCAAAAGACGAGAAAGTCGGTATTCAGTTTCCGTCATTTTCCCAAACGGTCTTTCGTCGTGCTTGCCATAGCGAGCCATTGGGAACAAGGGCACGAATGACATGTATTCTAGATTTTTGTCCCAATTACTGATAGGCTCGGCTTCGACACGCTTCATTTGGTAAGAAGCCAACAAATCTTTTGACGGCTGAACATTCACCGGGTGAATTGTATAGTGATCGTACAGCTCATTCACTTCATCTTTTGAGAGTTTTCGCAACAGTGCCTCAGGTTGAGTTAAAATTTTATAACGGTCGTCTGGCGAAAGATTTGATTCCATCACACCATCATTGATAACATCGATATCGATTTGGTGCGATTCCGCTTGCGGATTTTTTGCAACTGTACTGAAGCCGTTTGTATTGACCTCGTCGAGGTTGTTTAACAGCGCCAAAGGATCCGAATTCGCCAATAATTCATCGGGAGATAATGAATTTTCGTCTTCAATAGTTCCGTTAATCTCTTCGGTGCCGTAAATGTAATCCTCATTGATAAGAGTAATATCAATGTCTTTGTACAATGGATTAATTTTTTTCAGTGTAGCGACGGCCTTTTTCAAAGTATCAAGGCGAACAATTTTTTGCCAAATCTTTTTGTCACTAGTGGGCAAACCATTAACCAAGACGTGCAATTCGTGATCTTTAGGCAGTGCTGCTGGTATCATATCCAAATTTTTTTGGACTGGAATTGGCAAATATATGATTCTACCTTTCAAAGCTTTCAACGCGCCAAACTGCATGTTGGAATTAGTTTTAGTACCTAACCGGACAACAGTGTGAAATGCCTTCACAAGCTGAATTAAGGCCTTTTCAAACATGTTCAAACTCGTGACCTCGGTCGGAGGAACGTCAACCCCCAAGCCGTTGAGGAAACATCTAATTGGAACACCTTTCCCTTTTGCAACTCTTTAGAACAATAAGGGCATAAAAGCATGTCCATTTCTCTAAAGTCTGGATTTTTCAACAGTAGACCAGCTCTTAAAATGAGAAAGGCGTGGTTGTCAAAAACTGAAGTGCATGCTGGTTTTTCCACGGTCCTCAAATCAGAATTCTTTAATAATCTAGCGCAACAATCGCAAGATGTGTCGTGAAATTCATTCGTATCACGCTCAGCTCTAGCAAATTGTTTAGCGTAGAAAGCCAAGATTTCACTCTCATCGAGACAAGGCCTTATATCGTTCTCACCGCCTTTCGTCGCCTCGTTTTCGGATTTAACATTTTCAATCCACGTGCCTCCACAACTTTACTAATTTTGGGTATAACATTTTGAAGAGATTCGTAATCACCATGCTCAATCTCATCGGTCAATGTTGAAAAAGCGTTAAGCAACGCTCTAACGGAGTAGATTTTACTCAAAATAGTTCTAATCCCAGAGTAATGCGGAGCCAGTTCTCTGAAGGCCCTCAAGTAACTTTGGCATTCCTCGCTTTCAGAGCAATATAAGAAATGACCAAGATAGGCAAAACTTTAACTTCAAAATCTGAATCGTCCAATGGCAATTTGACAATGGATTTCTGGCAAAACTTGTTTTTGTAGGAGCAAACGTCAAAATCAGAGCCAAAAAGTTCATTTAGGTCGCCATCACTGGCCTTTGCCGCCTGGTTAATGAAAGCTACGACTTTAAAAATTGCCCGCTCTCTAACGTTGCAAATGTCGCTGCATTCCCAATACGAAGCTTTTTCTTTGGTTTCGTTAATTACGATATTCGCTTTGGGATTTTTTTCCTCTGACACGTTTTCTACGGCATTGAATAGATTCGTGACAACCCCTAAATCATTAACTTGCAAGCAACGTTCAATGCCTTTGTTCAGTCTTTTCCGGTCAATAAAATTACCACTTTCATCAACCCATAATTCATTAACCTTTTCGCCGATACGAGAGCTTTCTCTTAACACTTTTATTAATAGACCATTTTCGTCGAACTGCAAAATTTTTTCAAAACGCGTTTCGTGGTCCTCGTTTTTCAAAATTCTGCCATCATTCCCCAAAGTAAAATATGTTGTCTGGTGATAAAAAGCTTCTTCCAGACTACTGTGAAGCGTTTTTCCTCCAATGACTTTGATAAAATTGTCACTATCCACCAATCCAATTTCTTGCACTTTCTTCGCGAAACTTTTGAAATCTTCAATAAGTAACGATCGCCTAGCATGGTAGGCCGAATATATTCGCCTTTTTAAATAGAATGTTTTTCCAGATAGCAACTGGCATAGGAGTTTGTGGGATGCAAATTTGGAACTTTGCTTTTTACGTGAATTAGCAAAAGTTCTTTTCGTCATTAAACGGTCCGTAAGTCGCGTCACCAAAAACCGCTTGAAACTTTCGGCAATATTTTTTTTTATTTTTTGTTTTAAAAATTCCTTTGTTAAAGGAGACTTTTTTAACATAATTCTTAGTCGGGTTCGCACCAACTTTTATTTGTCGAGAAGCGCCACCTATTTTAGGGGCCTGCAAAACCTTTTGAGTTTTTATTGAACTTGTCAATAAAGACTTGCGATTAAGTCCATCACTCGATTTTTTCTTCTGAAAGAGCTGTTTTTTATTTATATAGTACCTTTTGCACTTTGATTTGTTTTTGTTTGCTAAAGTCTTAGTTTTAGCTATCAACGCTCTTTGACATTGTGTTTTGAAACGTTTTTTGTCCCTCCTGGCTTTTTCTCGAGAAACCATTTTGAGTTCCTAAATTTAGCACACAAAGATGTGTTTCGTTGCCAAGTCACTGAAGGTTTTCTCAGTGCGCCACAATAGGTCTATTACCAAGTCACTGAAGGTTTTCTCAGTGTGCCACAATAGGTCTATTACCAAGTCACTGAAGGTTTTCTCAGTGCGCCACAATAGGTCTATTACCAAGTCACTGAAGGTTTTCTCAGTGCGCCACAATAGGTCTATTACCAAGTCACTGAAGGTTTTCTCAGTGCGCCACAATAGGTCTATTACCAAGTCACTGAAGGTTTTCTCAGTGCGCCACAATAGGTCTATTACCAAGTCACTGAAGGTTTTCTCAGTGCGCCACAATAGGTCTATTACCAAGTCACTGAAGGTTTTCTCAGTGCGCCACAATAGGTCTATTACCAAGTCACTGAAGGTTTTCTCAGTGCGCCACAATAGGTCTATTACCAAGTCACTGAAGGTTTTCTCAGTGCGCCACAATAGGTCTATTACCAAGTCACTGAAGGTTTTCTCAGTGCGCCACAATAGGTCTATTACCAAGTCACTGAAGGTTTTCTCAGTGCGCCACAATAGGTCTATTACCAAGTCACTGAAGGTTTTCTCAGTGCGCCACAATAGGTCTATTACCAAGTCACTGAAGGTTTTCTCAGTGCGCCACAATAGGTCTATTACCAAGTCACTGAAGGTTTTCTCAGTGCGCCACAATAGGTCTATTACCAAGTCACTGAAGGTTTTCTCAGTGCGCCACAATAGGTCTATTACCAAGTCACTGAAGGTTTTCTCAGTGCGCCACAATAGGTCTATTACCAAGTCACTGAAGGTTTTCTCAGTGCGCCACAATAGGTCTATTACCAAGTCACTGAAGGTTTTCTCAGTGCGCCACAATAGGTCTATTACCAAGTCACTGAAGGTTTTCTCAGTGCGCCACAATAGGTCTATTACCAAGTCACTGAAGGTTTTCTCAGTGCGCCACAATAGGTCTATTACCAAGTCACTGAAGGTTTTCTCAGTGCGCCACAATAGGTCTATTACCAAGTCACTGAAGGTTTTCTCAGTGCGCCACAATAGGTCTATTACCAAGTCACTGAAGGTTTTCTCAGTGCGCCACAATAGGTCTATTACCAAGTCACTGAAGGTTTTCTCAGTGCGCCACAATAGGTCTACTACGAAGTCACTGAAGGTTTTCTCAGAGCGCCACAATAGCTTTATTACCAAGTCACTGAAGGTTTTCTCAGTGCGCCACAATAGGTCTATTACCAAGTCACTGAAGGTTTTCTCAGTGAGCCACAAGAGGTCTATTTTATTCAGTGTAACAGGAGCCGTAGACAAGAAAAATAGGATACAACACAAACAAAGGAGACAGAAAAGAATACAGCACAAACAAAGAAAATATAAAAGAATACAGCACAAACAAAGAAAAAAAATCAAAATAAATCTTACCTTAATAAATCCTCAAAGCAGCAAAGTTAAGCTTAGAACGCTTTTAAAAAAGCGTAAGCCATAAGCAGCCCTTGAATCAAAACTAATTAAGAGTTTTGAGAAAAGTAGGCCCATCAAATAAGCCTGAATTCGTCAAATAAATTCAAAAATGAACCAAACACGAGCACGAGTCAACGTGCACTGTACTGTTAGTCTGTCACTAACAACGTCACTGTTGTTAGATTTCCAGCTAGCATTGATTCAGTTCAGTTTAGTTTGAAATGTTATTGAAGAAATTTGTAAACCTTTTAGTACGACCGCTTAGACACGAGGCTGAGCTTGAATATTGTTTTCCGTGGGCTATTTTGCGTGGGGTAGATTTATTGTCGTGTAAACGAAAGTTCCTTTAAAATACTCTCTTAGAATCTATTAATACCACTCCATTGTAACAGATTGCTAGTACTCCACGGAAAACGGTAAGACCAGAGAGGTAAGACCTACAAACAGCGCCACACTCAGAGATGTGGAGAATAACCCACCATTGTTGTATATGTTGTTTACTTCCTCGATTTTAGCGAAGCCTTGGTTGATCTTTTTTGTTTCTAATTTCAAGGCTGAATTTTAATTAAAGTGTATATTGTAAGAGCTTTTTTATTATAATTATGATTTAGTTTTCGAATCCCGCGAACGTAAGTTATGCAAGTTTAATGTTGCCGTTTCGCAATAGATACTTTGATAATATCCTTGAACGTTAATTGTAGTGTAAACTTCAACATCGACAACGAAATGCTCTGATTTAAAATTAGGTAACTTATTCGAAAAGCTCAGAAGAGCTTCACATCATTAATCAGTAATAATAAAGGCCAATATAATGTAACTGTTGCTTTGATTTAAAAGGGCCGCACATTAAATCCATCAAACGACTTTCACATAGCTACCCATACCAACGATCCATGTTTGTTCAAAGGCGTGGATTACAGTAAAAAGTGGTTAGCAAAAATGCCAATAAACCATTGGATTTGGGTAGAAAGATGGAGTTTGAAGGTATTGTTAAAATGGTTAAAACCCAAATTGACTAGGATAGAAATTTGAGTTTGATTGAAACATTAAACGTTGGAAGAAAACTCGTGTGGAATGTGCAATCTGAAGAAGTTGGAAAATAGTAAGTGGAATTGAGCTTTACATTTAGTGACATATTTCTCGTTTCAATACTGCCTTCGTTGCAGAGAGGCATGACTGTATGCAAAAGGGAGTTTAGTGATGAAAATACTGAAACCGACAAACCCTTATATTATATATACGTAGAAAATGGAATTCAAACTACATTAAATCAAAGAAGGTAATAAGAACAACAGTTTAACTAGCAGCTTTGGCAAAACATTTTAGGAGCACACAGGAAGTTAAGAGGGAATATTTCAAATCCAGAACACTTCAGTCAAGCCTTCTACTCCTTTTTTTAGCCTCTTTGATTAAATCAGAAGGTGAAAATTACTATCACTTGAAACAGCACGAACTCGCTATATACTGCAACTTTTAAAATTATTATGTGGTTGTGATTATTTAATGTAATCAAGTTGTTAGTTGAGAAAAAATATTTCTTCTTATATTTTCCGTTAAAAGCACGGAAGTTTGTTCTTATATTTTTCCGTTAAAGCGTGGAAGTCTATTAATGAAGAAATAATGAGTTTGCTCTCTTTTTATCTGTTACGGTATTAATATTTAATTTAATGAAATTTGAAAATTTTAGCAATAGACCAGGAAATAATTAACATGATTGCGGAAAATATCATCTCAATAATCTCGATGTTTATTTGAAATAATGTACACAGAATTAAATCACAATAAAGTATTAAATATAGGAAAAATAAGTGAGGCAAACTTTTCAAAAGCTTTATTGATGTTACTTAAATTTTTAAAAATTAGGCAAACATTTATTTTGATGCAATTCTATAGTCATTGCTTTTTTAATGACATAATGTTTAGTAAATATTACTCTTGCATTTAGTTGTTTTCTACATTTCTAGCCTGAAAATCTTCAACTTCTATTGCATGTTGTTTGCGATTGACGCAAAGCTTGGAAAAAATTTAAATTTCGTTCTTCACCTTTTCTGGACTTGAAACATTAGATAACACAACAAATGTCTCTGGCTTCTACTGTTTAAAATATTAAAAAAAAAGCATTTTCCACTTTGTAAAATTTTTTTAAACCTATTCTTCTTTTTAGGTTCAAGTTTTACTTGAAATGCAAGGCATCTAACTGAATGTTCTGTCTTCGTAGATAATGTTATTGAAAATAAACATTTACACCGAAAAAAACTTCTAGGCCAAATGCATATTTGCAAGTTGAACAGTTTTATCAGATTAGTTTCTACTTCTTTTACTAATGGGCAGTAGCTGACATCTTGATTTTGGTTCAACATTATCAGTGTAGATTCTACTTTGTGAATGCTAGGCGCTGAAGTAAATAAGAGTTGTGTGACGTTTGTTTGTAATCAATGATCTCGGATTCTTTACGTTTCTAGCAGCAATACCCCAAATATGTCTATTGATTGAACCAAACATTGTTTAAGTTTAGTGTCTGAGTACCTTTTGTAGCCATTGTAATAACAGTTTGCGTAGCTTTAAATTTAGTGCCAAATTTTCTTGTTGCAATACTTATTCCTTCTTTACATGGTGGCAGAACTGTACCTACAAGCGCAGCGTTACCTCCAGTTGGTTTTGATTGGATTGCTGTTTCATTATCATCAAAAGCTTGAGCATGTAGTAAATTTATATCTTCATGTACTGTTAGTAAAAGTTTAGAATTTGAGCTTCCTAGAAGGTCTTTATGTAAACTTGTTCCATGAATTGGTATTGAGTGTGGTTTCAGTAACATCCTTTTTTTCCCTTTAGTAACGATAACATCATCTTCACTAAAATGTTTTGAACAAATAACGGACACTTTGTTTGGTCTCCACTCTTTACCACGATTTGTAGCCAAAATCCACATTTTAATTAGATCATCATTACCTTTACATTGTAGGAAACTTAGCTAAATACCCCAGTCGCCCAATAGGGCACTTTTTGTTAAGGTTTACAGTACCTTTTGGAAAAAAATGTAAACTGTAGGAACCGTCTTGGGCTAGATTGTCACTACAACTTGAACATCCAAGAACCACGCATCGTTTATTATATGGCATTGTAAATTGATTCTGAAGAGATGCTTATTACTCGCAAGTCGCAACGGGTAGTTTAGTTTTGAAAATACTCGAACCGACTAAACTTTATATTAAGCTCAAGATTAACGTTACAAATATAGTTTTAGAAATCATATAGTGAAAGTCATTTTTAAAATAACAATCATGCCGAAATATTCCTTCTAAGAGATCAGATAAACATATTTTTTTAACACCTTTTCCTCGAGATGTCGCTTTAAACAGAACAAACTTCCTATACCGCCACTTTTAAAGTTATGTAGTTGTGATGGTTTCCTGCCATATAAATAAAGAAATATTGTAAACCTGTCTGTAACTATTGTTCTTTCAATTATCTTATATATTTTTTTAAAACCACTGGAAAAGCTATATTAGAGAAGAAAGTAAATTTACCGTATTCCCCGGTTTTATTCGCTGCGTTTAGCTACGGCCACCATAAAAGCGCTTTAGGTTACCGGTTACGTAGATATATTGCAATCTGGTACTAAACCGAGAACTTGGTAGTGGTTGCTGAACGCACTTACAATTTTCAAACAACGAGACGCAACAAAGTAAGCGGATTTATTTTTAAACTTACTATCATAGAATATGATTATAAATGGGAAATTTTTTAAAAATTAGGTTTATTTTGTGATTAAAAACTTATTTAGCATCTTTTAGAGCACTTATGGGTTATAATTCCACTTTGAAATTTTTTTAAAGCGTCTTTTTCAAAATATATAGGTTAAGCCTCGGTTAATGAGCGTTGTCTCTTTCATGGTAGCAGCTAAGGCTTCGGGGTAATAGATAGCAGGCAGTGCTTGCAGGTTGGCTAATGGTGAAAAAAGTTTTAATTATGATAAACGTGTTTTCAAGAAACTTAGTTCGATTAATTCAAGAAATAATAATTTCACTTGACGCCATTTCTCCGGCTTGATTTTCAATCCCTTTAATATATATCACTCTTAAAATCAGCTAGGCCTACAATTAATATGAGAATAGTCCGTAAGTGAAAGAAAGATTAGCACCATAATAATAAGGGTCTTTATTTCAAATTCTAGTTAAAAAATGGACCGCTTTTTCAACATAGGGGAAAACTGTAAAGTGACAGTGAACATAAATACTGGAGGACCGGGAGTGTGAGATGGGCTAATAAATGCCCCCAGAGGACGCGGGGCTGTTGGCCCAAGTGGTCGCGGGGCTGTTGGCCCAAGTGGACGCGGGGCTGTTGGCCCAAGTGGTCGCGGGGCTGTTGGCCCAAGTGGTCTCGGGGCTGTTGGCCCAAGTGGTCTCGGGGCTGTTGGCCCAAGTGGTCTCGGGGCTGTTGGCCCAAGAGGTCGTAGGGCTGTTGGCCCAAGAGGGCGCGGGGCTTTTGCACCAAGAGGGGGCCGCATTTATACGGGCCGTGGACGCGGCGGAATCGGCCGCGGAGGCCGGGTTAACGGTTGTGGAGGTCGTAGTGGTCGCAACGCCAGGGGCCGGCGTTGTAATAATTGTGGCCGCTACGGCCACTTAATGCGCGACTTCTGGAGCCGCGTTCGTGGTATAAAACTCATTTAATACTTAAAAATGAAAATGTACAAAGTATTATTCCATTTTGGTAAAAGGAGACCATGAAGGCCCACAAAATTCGATGTCGGAGGCTGGGCCTGCCACTCCCCAAGGCGCCGGAGTGGTGCCTACCCCGCCTCAAGGCGCTGGAGTCCTTGTAATGCGCAACTGGTGGAGCCGCGTTCGTGGTATAAAACTCATTTAATACTAAAAGTGAAAATGTTCAAAGTATTATTCAATTTTGGTAGAAGTGGACCAAGTAGGCCAACCGAATTCGTTGGCTGAGGTTGGGTCTGTCCCTCCCCAAGGCGCCGAAGTGATCCCCACCCCGCCTCAAAACGCTGGGGAGCAGACGGCCCAACCTCACGAAGAGTTGGAGGATGACGACATGTCAATGGAAGAGATTCAAACGGAAATCAAGTTGTAAGTTGCATGTTACAAAAAGGGTGGTAGGACCGAACAAAAGTCGGTTGGTTTGCTTTAGATCATAATTTCGAGTCGAAATTTTTCTATGATATTTTTCTGTCCAGGTCACCTTTTGAAAATGATAGTTTAAGATTTTCACAGACGACGCCTTAATTAAAAATAAATTAGCATTTATTTAATTCAGACATAAATGGTGTCAAAAATGTCATAAAGCTTCTTTGACTTTAAATTGCCAATAGAGCCAACTGTAGTCTGGGTGTACCACCCTTTTTGGTACACCCTGTATAGCCGGTTTCCTGCTTACTCTTCTGCGCGGTTGCAGTTCTTCAAAAATATTTTGCAAGTAATGAAATGAAATGAATTTTTATTGTGTATATTAATAATAACAATAATAATAATAATAATTATCATAATAATCTAAGCTTGGTCTAGGAAGGGATATCCACACAATAAAACTTGCAGCTATTTATATCTGTCATAAAATTGCCTGCTGACTCGCGACATTGACTTTAACCCTTTAAAGAATAATTATCACTTGTTGTAACGAGCTAAAATATTTAAAGAATTGGACCAAGGTTCCTTCATCATTATAGTTTAAAATCATAATTTTAAACCATAATTTTAAACCATTTCCTTACAGGATTGAAAAAATAAACAAGATTAACTATTTTTTTTAAATATTACATATATATTTTTTTTCAAGTGTGTGTTTTTTTAATGCATAATTTTTTTTAATACTATAAATTTTTTTCTTAATTAGTAAATACATTTTTTTTCCAAAATACAATTTTTTTTCCTAATTACAATATTTTTCTAATTATAAATTTTTTAAATACCAAATTTTTTTCAAATATTTAATTTTTATTAAATAACTTAGTTATTTCAAAAATGAGCCGATTTTTTTCCTTGCTTAATCCCTTCGTATCTTAAATGGTAACGTTGAAAGAACTGCACTAATGTAAACAGCACTGCCATGTTCAAAACTTAATGAACTTTATGCAGTTTTTCCGTAGATATCTGTTGTTGAATTTTTGATACGGTGAAAGACCATCGTTGCGTTGATTTAGCTTATAAAATTAGTCTCAATAAATAATATTATTTCAGACACAATGCATTCAATTTTTATCATAGTCTGTGCTAAATTTCAGTAACATAAAGATCATCTATAAAATATGTTAATAAATGATGTGATTTTATAGTTTGGCTTGAATACCAGTAATTAAATCAAGTACCTAGACAATTCATAGCAAATTAAACGAATTAACAAACGGCAATTTGGAGGGTGGAGATAGCAAACAACGTAACCCTCTGTATCCCCGAGGTAACGTCGGCAAAATTTTGCGCTGCTGTAAACTTGGAAATTTTTTGACTAATTAAATTACATAACGACCCTGTTAAGTGTATCGGTTACAAACTAACACCACTGTTACTTATATTTATGAATTAAACAATCCACTGTTGGTAACAAATAGTTTATAAATTCATAACGTAACATCACATACTGACTGGATCAATAGGATAAAAATTGTTTTAACGAATGATGTGGTCTTCTACTACGGCTGAGTTTCAGGAATTATATCACACACCTTCACAATTAGTAGCATTTTCGTGAGATTCGCAAATAATTAAACCATGTATACCTCATATGGGAATGTTGAATCAACTGCGTTAACGCAAAGTAGCAAACACCACTCTTCTACTGCCGCAGGGAAAACACAAATTTTGTCATCTTTCCAGTAGTATTTTGAAGTTCTCGAAAGTTTCACAGGGTGGAAAGAAACATCTTTATCTCAACGTCTTAATAAGTAATGAAACCGTTTATACCTGTCCTCAAATGAGAATATTGAATTAACTGCGATAACGTAAACACCATTCTTTTAACTGCGGTATGGAAAACACATTGAAAATTTTGTCATCTTTCCTGTAATATTTTGAAGTTGAATTCTTCACAGGGTGAAAACACTACCGTTGATTTCTAAACCATAATAATTTGGATAGATATGCCATTTTTTACTTAAAACTAGAAGCACCAATAAACAGTCATGAATACAGTATACCTAGGCCCTAGGGTTAGGATCTGTAGCATGAATTGAAGCAGACAGCGTATTTTTGTAATTCCAAAACAGAGCTTGAAATTAGCTTACATAGACAAACTAAAATACAACTTAAGCCTTGGTCGTAAAGAACCTCGAAAAGCTTATTTTAAATGATATAAAAACCTCGGCTGTTCTTTAATAACTGGGGCAAGTAGAAAATTATGAAGCCAATATACTAACGTAGATAATAGTATGGACTGTGTTCAGATCTATGCAACATTGTATACTAACAATAGTATTTGGACATAACGTTAACAAAGTTAATTTTGTCTGTTTTTCATCGAATAAAATGAAAATGTGGGGAATATTTTTTGATAATTCGAGGCAGAATGTAATTCTGCAGCTAGTGAAGACAATTTAACTCAATATTACGATAATTTTGGTTAATTATTGCATTTCAAAATGAATTTGATCCTAACATAGCTAGATCAAAATGGATATATATACTAAGCCAAATCGTCTCCACGGCACCGAGCTCAGTATCCTAAGCTTGGAACAGGTAAATCCTGCTGCCTCGAAATCGAGGCTTTAACGGTCTGGAGTGGACCGAAAGTTAATTACACACTTAAATTATGCCTACATTTAAGAATAATGGAATAGTCAGATTTCATTACATGGCCTGTTTTATTTCAGGTTTATTAGAGTCATACAAATTTTTAAAACATTTTAGAGAGTGAAAAAAAAACGGCATCGCCACAAATACTCGCATCGGTGCAACTCCAAGTCCCTGGTTTGAACACCTCCTCGACAATTACTTCTTTTCAATGGGCTCCATTGGGATTCGATGGTCTGAATGTTACCCCATCCCAACTATCAATTGTCCGTCAACTTTACAGCCTCGATGGTACTTCTTTTTGCCAATTTCTTTATCTAATTGATGATTGAACATCTTGCGCTAATGTACAATAAATTTCCAATATATTGATGTTTAAGTTCATTGACTTTCCAAATTTTATGCCTTTTCCAAAACATTACTGTTATGTTAGATTAGGTTAAGTTCAGTTAGTTTAGTAATAAGTTTGTAACCGTCGACACCAAGCTTCTCCTTCCCGGGAACAAACCGCGTCGTCTGCTTTACTTAAATTATATTTTTATAGTACTTTTGTATTATGCCGAATTGTCCCGAAGTGGCGCCTTAAGCGCCACTGCTGTCAATTGTATAAAAAAACATTTGTCGCGGGGATAAAAACCCCCGCCTAGAATCTGGAAAGGGCAGTTACGGTCAGTCTCAGCAGTCAGTCAGAATTTGTAACGCGATCTAGTTCGGACGTGTTTTCTTTTGTTACAAATAAATAAAATAAGTATTGTTATTATTTTACTACTGCGCTTTATTTACAAGAATGGATTATTTGGTAAATATATTTTAGTCATGGTCAATAAGATCTTTAAACGGGTAACCTGGGCTTCTTAGTTTTTTTTAAATATCTTTGTGTGCCGTGAAATTAGGCCCCCTTTCCTACGTTTAATTTTACGGTTACATAAAGTGGCGAGCTTGCCAGGACTCGTTAAGACTACCATTACCATTTATACTTAACGCGTACTTGTGAACTTTACTTGTGCCATTGCTTGAACTAATTAACTGTCGCGTCATGAATCCACCCGATCCGCATGCTTTGATCGCCGCGATTAACGCGCAGTTACCGGGATCCCATACTCCCCCGAGGGGGATCACTCCCCCTCCAAGCCTCGGTACTAGTCCTTCGCAAGGACAAGCGGCTGGAGGAATCCCACCTCCGCCGCTGCCAAGGTGCAGCGTCAAATATTTGGCTACAAACAATTCAAACCCTAGCCACTACTTTAGCAAATGTACACACTAGACCAGCTGCCAAAAGTAGGCCAAAACCGCCCCCTCACTTAATATTTAGTGGTGTCGAAGGTGAAAGCGCGTCGGAATTCCTTCGGACTTTGACGGAATTCGCGGACTATCACAGCATGTCAGGAGATGACATTATCGCGCTTCTACCCCAAATATTAAGGGGTCGTGCATTAATTTGGTTTAGAGACTTGAGTAGGCCAAATCAAGTACTAACGTGGCGTACCGTGAAAGGCGCATTTAGAGACTATTTCTTTTCGGGTAGAGCGGAGGAATCCCTCCGCCTAGAAATAGCGCAATTTAAACAATCCGACGGTGTGTCTTTTGACGCGTACATCGCGAGTATCACCGCGATGAATCAGAACTTACGCGTTCCGTATACGGACTCTGAACTGGTCGGTATTTGCAAGCGTAATATCCTCCCCGAAATACGCATCCATGTCTTTCACGACAGCATAAGGACAATGCGCAGCTTCATAGAAAAGGGCCGCGTAACAGAAGAAATTTTACGGGCGACCCCTTCTAGCACATTGTATCCTAAAGACAGTGCAAAGTCTACCCCGCGTAAATCCAGTGGGAGAAGAAATTCTCCCACAGCCGCGGTTTTAACAAAACCGCAGGGGGAGGTGCGACATCAAAGGTTGCGACGCCAAACGCAAGACTTTCCAATAGACCTACACCGGCTCAGACAGAGCAAAACGACTTAAGTCACATAGAATGCTATAAGTGCGGATGCTTAGGGCATTATGCTACCGCCTGTCCGAGCAAACAAGAGGTCGCGCAAAAACACGCTTCGGGAAACGCGAAAGCGGGAAGGCAAAAAGGGGATCGTCTTCCCGCCGCGCGACGAAAGTAAAGCCCCCTATGGAAATTGGCTCTATAGATGTGCGTCGCTGTGAGGTTGATCCTCCCGTGGCCATAGATGCCGTATATTCGCATGGGACTTTCGCGACCAGACTAGATTCCGGCGCTGATGCTTGTTTTATCAGCTTATATCAGTGGCGTAATTTAGTCAAAACTTTGAAACCAGACTTAGTGCTTCCGGAAGAAGAAGAGACTCAATGTATAGTGTTAGGCGATGGACGTTATACCTTCACGAAGGGACGCGCGCGAATAGACTTCCGCTTAGGACAGTTGAAACTAACGCAAGAGTTTCACGTCGTTCCGTCATTGCCAAACGATTTTATTTTGGGGAAAAACTTCCTCTATAAACATCGTGCCATTTTGGACTTCGGTACAAAAACTTGTCAGATTGATGGAACAACGTTTCCATTCGTGTTAAATCTCCCTGGGTTAAAGACTCCAACACCTCAGATTATCGAGGATGTTGAACAAGCTGTCGCGTCGCCTACACTAAGTCCTAAACAGAAGGAAGACTTAAAAACTTTACTATTACGATTTCCAAAACTATTTTCGGAAAAAGCGGGGCGTACTAACTTAGTATATCACGAGATCCATACTACCACGGATGTTCCCGTTAGTCAACGCGCGTATCGTGTTAGCGACGAGAAAAAGCGGATTATTGAAGACCATCTTCATGAAATGATCCGCGACGGTATCGTGAAGCCATCCGTTAGTCCTTACGCGTCGCCGGTGGTACTTGTCCACCAGAAGTGCGGAAAGATACGTTTCTACGTCGACTATCGCGCATTAAATAAAGTAACCGTGAAAGATCAGTATCCACTTCCGAGAATAGAGGAACTATTAGGGAAAATGGGTGCCCCGAAGTTCATAACAGCACTGGACTTAAAGAGCGGCTATTGGCAGATAGACCTCCATCCGCAAGCGAAAGCGAAGACTGTTTTCATCACGCATGCGGGAAAGTACGAATTCGAAGTACTTCCGTTCGGTCTATGCAATGCGCCGTCGTCGTTTCAACGACTTATCGACGAAGTCTTCAGGGATGGACATCACTTTTCCATCTGCGTCTATCTGGATGACATCGTCATTCCATCCAGTACGTGGGCCGACCATCTTCAAGCCTTGGAATATGTCTTTCACCGACTGTCTGAAGCAGGCCTTACGCTTCAGACCAAGAAATGTCGCTTTGCGCAAAGCGAAGCGACCGTGTTAGGGCATATAGTTAATGAACGAGGGATTTACATTGATCCCTCTAAGACTAAGGCTATAGTAGACTTTCCAATCCCGAAAAACGTGAAAGCAATCCAAAGATTTCTGGGCATGGCGGGATGGCATTCACGATTCATCCCGCAGTATTCCAAGATCGTTGCCCCCTTAAATCATCTTAAGAAGAAAGACGTTCCATTCCAGTGGAAAGAAGAACAGCAGAAAGCGTTCCAGGCCATCAAGGATGCGATCTGTATGGCGCCTCCTTTAGCGGCTTACGACCCAAAGTTGCCGTGTATCCTAACAACGGATGTTAGCCAAGCCGGACTTGGAGCTTTCCTGTCGCAAATTCAAGAGGACGTCGAGGTACCTATTGCCTATGCCAGTAAGCAACTGACCGACGTCCAGCGAAGATATACAACCACGGAAAAGGAATGTCTTGCCATCTATTGGGGAGTTGGAAAGTTCAGGCCATACTTAGAGAATATACCATTCACTGTGATCACCGATCACAAAGCACTCCAGTGGTTGTTCACCTTGAAGGAGCCGAATTCTCGACTTGTACGTTGGGCAATGTACTTGCAAACGTATGACTTCAAGATCATACACAAGAAGGGAGTTGAGAACAAGGTTGCGGACGCATTATCAAGAGCGCCTGTCTCGCTATTAGTCATGTCGTTGGAAGACATGACTTCGCCGTCCTCGTCAGAAGATTCCAGTCCAGCGGAGTCCTCTACAATGACGTCGACCTCGTCCTCAACCAGTAGCGGATTAGCTCCTCCCGCCAATCACGCATTGTACCACTCTTTCACGCTGGAAGAAGTGCGGAAAGCCCAACAAGATGAACAAGCCACACATGACATCATAGTCCAGTTAACACGAGATAATCCACAAAGACATCGGTACTACGAACTGAAGAACGATGTCTTGTATCGGAAGGCCTATGGTAGACAACCAGCAAAACTCTATTTGCCACAGCGATTCCGGCGGGACGCCATCCGCTTATTTCATGACCACCCTCAATCTGGACATCGAGGTCGAGATCGTACCTTCGACAAAGTACGAGCCAGATACTGGTGGCCATCGTCCCGGCAGGACGTTACAGAGTACGTCCGCGGATGTCCTTTGTGTCAGATGCACAAAGCCCGAAATAGAAAACATCCAGGTCTCATGCAGCCTACGGCCATTTCTGAGCCTTTTGAATTGCTGGGAGTGGACATAATGGGACCTCTACCGAGAAGCCGTCACCACCACAAGTACCTCCTGGTTTTCACGGACTATGCCACCAAATTTGTAGAACTGTACCCGATGAAGAACATCACCGCCAGAACGTGTGTGAAGAAACTTGTCTCCATGGTAGTTCGCTAAGGATGTCCGAAAGCCATCGTAAGCGACAATGGAACTTAATTCGTTTCTAAACTTTGGAAGAACATTCTTAAGATGTTCAAAGTCAAGCCACGATACATCACTCCGTATCATCCTCAGAGTAACATCGTGGAGCGCACAAACAGAGTTCTGGGCGAAATCATTTCGATGTTCGTTGGTCGAGATCACCGAAGATGGGACGAGAACTTGCCATTCATCCAGTTCGCCATCAACTCGGCTACACATACGACAACAGGAAGAACTCCTTTCTACCTGAACATGGGTAGGGAACCGAGATTTCCCTGGGACTTGGACGTGGGTATGCCAGTAGCGGACTTTGTTGAAAGGTCCGCATCGCTCTCAGCTTTAGCGAAGCAACTAGCCTTGTCTAAAGAGCTTGCCAAGAAAGCGCAAGCACACCAGAAGCGCCACTACGATCAAAGGCGGGAAGGAATTGAATTTCCCGTTGGTGCGCTTGTCTGGAAAGAGACGCATCCTTTGTCTCAAGCGGCACGGGATGTCGCCGCTAAGTTATGTCCCAAGTGGGAGGGTCCCTACAAGATCGCGAAGAAGCTAGACCGCTTGCGATATCAATTAGAAGATCCAGAAACCGGAGAAAGCAAAGGAATCGAGAATATCGCGCACTTAAAGCTATATTGGTCGAATAAAGATGTCTGCCAACCGGACGGAAGTCAGTCATCCTCAACGTCACGGAGCTCATCTTCAAGTTCTACCTCGTCACAGTCCGTACCTATACTTCAGGACGCTGGAGTCAGTACTGGTGACGAACGTCGTGAGACTCGGCGAGAACGAAGACAACGACTGTTGAGAGATCAAGAAGCGCAGACCGAGTCGTCTGGTGAAGAGGCGAGGAGAAATCAATCCTCCTCTGCGTCCACAAACGGATCCTCTTCTTCACCATCCAAAGAAGTTCCAGAGCCCTTCCCAGAAGTCTCTGATCTACCCGAGGAATCTAAGCCAGACGCATTCGCCTTATTCTCAGATCCTCCCGCGGTCTTCCGAGTGAATCGGATGCCGCCAGACCTTTCTCCACTTTCCTCTCCGGATGGGAGCACGAGGGAGAAATCTCTCCCTCCAACCTCTCCATCTTCCTCTCCTGATAGGAGCTCGAGGGAGAAGTCTCTCCCTCTACCCTCTCCTCTATCTCACCCTGACGATTCCAGTTCTTCCTCCGAATCTGAGGAAGACGAAATGGAATTGTCCAACCCTGTTCCCATCAATCCCATGAGATTCGTAAACCCTTTTCGTAAAGGATGGAAACGTGAGATAGTGCTGAGGAAGAATCCTAAGCCTGGAGGTCCGGAAATGGACATTTACTATCATCCTCCAGAACAATATCCGCATAAGACTCTCCGGTCTCGCCCGGACGTTGCGAACTATTTACGCGTGCATGACATCACCGATGTGACTTCGCGTGATTTTAACTTTTCGCGGCAAGCGATATCGCGCGAGCCGTGGGAAACTGTTCGCACCGCAAACTAATAACGTTTTGACGCGGACCATGGAAGACTGCTGCCACGTCCACAAGGCCCTCCTCGCCGCCTGCTTAAAACTCAGCGCATTGGAAACAAGAGTGCCGCAGCAGACGACTTTTCTTTGGGGGGGAGGATGTAACCGTCGACACCAAGCTTCTCCTTCCCGGGAACAAACCGCGTCGTCTGCTTTACTTAAATTATATTTTTTATAGTACTTTTGTATAATGCCGAATTGTCCCGAAGTGGCGCCTTAAGCGCCACTGCTGTCAATTGTATAAAAAACATTTGTCGCGGGCATAAAAACCCCCGCCTAGAATCTGGAAAGGGCAGTTACGGTCGAGTCAGTCTCAGCAGTGAGTCACCTTTTGTACACGCGCAAGTTCAGACGTGTTTAGTATCGTTATAAATAAATTTAATTAATTTTCAAGATACATCTGCGTTATTTCTGCCTACCACCATGGACTATCTGGTAATTACTTAGTCATGATCAATAAGATCTTTAAGCGGGTAACCTGGGAACTTTAAATTGTTAGTTTTATTTAAATTTCTTTGTGTGCCGCGAAATTAGGCCCCTTTTCCTACTTTCGAAAATTACGGTTACAACCTGCTAAGTGTAATGAAAAAACAGTTAGATCGACAGATGCCCCTGTATGAGCAATATTTCTTGATAAAGGGGGGTATACTGTTCACCCTGTTCCTGCCCCGTTTTCTACTATTGTTGATGATAGTAATAGTAAAAAAGAAGGGGGAAGCAATCAAAATCTTATATTATTAAGTCGGGGGAAGGCTATATAAGGGGCTCCTAATATTAATGGGACTAATCAGTTTCCAAATCCTCCAATTATAATAGGTATTACTATAAAGAAAATTATAACAAAGGCATGAGCAGTTACAATAACATTATAAATTTGATCATCATTTATTATTGACCCAGGTTGTCCCAACTCAGCTCGGATTAGTATACTAAGGGCTGTCCCGATTATTGCAGCCCATATCCCAAAAATTATGTATATTGTGCCAATATCTTTGTGGTTAGTAGAAAATATTCATCGCGGTAAAATGTCTGAAAAATAAGAGATAAATTGTAAATTTATTTATGGCTTTAAAAGCCTTTTACTAAAAGTTTTGGCTTTATATTTTATTTAGAATTTAAAATTGCAAATTTTAAGGAGTGTTTTCTAAAGCTTAAAAAAATTTATTTTAAACTTTGAAGGTTTATAGTTTAGTTTAACTTAAAGCTTTGGTAAAATATGCTGATTACTGGCCCTCTTAATAAAATAATAATAAAATAAGGGGAGTATCTTGAGGAAATTTGAAAAATATTTTTTTTTGAGAAAGAATTTAGTATTAGGGCTACATAGCTCAAGCGAATGTAGAAGAATAAATTTATTATAGCTCTTATGATAAGAATTATACTTAGGATTATTCAATTTAATTTGATTAATATTGATAGGACTATTAGCTTGGGGTAAAACCCTAGTAAGTGGGGTATCCCCCTATATTCAATATTAGAGTATAAATTAAGATTTTATTTTTTTTGTTGTAAATAAAGTAATATTGATTGAGTTTATTTTTAAGGCCTTTATGGTTATAGAAGCAAAGATTAAGGATAAAGAATAAATTAAGAAATATATTATAACTATATTAGTTCTACATATTGTAGCACTAATTAGTCATCCTATATGTGCAATTGAAGAGAAAGCTAATATCTTCCTTGTTCTTGTTTGAAACAGCCCCCCAAATGACCCTCAAATAGTAGAGCTAATTAAAGTTAAGATAATTAGGCTGGATATTTTATTATGAATATTAAGAATTATTAAGGGTGCAAACTTTTGCCATGTTAAAAGTAATGTTATTATGTTCCAAGAAATATTTTCAGTGATAGAGGGCACTCAAAAATGAAAAGGTGCTGCCCCTAGTTTAGTTAAAAGAGCAAGTGTGATAATATCTGTTCTTAGTATAAAAAAATTGTTTTGAATTGAAAATAAAAGTAGAGCAGAAGAACTAATTGATTGAATAGTAAAATACTTTAGTGCTCTTTCTGATGTTAAAATATTTTTTTTTGTTAATAATTAAAGGAATGAACCCAATGATATTTATTTCTATTCCTAATCAAATTGAAAACCATGAGGTAGCTCTAATTGAAATTAGAGTACCTAATAATATTATTATAATAAAAGATAAAGATGAAGGTTTTATTAACATTTAAAAAAGGAGGTGTTCTCATCTTTAGGGTAAGGTCCTAAAAGCTTTAATTAGCTTACTTTTTTAGTTTAGACTATTTATAAGTTTTAAGTTATTAGGTTAATATATTTTTAGTCATAACGTGTTTTATTTTTTAGTCCTAAACAGTTTAATTTAGGCTTATAGTCTTATTATTATTTTAAAGTTTTATCTAAAGTTTAGAGATACTAAATTAATGAGGCCTTGGTTTTATATATTAAATGAATTATATGTAGATTAAATAATTAAATACCGGCGAAAAACGTGCCAGCCGCCGCGGTTAGACGAGAGGTGTAAAATAAGATTATTTTTGAGGTAAGAAATTTTATGTGTCTTAGTAAATAATATTTTTTATTTAGGTAAAATTTATAATTGTTTTATTTTACTAAAAAGTTTCTTAAAAGATTAGGTTTAAAAACTAGGATTAGATACCCTATTATTCTAATTCATTAAATCCCTTAAAGGATTAAACTAGGTAAATAAAATTAAAAAATTTGGCGGTGTTTTAACCAAGCAGAGGAACTTGCCCTTTAATTGATACCCCCCAAAAAATCTTATTTTAGCTAATGTTCATATACCGTTGTTGTCAGTTTACTTTTTAAGAAAAATTGAGTTTTCAAAATAATTATTTAATTATAACTTCAAATCAAGGTGTGGTAAATGCTAAAAGTTGAGGTGAGTTACATTAATTAAACTTGTGGATTAATTTTAATGAAATTAAATTATAAAAGTGGATTTGCTAGTAAATTAAGAATAACATGCTTATTTGAAATAGGCTATAAAACATGTACATATCGCCCGTCACTCTGGTTCTTAAAGCTAGATAAGTCGTAACAAAGTAAGTTTAAGGGAACTTGAATCTAGATTAGCAAAATGAAGCTTTTATAGCAATTTATTTACACTAAGGAGATCTTCTTATTAAGAGGCATTTTGAATTAGGTTAGTTTATTAATTAAGTTTTGTAATTTTATTATTAAAAATATTTATTTTAAATACTTATTATTATTAAAGAAAAATTTTATTTGCTTGTTCCGTGAGGGAAAATAATTTTATGGTTATAGAATAAATTAAATGTAGTACCTTTTGTATCAGGGAATTTTAATATTTAAAATGTTTTTTTTTTCCCGAAAAAAATAAGAGTTATATAAATTTAATTAAAAAGTTAACTGTGACAAAAGTTAATTAGATTTTTATATAGTAGTGAGATGTTATCCGTTTTTTTTTGATATCTGGTTTCTTTAAAAATTATTTTAGATAGGTGTTTAGATTTTGTTATTTTTAAATATTTAATTTATTAGGGCTAAGCTTAGTATTTTAATAATTATATAACAATATAAATTATGGATATGTAGGCTTTAAAGTGGCTATTTGTTTAATAACATATGTTTATTAAATTTATATTAATTAAAATAAAAAGAAGGTTAAAAAATTTAAAATTTTTTTTATAATGAGGTTATTAGTAGAAAAATATTTAAGGGATTTTTAATAAGTTTAAAAGGTACCTTTTAAATAAAATTATATTTTTTTAAGGAACTTGGCAAAATATTTTTTCGACTGTTTATCAAAAACATTTTTTAAGGTATTAAATTAAAATAAGCCCTGCTCTATGATATTATTATTTATTAAATAGCCGCAGTATACTGACTGTGCAAAGGTAGCATAATCATTTGGTCCTTAATTGGGATCTTGTATGAAGGGGTTAACGAAAATTAGCTGTCTTAAAAAAATACTTTGAATTTTAATTTTTTGTAATAATGCAAAAATTTATTTAAGGGACGATAAGACCCTATAAAGCTTTATTTAAAGTAAAATCTAGTTTTAGGCATATAATTTTTTACTAAAAATTTTACTGGGGTGGTATGTTAAAGTTAAAAACTAATATATTTTAAAATTTTTGATCCAATTTTATTGAGAAGAAGATTAAGTTACTTTAGGGATAACAGCATAATCCGTTTAGGGAGTTCAAATCGAAGAATGGGATTATGACCTCGATGTTGAATTAAAATTTCTTTAGGGTGCAGGAGCTTTAAAAGATAGTCTGTTCGACTAGTAATATTTTACATGATTTGAGTTCAAACCGGTGTAAGCCAGGTTGGTTTCTATCTTTAGTTAATTATTCATGGATTAAATTAGTACGAAAGGATTTTTTAATCAAAATTATTTTAAAAAATTTTTATAGTAAAAAAGTACCTTATAAAAATAAAGGGTGGCTATGATAAAGCTAACAAAGTTTTACTCTTTTTTAGTCTTAGTCTCCAGTTTGTCAGATTGATTGAGTTAAATTTAGAATTTAATTAGGGGTGAAATTTATAAAGCCCAAATGGGATCCTTGAAAAATGTTATCTTTGATAGTATACATTTTATTGTAAATAAAACTTATTTAAAATAAACTTTAATGTTTTTTAAGTATACCATGTTCACATGAAAATTAAACAAATCCTTAGATAAATATAAATTAACCCAAAAATTAAAAGCAGACATTCTGACATTTCTAAAAATTGTCCTGAGGCTCTCCTTATTATAAATAAATACATTGTCATATTTAATACTAATTCAAAAGTTTACGTTATGACATTAAAATATTATTTATGTCTTTTACACCCTTAATTTTAAGGGTTTTAAAAAATTATTACAATAATGAATCTAAGCTAGTTTTTGGAAAGGGCTAATTGTTAGTGTCATCGAAGAATACCAATTAGTGGGTGAGTGTATTCCTTTTTAAATATTAACAGAAGTGAAAGTAAAACGAATACGTATTAGATTTAAAATATACAAAAATAAACTTAAGGGTTTAAATTTAAAATTACTGGGAAATTAAATTATCATTTATTGGGACTACAATAAGTAATTTTAAATAGTATTTATCGGGATAATAAAAGGGAATTTAAAATATAAATTATTGGGAGAATGAAAGGGAATTTAAAATATAAATTATTGGGAAAATGAAAAGCAATTTAAAGTAGTAATTATCGGGAAAATAAAAAGGGAATTTAAAATAGTATTTATAAATAGTATTCCTTACGAATAATTATTGGGAATTTAGAGGATTATCGGAAATATTGAAGTAGACTTAAAATTAAGCAATATGGGGAATTTAAATTAAATTATCGGCAGGCTACGTATTAAATAAAACGTACCTTCAGAATAAGAATTGGGTTATTGTAGGGTAATACGATTTTTTTGATTAATTTATTTTTACATTTAACGTTTTTCTACATAGTTTTTAAAATGGCTGAGAAAACGTTTGCGGCGAAATATCAGCCGTGGAATATTATTGAAAGGGTTGCTAGATGTTCAGCACAGAAGTGGCCACGGTATATATTTCTAGTTTATTTTTTAAACAAAGCACCATTTATCCAAACCAGATGTCAGTGATAGACGCGTTTGGTTATTTAAACGGGATTCCACCTCAAATAATTTGCGATGCCCTGGAGTTCAATAAAGCTGCTCATATTTATGACAACCCCAATAAAACATAAGTTTTATTGTATCAGCTGTGGGACAACAGCTCTGATGTTAAAATGTCTATCGGGAGCTACTCCTTGAAAAATAATAATTTCTGTTTTTTATATGGCAAGAGGTAATTGTTTCTAACTAACGTCTTAAGACCACGCATTTTAACTATTTAATATTTTTTTACTAGAATTCCTTTTGATGATTTGGAGAAAAACGCTCGTTTACTAGGCATTTATGAGACAGATTTAGCTAATTCATCTGAAATGTAATGTTTTCAATTTCACTTTTATGCCTATAGATCCGTCGCCTACTTAAGTTACTATTGATTAGCTTTGACACTTAATTTCATATATGGGGTTCCCTTAACCAAATAAAATCATTGGGCAAGCTTATTGCTGTTCACTTAAAGGGACGACGGATGTATTCGCTACCACTAAATGGCTTCATTGCTTTATAGTTAATTTTTAATTTTACATGTACCTTATTGAACAGAAATCAAAGCTTGCCGGCACCTGAAATAGTTTTTGATTCCGATGAAATTGACGAGGCAGATGAACTCGAATTGCTCTTTCATCAAAAAGTAAGTAATTTTGGTGGCGATAGATGTTTGTTTGAATACTATATATTGTCAAACCGTTCATAAAGTACAATGTTTGGAATAGGGTCTTTGCGCGAGAGGAAAAAAGGGGGGAAAAGGGAGGAAAAGAGGGGCGGAAACCTGGGTCCAATATCCGGTTCCAGCCTCCGCCATATTGAAAGCCGCCAGATATATTCGTCTAGCTTAAAGCTAGTTGTGAAACCCATGCTTAGCGGCTAATATCTGTTTGTAAAATTATTAGAGAACTTGTATAACCGTAAATTGAACTTAGATAAGTAGGAGACAGTTCACCTATATCATTGGAATATTTTGCTACAACGTAAACAGGTATTTAATTTAAGGTTTATATTTAAATTACAAATTTTGTTAAGCCTTGGCATATATTTTTTTTATACTACCTCAGGCTCAGCCGCTCAGGTTACCTTATTTTATGAAATGCCAGCTGTGAAAAGAAGTGATAAAGGAAAGCTTACATTTAAAGAGTTGTATTTAGAATCTCTTAACGGTGATGCCGACAAAATAAGGTACACAAATTGACGAGGCAGATGAACTCGAATTGCTCTTTCATCAAAAAGTAAGTAATTTTGGTGGCGATAGATGTTTGTTTGAATACTATATATTGTCAAACCGTTCATAAAGTACAATGTTTGGAATAGTTATTTTTAGATACGCCTTAAACAGCGTTAAAGTTTAAAAATTAATATTCTATTCCTTTTTTAATTTTCAAGTAACGAAGAAATGCTTGTTGTGGCTACTGGTGGCGCTGAGTCGTCACCTGAAAAAACTGAGGAAACTTCAGTTCACCAACCAAACACTCCTGGTAAAGGTGCGGAAAAGGCTGGTGTAATCAGCACGCCAAATAAAACTTCGGTAAACGAAGAAGAAGAATAAGATGATGAAGATGAAGATTTTTTTCCAGCAGAAATTAACGTAAAAATAATTTCAATTAAAAAACTGTTTGACCTGTTAGATTATAGAATGATATGAACTTGTCGTTTTTTATTAAGTCTAATGCATACAGTCCTCTACTAAATGTCTCAACTCAATTATTTACTATATTATTAGCACATTGGAAACCACACGGAGTAATGCAAAGTTATTTTTGCCCAAGTAGAAATATTATTATAATAACAAGGTTATATTATTTTAAAAAGGATTCAAGCTTCTAGGGTTCATTGTTTTTTTTTTTTTTAAGAAAATTATTTTGCAAAGTCAAATGATGGGTTCAGTGCTAATCAAATATATCTTCGGATCTTCTGATCCCAATGTCTTGAAATTTGAATGAGGGGTGTAACAGTCTGGTCTCTTAAATAAATAAGAATCAATTTCTTAAAGTGGATAAGGATTTTTGAAAAACATTAATTTCTAATGTCAAAATTTAAAATTCAGTACTTACAACCGTTTTCCGAGGTAAAAAAAAACCAACCCTATCCTCCTTGTCCAAATACGTGGCTTTTAGAGAGAAAAAGATTAAAAAACCTAGACCTCTTGAACCAATTTTCTAAGACTTGTAAACGTCCAGAGGGCCAGATGTCTCGAAAGCCTTTTTGGTGATGCCCTGACTACATTGCAAGCCATTCTGTTCATAGTCAAACTATTTCATCAACACCAGAGCAGTTGAATTACACAGAAAATTAAGTCTGTCATTGAGAACGTTTAGCACTAGCGAAAGCGGTATCAGTATTTGCTAATGAAACTGATAAAACAGTAATGCATTAAAATGTAAAGTCTACCACACAAGAAGTTACTAAATGTCATCGACCAATACGAGGACGGCTTCGAGGAAGTATTTTTATTCTTGGCCGTATTTGATAAGTATAATGTTAAACTATATCCTGACTAGTTTTTACCAACAGCAACTGGTATTGTGATACTTTTCCCAAGGTTCTTCAGTTAGTTTCTTAATCCCCAGAACAGGTGTGTTTTAGGCTTTTGGGACTATAGTTTTGTCTAATTATAAGACATTTAGTGTCATGTGAAAGCAATATGTTTATTATCGGAAAGGCGGTGAAAGTACTAAAATTATTATTTTGACAAAGCTAATTAATTTTGAACATTTTTAACACACCTCATTAAAATATCAGGCCAAAAGAATCAATGGGACAGAAGATCTGACCAAAATCTCTACCTCCTCTCATTGAACTTAATGTGTATTTTGATTTCCTTCGAACGTTTCCGCCGGTAATCCAAAATTCGCACTTTTTGGCCTATTGAACGAGTTCTATGACGCCATCATTTTGAGTGGTCGAGCGCGTGATGAAGTGGGCTATGTGAAAACGAACGTGGACTATCACCTGTCTAGAAAAGCTACAGTGGCGCCGCCAGGGGGTAGGCTGGGTAGGCTACAGCCTACCCGTAGATTTCAGAGGGGGCCCGAAATTAGGTTCCCATAATATTAAAAATACCATTATTACAATATTTTGATGTAGGCCTACAAGGCAATTTACTTTAGACAAAGTTTCACACGGATGATGAACCTTTTGGCATCTGATTTTTACAATACTCTACAAAATGGGAAGTGGGTTAACAC
Source organism: Phalangium opilio (assembly GCF_054372755.1). Classification (NCBI taxonomy): domain Eukaryota; kingdom Metazoa; phylum Arthropoda; class Arachnida; order Opiliones; family Phalangiidae; genus Phalangium; species Phalangium opilio. The sequence goes on from NW_028324167.1 coordinate 358,074, forward strand.
TTTCGTGTTAAAAGTTTATAACTAGCCAGAAAAGTCATCTCGCTTTTTGATTTTTAGCCACATAGTATGATGTACATCAACAATGAGGCTCTTATAGTTTGATCTGCCCTTTTGTCATTCTCGTAGTAGTTGTAGTAGTGTAAAATTTTTTGGTTCGTCATTGAAGGGACAGTGAATGAAACAGGATTGTGGTGAGGTGATATTTTTCGTTCTTTTTTACATGGATGGGGATTGTAATAGTAAGTTTAAGCATTTCACTTAATTGTACAAGTGAGGTTAATGATTGTGAATTGTGTATCACGTTTTCTTGATATATCTAAAGCGAATGAAACGATTATTAGATTGCCTTAATGTAATGGAAGGTGATAAACTGTTCCTTTAAAATTTTTCTCACCCGTCGACTATGAGGATTTCACACATTCAATCCCGCTCCTCTATTTAAACATTCAAGGAAATCGAGGTTAACTTTTTTTGAATGGTCTTAAGGCGGGGTTTATCACGATCCCGGAATTTACGTGTATTTCTCTAGTAAGCGAAAATAATTTTAAAACCAAAAGGAAGTATATAGCATCTTTATATATTTAACTAGCTGTTACTCGCGGCGTCGCTCGCGTATAATAAGAACTTCATCAAAATGATATAAAGAATGGGCAGATTTTACTCATGACCAATTTTTTGTAGCACCCTAGGAGCGAGGGCACTCGGTGTTGCCCGTCAGCCTGTAGGGACATTTTTTATTTCTTTTCACTCGGACATTATTCCATACAGAATTGTTTTTAAGTTTTGGGCCGCCATTTAAAAAGATGGCAACAAATCGAACTCAAAAGACCATTCAGCCCGCCTATAGGTTAAAGGAAAGCAGTGTACTAAATTTTTACAAAATCGGTTGAAAAGCGCGGAATTTTTTGCAAAGAGATTTTTTTACATTTCTGGGCGCCATTTTTTAAGATGGCGGCGGATTGGAAAGATCTTTCTTAGTACGCGCCTACTACTTATGAGTAGCATTCCTGCCCATTTTCAGCCTTCTAGGGAAGCGATTTGGGCTGGGCGTTGATTATCAGTCAGTCTGTCAGTCAGTCAGTCAATCAGTCAGTCAGGACTTTGATTTATATAGATAGATATAGTGTATTACAATTTTATTATAAGTCAATTTATGAACGTAAGGATTACGGCCTAGGTAATTATTTTTAGGTCAGGGAAACGAGGGGCTAAATACTTGGATTTTCTGTACTTCAATCAAGGTTTAGGTATGCGCTATTGTGGGGGCTACTCACTCAAATTTTCTGTTTGTGTCGCACCATTACATTTATGAAAGAAGGTAAATTATTGATGTACAGATTACGTGCAATCATTTTATCACAGTTAAGGATAGCGCATCGATTGACCAATCAGTCTGATTTTCAGTATTTCAATTAAGGGTTAACTTGTGCGTTACGATTAATCATTTTTGCACCGTTAAAGGGTGCGCGAGTTTCCTATTTGTGTCGCACTATTATAATTATGTGTCGCTCTATTATAATTATAACAGATGAAAATGATTTGAAGTTAGGATTACTAGTAATCATTATATCACACTTAAAGGTAGTGCATCGAGGGGCTATTCACTGAAATTTTTTATTCGTGACGATGTGGCTAAAATTATGAGCCCAGCCCTTGTTTTTTTCGCGCTCTTTACTAATCGTCTTCTCTCCCGTTCATTCTGGTGGCATAAAACTTCGAGGTCAGACTACTTTTGGTAAACCGATTTCTGTTTTCCTCACCACAACGCCAGTGCAGTGACCTCATAGGGGGCTTAACTGAAAATCCCCCTCTCCGACTCCGTGTTTTTATTATTTTTGCAAACTATAGTTTATATAATAATATGTCTATTTTCTATAATACTGAACTTTAATATATTAAACTTCTCTATATGAATAATATGATAAAATAGTTGTTAATTTAATATTATCGACGTTGTGCAACTAAATGTTTCTCTTGAAATTTTATAAGGGGCCCCCAAATCTTCCTTAGCCTATCTGTAAAAAAATCCTGGCGGCGCCACTGAAAAGCTAGTCTCATTTTTCGTTTCCATTAACGTCATATTGCCTCTATTCGGACTGAAGATACTCTAGTATAGATGGGAGTGAAAATGTTTTTGACCTAATATCTCACCTATTGTCGCTACTTGGACTACGAGTTCTTTTCGTTTTATGAGATTAATATTCACGTCACATACCCGCGCAAAATGCGTGCAAAGCCGTGAACAGATGACAGGATGGAAGCCAATGAGTACATATTAGTGTACAAGTGGAATAAACGATATCCAGTAGATAATTGAGTCCTGGATCTGAGTTGGAGGCACCATAGAAAATAATGCGTTCCTCATTTCCTTTCCCAAAAAAATTATAACTTTGAAAGCATTTTTGGCCTATTGACGCTACTCGGTCCACATATACTCTATAGTCTAATCTATACAACAATGAATCTACTACTAAAAAAATGTTCTCGAAAGGGCTAACTTTTTTAACACCATACCCATAAAGCGTATAAAGCTGAATGCGAGGGATATTTGGTATCATTCTGGAAATATCTTATTAGGAGAAAACATTTAAAAATGGTTACCTTGTTTATGAAATTGAACTTCATTGAAGGAACGCGTGGCCGTCGAGGGGGAAGGCGAGGTGGTGGAAGTCGGAGACCCGGCACACGACTGTGCTGCGCTTGTAGGCAGTTTGGCCATCAGGCTGCCAACTGTCCGCTCTTAAGAGGTAACGACTATTGTTTTTATAGATTTTATTAGCGATGGGTTAGTGTAATATGGGGAAACTAATAATATTTTTATTCATTAATATATGTTCATTAGCTATACAACAGCGAGCTCCCACTCAACCAGCGCCAAACCAGACATCGCCCACACTGCCAGGTTTTCATACAGAAACTCTAAGAAAAAATAATTACTGGTAATTGGTGAGGAACTATGTTTTTGGGCTATTTGAATAGGTTAATGGTGAATAATTAAGTTAAAATTTAAAATTCCTTCATCAGAGATAATAATTTTGCTTTATTTCTTTTTATATTTAGATGAAACCAAATAAAATATTGAATTAATTCTGAACACGTTTTTGTAACTTATTATTTTCCAACTTTTGCAATGTAAAAAAGGGTTGGGGGTAGACAACACTCAGCATATCGGGACATACAAGGGGAGGCAATCTAATTTTTCTAAGACTCAAAAGGCTAATAACGTTATGTTCCCTTTACTGGCTTCTATACATCATCATCTGGTCTTCTGTCCATCCCACATGGACACCAGTCTGTACATACTGGCTTCTATCTCCATCATCATCGTTAAGGTTAAGATTTACGCGGCAATCGGCTAGGGTTACGAGAAACGTCTAGCCTCCCAATGGTGGGGCTTCCACCAAAGGTTCACGCAATTGCGCTGTTATTATTCATAGCTAAGATTTGAAACCTTTATATACTACCGATTTGAGTAGGGCGAAACAACAGGCGTATCCTTCAATTCAAACGTCAATATTAGTCAAGTCTCCCAAGAATATCTAGTTATTCTTTTTTAAAACTATGTAACGCTTAATTATATTTATTTTAGTATTTAAGATAATCTTCTTTCTCAACTCAAAATTAATACAGAAAGAGTTAAAACAGCAGTCTATGTGATTGTCTGTGTGTCCGTCCGTAGTTACACTAGTGCACGGCGTTAGCAGTTCGCCTTGTGTAAAGAAATCCTGCAAAAATCTTAATATTTCCATTTTCCATAGTATAAATTGAATATATGGAAATAATTTTCGTAATTTCGATGCCTTAAGTAGTTTTGTAGCTGTAAATATCCGTTTCATTTTGATATTCTCCATCCAAGAATATTTTTTGTATTATTATTTGACATGTCGTCTTAATTACTGTATATGCGCTATGATTCGAATACTGATTTAATAATTCGTAAACTTTTACTTCAGATACAAATTAGAAATATTTCCATATCTAGGTAAATTATAAAAAACGGCTTGGTTTGGACCAAGGCCGAAAAAACAAACGATATGTGTGAGGTTTATCATTTGACTGAAGTTCAGATATTGCAATTGTTTTAGTTATTTTTAACCATTTAATCCTTAATCAATATTAAATTCAATCAAATGTTTTTATTGTTAATCGATCCATTCCCTCTAAATTAATTGAAAAAATTACATATCTACGCTTTTTCAAGAACAATTACATTTTCCGAAAACATTTTATCATGAAATTAATTATTTTGAAGGGAGTTCGTGTTGAGATATCAACATAGAATATTTGAAATATTCTATTGACTTTCTAAAAAGAGCAAGCGAACTTTGACATAATTCGAAAGAAAAATGTAAAAATTTAATCGAAATGCTACATTTCTATTGTCGCCTCTATGAAGAAAAGATTGCACTGCAATTTCCCTCTCCGTGCTTTAGAATTTCTTGGTCATAACTCAGTCTTCATTTGAAACGTCACCACACCTTTCTACATTGTTGGCGCTACATGTACACCGGTTACGTATTACGCGTAATCATTTTAGCACGCTTAAAGACCATTTCGGAAAACACACAGGGGCGAGGCCACCATTGGGGTATTCTCCCTCGCACCAAGGGTCACCGCCAGACGGTGCCAAATTACACTAGAGGCAGGAGGCTAGTCAACTCGCTCTGCCTATAGCGGTGCTTCTAGGCGAGAGAGAGAGAAGGCCCCAATGGCGGCATCACCCTTGTGTTTTAGTTTCTCTGTATGTAATTTCTAAAATGATCTACTCACTTACAAATGTACCCAAATTACACTGAGTGATCGGTCCTTCAGGCGCTAGCGAGTGACAAGCCACAACCATAATCATTCATGTACACGAATGCTTTGTAGTTTTAGGTTATTAAGGTTGGTGGGCAAGTCCGGAGAGTCACTAAAGTGAAAAGGTTTCGAACTATATGGTATTATTGGCTGAGTGTGTCGCAACGGCTCTAGATGACCCATATGCTTGAACCACTGGTGCTTTTAAAATTTTTTATATTGGGAAAGTAGAGGAAGGGGGTCGGAGTAAAGTGTGATCTTCGCATAACTGGTAATGAAAAATGTGTATACCCATATTATTTCCGCATGAAATGAATATAACAAGTCATTGGTACTGAGAAGTATTTCTTTTTATGTAATCTTTACCCTTACCTTTCGTTATATCAGAAGTAAGATAAGGGACTAGAAGTAACGAGGTAACCAAACTCTTCACTTGGCGATGGAAGCGGCATAAATTCGTCAAATTTGTTCATTAGTGCTAGGCTCTATTACCAATGCTAAGGCACTTTAATTCTAGTCTCTTGTCTTACTGCTGGTTATATTTATACCGATATCATATTTTTCCTGTGCTACAGAGAGCCACCTACTAAACCAAACCACACAGGATAAACATTGTTGCTTTGTCTCAAGAAGACGACATTAGTTTATAAAATTAATTTGAGGAAAAAAGTTCTTTATCATATTTTCTCTAACATCAGTCTTCTCAGAAGCTTGCTACAGATTTAAACTTTTTTGGTGCAAACTTGAAAACTTGTTAAGCCAGCAACAATTAAAACTGTGTCCGTCAAGGTGCTTACAAGTTAGTGAGCAACGACACGAAATCCCTTCAAAATAATTAATTTCATGATAAAATGTTTTCGGAAAATGTAATTGTTCTTGAAAAAGCGTAGATATGTAATTTTTTAAATTAATTTAGAGGGAATGGATCGATTAACAGTAAAATCATTTGATTGAATTTAATATTGATTAAGGATTAAATGGATAAAAATAACTAAAAAAAATAGCAATATCTGAACTTCAGTCAAATGATAAACCTCACACATATCGTTTGTTTTTTCGGCCTTGGTCCAAACCAAGACGTTTTTTTATAATATCTGTCACTTCAGTCTTATTGTAATTAAAATTTGAATAATTTTATTTTTGCTTTACCGTCATACATTAGGGGTTGATCTATTTCAAATTGCTTAAAGAAGTACTTAAGTATCGTTAATTACATTTAACTTATATTCAAAAACATTGATTTCGATAAGCATATAATGTTGTACTTTATTTATGAAAAAAGTTTAAAAACGACGGTATTTGAAATATGGAAGAAAAATATTTGTTTCGTACACTGTATACATATACAGTGTTGTCGAGATCAGACCCACAGCTTCCTTTATGTAAAACCCCCAATACTGCCAACGGGAGATGTCATACTAAATTATACAGGGTGTAAATAAATGTTTAGAATTCATGTTTTATTGTATGCCTGAATGCAACAAAATATATTAAAGCGCAGTCCTACGTTTAGTCTTAGTCTCTTAGAACCTGGGTCTCAAATTGCAACCTCTAAACTGTTTGGTAAACAACTCAACGTAAATATTCAGAGTGTTCGCCATTGTGGTTGAGGCCCTCTTCCAGACGACTGTCCATGTCTTGCAATACATTTGCAAACAGTAAACTCATGACGCATGGTAAGACTAATGGTATTGCCGTCTTAGGAAATCCTCGTCCGTTAAGGTTTGATGTAGGGGGGGTATGATAATGCCCTTGTAAACTGGCACGAACAGTAGAATGGCTTAGTGCAACTTCTTGTTCCACCGCTCTATACTAGCATGAGACTGGCTTGAAAACTTTCTACGACGTCAAAGTCTCTATCCTCATTACAGACTATACAGTCTCTTCTACGTTCACGATCTTGCACTACCAAAATCTCGAAGGTGCTCGCACCCGAATGCTGTCGGTGTGAGACCGTTCGGCATAAAGCACTGCCTTTAGTTGAACGTTACCGCGACCTTCACCCAAAATAAACGTGCTGTCCAATTTGTCCTGGTTAGAATAGGGTGGCATTTTGCTATGAAACGAGACTAACTACTGTAATTCTACTACTTAGCTGCGACACAGAAAGACCCTGTATATCTAAAGAGATCGGAAGTTCCTCAAAGTTGAGTTTTCAAAGATTGCCAGCTTGAGCAGGTCATGGTGTGTATAATGGTGAAGGTCGCTTTAACGTTTGACACGTGACACCACGGTATGTTTGGTCCTCCAATGTCCTGACCCCATAGTTCCAAACAATTACCATCCTGGTTTTTCGGCTCAGTGTTGCGGTATTGCCGGTCCCATTAGAAATACAAGGTCTGTAGTGTTACAATTGTAACAATACGCCTGTTAAAAAAGCACAAATACAGTAAAAAAAACCATTGTAATAATGGTTGGCCAATTTTTAAACACTCCTAACCTTAAACTTTGGACAATATAAGGAAAACGTAAAGGTTTCTTTGAGAATAACTTTGAAGAAGGTCCGAGTTGTCTGTGCGCCCGTACAGAAATTTTCTACAGAATTTTCGTAGAGTTACCCCATATCACGTTTAAGTTGTTTTTATAGAATTTCTTTATCTTTATAGAGTCCCTATAGCTTTTTTACTTAGCTTTGGGCCAAGTTTCTGTAGAAATATTTTATAGAATTTTTGTGAAGTACTTGGGGTAGTTTTATAGATTTGTTTTTATTTTATTTATATAGGATTTTACGTTGTTCTTATGTCTTTATGATGATATTTTTCTGGGTTGTGTAAGTTATTTTTATGGGTTGTGTAAGTTATTTTTATGCGTTGCGTATGCTATGTTTATGGGTTCTGTATGTTATTTGTATGGGTTCTGTATTTTATTTTTATGGGTTCTGTACGTTATTTCTATAGGCTCTGTATGTTATTTTTATAGGCTCTGTATTATATTTTTATAGGCTCTGTATATAGAATGACCTACGTAATTAGGCACAGAATGTTTTTTATTAAAACCCAATTATTTGTTTAAAAAATCATTGTAAACCTAAACGATTAGCTTATTATATTCTTCGTTTAATTTATTTATTTTTATTAGCAAGAGACTCCTTGATCTGGCGGCTAGTTGCAGTTTGAAACTTTTTTAGGGTTAAACCTGATATTTAAAATTTTAAAGTTTAGTTTATTTGAAGCCATTTTCGAGAGTGACATTAACTTTATAGAACAGCTTACCTATGATCGCAGAGATTCTATTAGAATCTAATTGCTTCTTCGGGGCAATGCCTTTATGGGCACTGCTGGATCTTCCAGTAATGGAGGAATTTATGTATTCATCTTGCCTAAAAAGCATTAGAAATAGTCCCCTAGCAAAAATTGTACCAGTTCTGCTCATTCGTAGCAGCAACGAAAGTTCTGACTTGTCCACAAAAATGTTTGGTGCTATCTCAGCTTTCTATATAAAACAATTGAAATATTATGACATCATCGTTTTCTTATCTACGTATCATAAAATAAATAATGTCAATCCAAAAAGAAGATGGTTTACAGACAAAGTTGTCCTGAATTTAGTTTTTGATTGAGAGCTACAGAGTAACGAAATTAAGTTATTACCTAGCGCACCTATATACTTAAAATTAGGATTCATTTATATTACAATTTTTGTAGATTCGAGATCATTTTCAATTAAGTTTTGAACTGGCATTGTTGCGTTCACTTTCGATTGGGCCAAGACTTTTTCTACAATATTTTAAATTTTTAACAGGTTAGAATCACGAATTTTACATCACAGACCATGGAAAAAGATGTGCAATACATACCCTTGTATTTTTCTAATTTATTTGCAGTCTTCGCTAGCTTTCGGTCCTTTCTTTCAAATTCTTTCTTTAATTCCTTCAACTCTGTTTTTAATTGTGCGTATTTCCTATTATACCTGGGGCATTTATCACAGTCTTTAACTGTCTCTTTCTCCATGGCTACATATGCAGTGTTCGTGGAGTACTATTTTCCAAGGCTCCACTTACAATTTCCATTAGCTCATTTTGTTGGCTTGCTTTTTGATTACACTGTATGTTAGAAACAAATATTTTTAAATATATATCTGGCAAAGTTCCTATTTTAAAATTTTAAGTACCGATGACGGGCCAGTTATCGAATCTACAACGTTCATATCTTCAGCTAGGATGTCTCCCCCATTGCGCCGGCAGTTGTCCTCGTACATGCAGGTCCTTTGTGCCTCCATGTTGTCCTGATTACATAGAAATCCATCAAATATTTATAAGCAGGTTAGACTTGAAAGTATACTCTTTGATTGTATATAGAAAGACTTGCCATATCCAAGGAGTAAGCCAGGAGAAACTGGCTTCCCTTCTTCCCAAAAGAAGTCAAAGGTTCAGCCAATGTAATTTGTATGGTTTTCTGCTATTTCTTTTCACAAGAATTTGTTGGATTTTAAACACAAATCACTGTTCAAAACATCCCAAATATCTTCATTCACAAATTTCACTAGCGCGTATTGTTGAACTTTTTTATTTCTTGACATGGTTCTAGCAAGGTATTGTCAAAAATTGTCTTTGAGTAAAGTTTTTAATTTCAAAAATATGGTGATTAAAAGGCAAAAATTATTTCATATCTTATGTCGTTTTACTTTGCCTTTTATTGTTTATCTAAAATTACTCATAGCCTTAATAACTGCTCAGTAACAATTTAGGAACAACAAAAAATTCAAAGGGAGGGTGAAGAGGAATATGCAATAATATTGTAACAACAGAAATCGAACGTACCCGCGTGTTTCTCATTTTTACCTGTCCGAATGACGATGACGTCATGGAGAGGTATTACACTGGACGTGTTGGTGTGTCTGTCTGTCACACCCCACGTGACCGCGTTCGGAGTTTGCGTATCGGAGCAAACGTGTTCGCAATTTCCGGACCGCGTTCGCAGTACACAGAAATTCCGTAAACTTTACTTCATTGCTTTATCTATCTTATTTAACGCCAATCATTAACTAGTCGTTACACCTTCATCTGCTGACTAACCGCCAATTCTTTCACTCAACACCCTCAGTATTTATTGGCTTCTATCAACAACACCATGCACTAGTCTTTCATGTACACCACATACACACCAATCTGTTCTTATTGGCTTCTAACACCACCATCTACTGGTCTTTCGTCTATACCACATAGACACCAATCTGTAACATTGGCTTCTACTCCATCATCGTCGTTAGGCTTAAGATGTACGCGGCGAGCGGCTAGGGTTACGAGAAACGTCTAGCCTCCCAATGGCAGGGCTTCCACCAAAGGTTCACGCAATTGCGCATTTTCTTATGGCTTATTGTGAATCAATCACCTTATATACCCTAAATTTACAAAAGTTCTTAAACCGACTTAACTATAATTAACGTAAAATACTGACGATTAAAATAATTAATATCAGTTATATTTATTTAATTATTTAGGATAAACTTCTTTCTATGAAATGACACAAGTGAGAGTTAATATAGAACGAGTAATGAAGATTGCATCTGAATCGAAACACTATACGCATATCAAAGTTAATATAGAACGAGTAATGAAGATTACACCTGAATCGAACACTATAAGCGTCTCAAAGTTAATATAAAGCGAGTAGGGTGAAAAGATCTCTTACAAAACGGTAACATTTGCTTTTTGCAGAATATTAAATGGAAATGTTTCAAATATTTTTCGGCAATACGATTCTTTTTGTAGTTGTGTAGCTATTCAAATCTGTTTTATCTTAATTTTCCAAGAACATCTTTTGATATTAACATTTCAAATTTGGTGTTTACTTTTTAATTCAGCTTTACTACATTTATATATAGTGAAAACGCATTTTTTATATACATTAGATAATATCAGAAGGGAATAAGAGAGAAGGGAGACATTAGAGCCTGCTATGGTAACGGGAGTCCGACCAACCTCAAGAAAACCGTGAAAACTTTGCGCAAGTACACAGCTTTCAACCAATTTACTGCAAATATAGTTCTTTTCTCCGCGGTGTCAGGCGGCCTATTTTTCTGCTAGATTTTCATTCTCCAAAGGCTTAGGGCTGTCCATGTTTCGTTCTTGTGTAATTATAACCTCAAGTATGTATTTTATTGAAACTAATTTTTATTTTTCAATATTAATTCAGAATAATTAGTTTTCATCTATTTATTACTTTCAAATTATCTGATTTTGGTATGTTCTCAATTCCCGTGCATCTTAATTAATTGCACAGCTTGATTTCGTTTATCAGCATTAAATTCGGCCATTTTTATCTCCTTCAATGTAAAGTACTTTTTATACGTCAACCGAGACGTCACCTTCTTATCTGACGTCACAGCTAAGACAGAAGTTTGATAGCCAATCAGTGAAGGGTAGTTGATTTGAGGTTGGTAAGACTGTTGTTACGAGTGTAAAGCATTATGGAGATATAAAGTGTGTCCCTTATCTCTTATTCCCCTCTGATAATATGGATGTTAATTCTTCATCTCTCCACAACTGTTGAAACGATTGGGTCTGTGAAATATGATACCCTAGATTTAAACTAGAATTGACCTTGTTTCGCGTCCTCTTATAGGAGGTTTAAACGGTTCAGAGTGAGCCGAAAGTTAAATGCACACTTCAGTGATAGATATTAGGTCTCATTAGAATTATTGAGAATACACAGGAAATTGTTAAACGATTAAGCCTTTACAAAAGACCTTAGCAATATTTCGCCAATTGGAACTATGTATTTCCGGTTTTTCTCATTGACTGCTGGTGGACCTGTGTTTAGAAAGTAAATTCGTCTTGGCTCGGAGAGGTTTATTTTGGTTTCCCATTTTGTCAACTTTGTGGGGAATTTTTGAAACACGTGCTAAAAAAACTCTCATAGCTTGAATACAATAGAACTGTCTATAGAGTAATTTCGGTTGAGAGGGGGAGTGAACTGTTTATCCCCTACGTTAGGGGCAACTTTGTACTAGAGAATACTATTTGCCCCCGGAAGGGAAGGGGAGGGGGGATATCACTAAGGTAAGAGATAGAGGGTTATGACGTTGCCGTATATGGGAAAGAAATTACTCTATCCCCTACATGGGGGAGAGCTTTTTATACAAAGAATACAGCACGCCTTTTTCTCCAGGGCCGTTGGTAGGGGATGACAATATAGAGTAGTTGCAGCTCCCCACTTTGATTGTATTAAGCTAAAAGGGGGAAATACCGTGCCTATAGCCTATAGGAACCGAGACAGGAACACTAATTTTATTAAATAATCGAAATTAGCCTGAGATCAATATCTTGATAAAAATTTGCCTTAAGAATAATAAATAAGGCATGCAAAACTAATCTTAATTGCGTATTAATTTAAAATTGCAAAGACAAGAGATATTAACGCCTTTCGGCTTTTACAAAGGATTACTGAGGCGTATTACCAATAATGAACTATACTGTTAACGAAAATAATACAAAAATTAAAGTCATACCTTGAATTAAGATCCAAAATCAGAAAGACGAAACAAAAATGCTAAATGGGCCAGAGCCGCCAGAAACAATACAGTAAACTAAACCGCTAAACGTCCTGTCGTCCACTCCGAAAGAGTCCGAATGGTAGTCGTACCAAAGAGGGTAGACAGTAGAGGAGTAGACACTGTAACCTTTTCAAACGCATACGGGAATATCTCGCAAAAATTTCTACCTTCATTTCCGGTTTCTTCCCATTGGGTGATTGACTTCTAAGCAAGGCTCTTCCTTATTGGTTTGAAAACGTCGCCTGCTTTATTTTAATTGTTAACGGTTTCTGTTCCGAATTTTGGATTTTCAAAATTGTTTGGATTAATTTGGAAAGGTAATTAATATAAAATAATTATTTTAGATGTATGGTACTTTTCACATTCTATAATGTGTAGTTTTTAACGTTTTATTTCAAGTCTATTTGTTATTTAAGATATGCCTCCCTCTCCAAGATACCAATGTTGTTATGGTATGTGCACCAGAAAAGGTGTTACTAATGCCAAAAATACAACACCATTACGTTCACGTCAGGATGGTTTTACACGCTTTCCATCGCCTAAAACCGAAAGAGAAAAATGTGCAAGATGGGTGTCTGCTTGTGGACGCTCCCACTTTTCAATCACTGATGTAACTAAATTAAGTCAGATATGTAATGGGCACTTTGAAGGGTTTATTGGTCCGACCGCAGAAAACCCAGATCCCATCCCATTGATTAATGTTATGGATAGACACATTATAAACAATCAAATTACAAAAATTGGCAACAATTGTAGCACTACCCGTACAAAAATTTTAGGCTGTAATTCATCTGCATACGCGCTTTTTTATCGCTACCACGCTGTAATAGGTATACATTAAGGCTACATTTTCTGCCGCTCGAAAAACGCGAAAATTTAACAACAATTCCAGAACTGCAAATTGTCTGCCGTTTCTACATTTTCTGTTTATTATCTGTTAATTGTCTGTACTGGCAGAAATATGCAGCGCGATTCTGCAAACGCGATGCAAAAGTAGAAATAACAGCTGCTAGTTTAAAACTGTAATTTGACCACAGTTATAGACATGTTACAGATCTGCAAAAGTGATGGAAAAGTAGAAATCCAGCTGCCAATTTAAAACTGCAAATTGACTATATTTATTGACATGTTACAGGTTTGCAAAAGTGATGAAATAGTAGAAATACCAGCTGCCTATTTAAAACTGTAATTTGACCATATTTATAGACATGTTACAAGTCTGAAAAAGTGATGGAAAAGTAGAAATCCAGATGCCAATTTAAAACTGTAATTTTACCTCATTTATAGGTCTGCAAAACTTATGGAAAAGTAGATATTCAGCTGCCAATTTAAAACTGCAATTTGACCACAATTATAGACATGTTACAAGTCTGAAAAAGTGATGGAAAAGTAGAAATCCAGCTGCCAATTTAAAACTGTAATTTGACCATATTTATAGACATGTTACAAAACTGAAAAAGTGATGGAAAAGTAGAAATCCAGCTGCCTATTTAAAACTGTAACTATTCTACATTTATAGACATATTGCAGGTATTCAAAAGTAGAATTTCCTACTTTTGAATACCTGCAATATCTCTCTAAATGTGGTTAAATTACAGTTTTAAGTTGGTAGCTGAATTTCTACTTTTCCATCACTTTTGCAGACCTGTAACATGTCTATAAAAATGGTCAATTTAGGTCAAATTAAAGTTTTAAATTGGCAGCTGTATTTCTACTGTTCCATCACTTTTGCAGACCTGTAACATGTCTTTAAATGTAGTCAAATTGCAGTTTTAAATTAGCAGCTGGATTTCTACTTTTCTATCACTTTTGCAGACCTGTAACATGTCTATAAAATGGTAAAATTACAGTTCTAAATTGGCAGCTGCATTTCTACTTTTCCATCACTTTTGCAGATCTGTAACATGTCTATAAATGTGGTAGAATTGCAGTTTTAAACTAGCAGCTGGAGTTCTACTTTTCTATCACTTTTGCAGACCTGTAACATGTCTATACAAATGGTCAAATTACAGTTCTAAATTAGCAGTTGCATTTCTACTTTTCCATCACTTTTGCAGACCTGTAACATGTCTATAAAAACGGTCAAATTACAGTTCTAAATTAGGAGCTGGATTTCTACTTTTCCATCACTTTTGCAGACCTGTAACATATCTATAAAAACGGTCAAATTACAGTTTTAAACTAACAGCTGGTATTTCTTCTTTTGCATAGCGTTTGCAGAATTGCGCTGCATATTTCTGCCAGGCTAGACAGTTAACAGTTAACAAACAGAAAATGTAGAAACGGCAGTCAATTTGCAGTTCTAGAATTGCTGTGAAATTTTCCCGTTTTTTGAGCTGCAGAAATGTAGCCTTAATGGTTACAGCGTGGTAGCGATAAAAAGCGCGTATGCAGATGAATTACAGCTTAAAATTTTTGTACGGGAAGTCAACTTCGAGCGCTCCATAAATTTTTATCTGCTTCTGTTAGGTATTAATATTACTGCTTTTATTTTCCTAAACTTTGAATAAACAATTGGTTAGGCCTAAAAAGGTATCTTAAAAAAGCTTTACTCATTCATCTCAATAAGATCTTTTGATCTAATACTGTCACGTCTCGATCCTAAAAATATTTAAACTACCATAAAAGATAGAAAATTGAAACATTTTTGGTCATAAAAGGGCCAGTATTTTATATACAGTTATCAAAAGTTTATCAGATATATTTCAATAAGTATGACACTGCCTATACTTCGTAATGCTAGAGACTTACTGAGAGCTAGTTCGAGAATGACTCGAGAATTGAATACTCTCGGTTTTGCAGTCCAACTTCACCGATTAAGACAAGATCTACTATCACCATGGCGCTCGAAATGTGAAGGAAATTGCGAACCAAAGTACTTTAGCGCTATCATATAAGTCTACAGCAGTTTTCTTGGTTGCGAATAGACGTAAAACAAGCCCGTCGGAACCTTCCCTTCAGTTGTTATCGGTTTTTAGCTACAAGTTTTAAAGACTTTTTCGATTATGTTCTGTGAGTGTGTTTGTTGTGGATGTCAGATAGACGAAAAGACATTTTTAGCTAGATGTGGTAAGAACTTGTACATGTACCTAAACAGTTGGACCATCTCAGATATTACTTTAGCAAGTCAGAAAAGCGTGTATTCAGATAAATTACAGCTTAATATTTTTGTAAGGGATGAGTACAAGTTGGGAATCCAAAATAAACCTCTCCAAGTCGAGACGCAATTTAGAGGCTATTTTTAAATATTAAAAAAATATAATTGATATAAATTAATTTAATCGTCATTAATTTACCTTAATTCTAGTTAAATCGTTTTAAGGAACTTTATTTCTAAAATAATTTTAAACATAGCTATTGTTGACGTTTGAACTCAAGCGTAAGCCTCTTTAAATTTTTTTTGGAAATTTAGGGTATATAAGGCGACTGATTCACAATAATTGATAGGAAAACCCGCAATGACCCTGCAAAGCATCTGAAACGCGCCTGCAATGACCCTGCAAAGAATCTGAAATGCACCTGCAATTATCCTACAAAGTATCTGAAATGCACCTGCAATGATCCTGCGAAGTATCTGAAATGCACCTGCAATGATCCTGCGAAGTATCTGAAACGCATCTGATATTATTCCACAAAGTATCTAAATCGCATCTGCAATGATCCTACAAAGAATCTGAAACGCGGCTGCAAAGTATCTGAAACGTACCTACAATTATCCTACAGAGTATCTGAAATGCTCCTGCAATGATCCTGCGAAGTATCTGAAACGCGGCTGCAATGATCCTACAAAGTATCTGAAACGCACCTGCAATTATCCTACAAAGTATATGAAAAGAGCCTGCAATGATCCTGCAAAGAATCTGAAACGCGGCTGCAATGATCCTACAAAGTATCTGAAACGCACCTGCAATTATCCTACAAAGTATCCGAAATACGCCGGCAATGATCCTAAAAAGTATCTGAAACGCGCCTGCAATGATCCTGAAAAGTATATGAAAAGCGCCTGCAATTTTCCTACAAAGTATATGAAAAGCGCCTGCAATTATCCTACAAAGTATATGAAATGCTCCTGCAATTATCCTAAAAATATCTGAAAAGTACCTGCAATTATCCTACAAAGTATCTGAAACGCGCCTGTAATTATCCTACAAAGTATCTGAAATTCGGCTGCTATGATCCTAAAAATTATCTGAAAAGCACCTGCAATTTTCCTACAAAGTATATGAAACACGCCTGCAATTTTCCTACAAAGTATCTGAAACGCACCTGCAATTATCCTACAAAGTATCTGAAACGCACCTGCAATTATCCTACAAAGTATATGAAAAGAGCCTGCAATGATCCTGAAAAGTACCAGAAACACACCTGCAATTTGCCTACAAAGTATATGAAACACGCCTGCAATTTTCCTACAAAGTATCTGAAACGCACCTGCATTTATCCTACAAAGTATATGAAAAGAGCCTGCAATGATCCTGAAAAGTACCAGAAACACACCTGCAATTTGCCTACAAAGTATATGAAAAGCGCCTGCAATTATCCTAAAAAGTATCTGAAACGCGCCTGCAATGATCCTGAAAAGTACCAGAAACACACCTGCAATTTTCCTACAAAGTATATGAAACACACCTGCAATTTTCCTACAAAGTATATGAAACACGCCTGCAATTATCCTAAAAAGTATCCGAAACCCGCCTGCCATTATCCTACAAACTTAGCAATTTGGGTGTGACCCAAAATCCCCCCAGACATAATCCCCCCCGGACAAAATCCCCCCAAATCATAAGTAACGGACAAAATCCCCCCAAAACTCCTACTAGATGGACAAAATCCCCCCAAAATTCCTACTTGATGGACAAAATCCCCCCAAAATCATATTTAATGAACAAAATCCCCCAAATCATATTTAATCGACAAAATCCCTCCAAATTATATTTAACGGTCAGGTTTGGTTAGGTTAGGTTTGGTTTGCTTCCAATAATTCGTTGACACCTTTTCCAAAATATGCTCCTTTTAATTAGCTACCACCTTTTCCAAAACATTCTCCTATTAATTAGCTGCCACCTTTTCCAAAATTTTCTCCTATTAATTAGCTGCCACATTTCCAAAATATTATCCTATTAATTAGCTGCCACCTTTTCCAAAAGATTTTCCTATTAATTAGCTGCCACCTTTTCCAAAATATTCTCCTATTAATTAGCTGCCACCTTTTCCAAACCATTCTCCTACTAATTAGCTGCCACATTTTCCAAAATAATCTCCTTTTAAATAGCTACCACCTTTTCCAAAATATTCTTTTAATTACCTACCACCTTTTCCAAAATATTCTATTAATTAGCTGCCTCCTTTTCCAAAATATTCTCCTATTAATTAGCTGCAACCTTTTCCAAAACATTCTCCTACTAATTAGCTGCCACATTTTCCAAGATATTCTCCTTTTAAATAGCTACCACCTTTTCCAAAGTATTCTCCTTTTAATTAGCTACCACCTTTTCCAAAACATTCTCCTATTAATTAGCTGCCACATTTTCCAAGATATTCTCCTATTAATTAGCTGCAACCTTTTCCAAAATATTCTCCTACTAATTAGCTGCCACATTTTCCAAATTATTCTCCTTTTAATTAGCTACCACCTTTTCCAAAATATTCTCCTATTAATTAGCTCCAACCTTTTCCAAAACATTCTCCTTTTAATTAGCTGCCACCTTTTCCAAAATATTGTCCTATTAATTAGCAGCAACCTTTTCCAAAACATTCTCCTACTAATTAGCTGCCACCTTTTCCAAAATATTCTCCTATTAATTAGCTGCAACCTTTTCCAAAACATTCTCCTACTAATTAGCTGCCACATTTTCCAAAATATTCTCCTTTTAATTAGCTACCACCTTTTCCAAAATATTCTTTTAATTACCTACCACCTTTTCCAAAATATTCTATTAATTAGCTGCCTCCTTTTCCAAAATATTCTCCTATTAATTAGCTGCAACCTTTTCCAAAACATTCTCCTACTAATTAGCTGCCACATTTTCCAAGATATTCTCCTTTTAAATAGCTACCACCTTTTCCAAAGTATTCTCCTTTTAATTAGCTACCACCTTTTCCAAAACATTCTCCTATTAATTAGCTGCCACATTTTCCAAGATATTCTCCTATTAATTAGCTGCAACCTTTTCCAAAATATTCTCCTACTAATTAGCTGCCACATTTTCCAAATTATTCTCCTTTTAATTAGCTACCACCTTTTCCAAAATATTCTCCTATTAATTAGCTCCAACCTTTTCCAAAACATTCTCCTTTTAATTAGCTGCCACCTTTTCCAAAATATTGTCCTATTAATTAGCAGCAACCTTTTCCAAAACATTCTCCTACTAATTAGCTGCCACCTTTTCCAAAATATTCTCCTATTAATTAGCTGCAACCTTTTCCAAAACATTCTCCTACTAATTAGCTGCCACATTTTCCAAAATATTCTCCTTTTAATTAGCTACCATCTTTTCTAAAATATTCTCCTATTAATTAGCTGCCACCTTTTCCAAAAGATTTTCCTATTAATTAAAAATATATTTAATGCAAAACCACACAGTATGTCTGGTTATATATTTCTCAGATTATTTTCGTTGGGGGATTTTGTCTGCTTATAATGATTTGGGGGGATTTTGTCTTGTTATAATGATTTGGGGGGATTATGTCTTGTTATAATGATTTGGGGGGATTTTGTCCTACATTGGGGGGATTTTGTCCTACATTGGGGGGATTTTTTCGCATTGGGTTAAATGGGGGGATTTAGGCTGGGGGGATTTTGGTATACAATCTAGCAATTTCTGACTGTAACATGCATACAATATATCTGGAAGGTACAGTACCTGTAATGAGCCTACAAACATCCTGATTTCTTACGGTAGTTACTATTTCCCTTCTGTTTTCTAGCTGTAAGGTAGCTATTTTATGACTCTAGAGTAGCTAAATTTTGTATACTGCTGTACTGAGTTTTCCAACGGAAGATATTTTTTCTGCAAAACGTCTAAAATGTTCTGCATTGTTCTCTGGAATGCATCTTAATTTTGTCTGAAGTTGAACCTTTTTCAGGTTTATTCCAGTATTTTTCCAGAATATTCCAGTTTATTTGCAATATATTGCAGATTCTAAAAAATCTAAATAACAGCAAAATGCAGCCGTAAATTTTTGTACGGGTACAGTAAATTAAATTTAAACAGTGTTGAATTATGAGCACTATATAAGGTGCTTTACATAATTTTGCGGCTTTTGCTACCAAGACGGCAGCCGTGGCCTTTCTAATCTGATCTTTACCTAACGATTTTTAGAGCTAGCTGGCGTCTGGCGAGTCCATTTAGAAGTAAATACAGAAATAGTTGATTATTTAAATATAAAATCAACTTTTAATGAGCCCTTGACCCAAATAACAGAGCACTAGCATGTGCGTGTGCGTGTGACTACTTGGCCCGGCTTTCAAGTAAACTCTACTTAAGTGACTAACAATATGAGGATGTGTGAACCACTATTTTAAGCTAGAACAGCTGCATGAACGAAAGGGAAATCGAGGAAAACGGGAATCCGAAGTAAAAAAGGACTTAGTTTTAGTCAAAGATTTGGTAGGTTTCACTCCCAGAGGTTTGTATACTCTGAGCACAAAAGTTTTAAAAAATTTTGACAACTCCATTATAAAATTACGGAAATTTGGTATATTACCGACTCATATTTCTACTAGTACCAAGTCAATTATTTGGGAAAATAAACTGAACTGTTTCCCTCCGAGGTAGGTTGGATGTCGAGGGATTCCGAATCCCTCAACATCCAACCTACAACAAATATGCAATTTATCTGGATGTTTTTTGAAGTATATGCGTTATGTATACGTTTCAAGCGTTTAAATTCATAAAAGGTATTAATCCGAAACTACGTCAGATGCCACAGATATCTGATTCAAATGTCTACAATCTCGTTTTATCTCAGATATGATGTGATCCGAATGTGTATCACAAAAAGGCATCTGATCTGAAGTGAAAATGGCTCTCAACTGTTTAACTGATAGCTGAAGTCAACCAAAGATATTTCATCTGTTCGGATCACAAATCAGATAACTGTGTTCGGTTTAAAGCACTACATTTTGCTATTGAACAACGAACGCGGCTTGCCAGTCAAAGTCAACGAAAGCATTCATTTGCTTTGTTCTCACCAAAACTTAATGAGAGACAAATTTCAAAAGCATTTGTTTCCGTCTAGGGTGAATACAGTGATGAACTCCGCGGATATTGTCTTTAAGATAAACAAGCAAATAAGAGGCAATTATTTCGACATTGTTGACGGCCTCAATTTTTAAATTAAATGTTAGGCAATTCCAATGACCACCCAGAATCAAAATCCCGTATAAGAAATTGGTAACACCACAAGGGAATTATCAACATGAAGGAGATGTTTTCCAGCCTACGAATGAGAGTATTGTGTGTCAGGTTCCCCCTAAAAGATACGAAACTTCAATTTTTGGAATCGAGGTTGGTTTCGCCTGTGATGAGCTACTCGGCCAATAGAGAAACGGGGCTCTTATAAGACAAACGGAGTTTACGTTAAGGCAATCGAGTTACAAATAACGATAAGGATTTAAATTTTTTAAGTTTGAAATGGATAAAGAGCTCTGAAAACCAATTTGTGCTTTAAAAAAATTCTGGCGGCTTCTAACTTAAATGTCGAATTAATCACGACCTTTAAAAGGCTTAGCACGCCACACGGTCGCCATAGAAAACGTTCACATAGATGTAAACTCCATACTTGAACTTTCTCAGCCTAAAATTAGCCCCGCCTGTTTCAATTAACTCTCCACCGCTGTGGAGCACTGCATCAAAAGCTCGTACTAGGTCGTGGCCGAGATTTTAGAAATGTTTCTCTTCATTCACGTGAAAATCTCAATGTCACAACTTCAAGAGCTAGAGGCTAAGGAAAACTTCTGATATATAAACTTAATGTTAGATAATTCTCCTTGAAGTTACACTATCCTTTCCACCTCTCAAATATCAAGTATATGGTAGATCAATAATTTTAATGCAGTTTTATGGCTCACCAAGAATTAATCAAAGTACATTATTAAACAGTGCAGATTTGTCTAGTGGAATTTGAACATGTACAAATTTGAGCTTAAAAACACGCATAATATGTTCGTACGATAACAATGATTTTGCTTCATTTGGTTTCTTTAATTATGGGTACTAAGTCTACTTTTTTAATTTTTTTTTTAAATTTTTCTACTTTCGTCCTAAAATACCATAGAAATCAACCGCGCATGAGTTCTCGAATTTGTTTGGTTCATGCCTTATGATATTTATACATTAAGAGCACACATAATCTAAGTTCTTAATTGATCGAAAATCTCGACGGAAAACGAAACGTTGAGATTTTCTTTCTCAGAACGGTAAACAAACAAAATGGACGATATTACTCATTTCAAATTTGCCAATGAAATCACACTTTTTCTACAAGAATTATCACAATAGTGCGAATATCCTTTAGATATTTTAAGAAGCTATAGTAATTATACCCAGAAAATTTGGATAATGAATGAGGCATTTCACTTTTTTAGTTTCAATGAGTGAGAAAATTTTAAAATTTATTTCCTCACTTCTATGAACTCTTCTATATTTTTACTTAATATTTATTTTGGTTTTAGGGAGGTATTTTTGAATATTTTTTTTAAATGACGTTCTCTCAAAACCAATAATGCCCACTTTTTGTAAAAGAACTATTACCGTAGTTCTAGAAGGCGTTTTTACATAGTATCTAAACCAAGAAAATGTAGCTAATGAATGAGGCTATATATCTTTTTACTCTTTATTATTTTAAAAAGTATATTTTTTCACGTCTATGGATTTATCAATTGATTTCTTATTTTTGGTCCAGTATAAACTACTCAACGTTTTTGGGAGGTATTTTTGACCAACAATGTCCAGCTGGTATTAAAAAATATGTTGAAATTTTATGGGACATATGATTGATTTTGACGTTATACAATTCAAATTTTCCTGGTTGACATTTAAGGCTTACGTCAAGTAGGAGAGAAATAATAAGACGTTTTAAGCCTAGTTTTTACCGGGCAGAAACGCGTCGGAATTGGCTTTTCGATGAGTTTTACGAAAAACTTGTCGTAAAGCGAGAGATTTTCTGTAGATGTTCATGGACATTAAGTTCTCTCTTAAGAATGCTATTGAAAAAATAATTATAATAACGGAAAACGGTAACAATCACCAATGCGCTTAATTTGGCCTTATTGTGGGTATTTATGCACTCTCCGTGTCCCGCCCTTGAACTAATTAGCCATAGTAGACTAATCTTTCTCTACTGGTTTTAAAAATACTTTATGTACCGAAAAACGTCTTTCATAAAGTGATTTTTAATGCCTCCACAAATTCAATGTCAAAAAAAGTTTTAAAAATTTTGTTTCAGGTCGAAAATGATAGAAACGCGAACGATGTTATGATATTATTAATCTTAATTATGAATTACATCGAAAGTAAGTTCCCATGTTCAAAACTGTGCTTATTCTGGTAAAACCGATTTCAACACTGCCATAAAATGTTATTATTAAAATATTAACATACTTATCAAATTCGGCTCGTTAAGTTTAAAGGCATTTCAAAAAGCCAGTAGCTATTCTTATTGATTTATACTTGTTACTCCTATGCACCATAATGTGCTATCCACATGCACCATGTTTAGGCTATCCACACGCACCCTATCTATCAGTCCATATCGATATATAGTTTATGCATTGCTATACCAGTATTTACTATTGTTTGAGATTAAAGTTAGTTCTCTCTAGTCCGCCACGATGTAAAGTTTGATAAAGATTTCACGATAGATGAGGGACGTGATGGTAGTAGGTTATTAAATTCCTTTGATTTGTTATTTTAACGTTAGTTATGTTTTAATAAGAATTAATAAATAGTTATGTTTGTTTTTTAATTGAGCCTGGTTATTCAAGTAGTGTAAGTCAGCCTAAGCCTTGGACATTATGTCTAATAGAAAGATACTGCCTACCCCTTCCCTCAACAAGTGGTAGCAGAGCGTGGTTAGGGTTAAGGTCGTGAAAGAGAACACGTGGTGAGACAAAAGAATTCGAAATGGCTGACGGGTATGGCTCAATACCATTTAGAAGACTGAACGGAGAAAATTATGAACAATGGGCGATTGATACAAGAGCATGGTTGTTGGACGGAGGATTATGGAAAATAGTCAGTGGAACAGAAGTTAAACCGGATGCAACTACAGCCAAGGAGGAGAAGATTGAGAGATACGAACAGAGATGCGAACAAGCCTTGTCACGTTTAACGCTAGCAGTGGATGACCAGCACAAGCGGATCATAAGAGAGTACACCACAGCAAAGGAAGTCTGGGAAGGATTGCAAGACCTCTATGAACCTAAATCACTGGCTCGCATAGGATCACTTAGGGCCGAGTTTATTAGCGTACGGTTTACACCACCTGAGACGATGGCGGTTTATTTGGCACGAGTTAAAGAGATTGCGCATCAGTTGGAAAATGCCAATAAGGACGTGCCCGATGAGGAGATTGCGTTTCAAATGGTACATGATCTTCCACCCGAATATGAAAACACCGTGCAATTTCTATTCAACCAGGGACGAGCAAGTTTTACTTCAGCAAAGGTAAAAGAGATTTTAATTGCGGAATATGATAGACAGAAGAGGATGCCAGGGCCTAGACCAGTAGAAGATTTAAGAACAAAAGCTATGGTATGACAGAGGGGTTCAAATCAGAAATTTAGAATTACAAGATCTCAAGAGCAAGAGAATAGACAAGGCCCTTATTGTACAAATTGTAAGAAGACTGGGCATATGAATAGAGATTGCAGGAATAATGATAGATGTCATAACTGTAATAGAAAAGGGCATTGGGCGAAGAATTGTAGAGGAAAGCGTAATAATTATGGGAATAGTCAAAGGCCTAGCAGCCGACCTCAAGAACATACCTTCTTATCGGCATTATCAGGGGGAATAGAAGATTTTGAAATTCATGGAGTTAATGATGGAAGGGACTTCAAGGGTCATTCAATGTATAGTGCTATGGTAGCTTGTTTATCAAGTAGCAAGGAATTGGACGGATGGGGGAATGATTCAGCCGCCACACACCATTTCTGTAATAAAAGGGAATATTTTTACAACTTCTACGAAGAAGAGATGGCGATTACGATAGCTCAAGGTACTGCAAAAGCGGTCGGTAGAGGGGACATAGTTTTAGAGTATAAGAAGATGAATCGTATAACACTGAGAGATGTAGTATATGTTCCTGGATATTGCAGAAATTTGATATCAGCTAGGTTAATTGACGAAACAGGATATAGAGCAGTTATCAATGATGGGAAGATAGAAGTATTTGCAAGGACGGACAGGACGTTGATGATCTCATATTTAAGCCCAGAAAGTAATTTATATATTGCCGACGTCACGGTTAATAACAGTCTACATACAGTACCAAAGATAACTCACTATCCTGATAATAAGCGTTCAGAAAGTCAGATTAGTCATTTGAGCGAAATAGAGATGTGGCATAAAAGGTTGGGACATCCGAATATCAGAAGATTACAAGAATTAGAGAAGAAAAACATGGTCATAGCTTACCAAATTTTAGAGGGGAAATGGACACATGTATCTCATGCAGGCTTTCAAAGGCAACAAAGTCAGTTTCAAAGGCTATCAAGGATATTAAATCTGATAGAGTACTACAGCTTGTACATTCGGATATATGGGGGCCCGCGCCTAAGAAGACTATGGGAGGATTTTCATACTTCATAACCTTTATTGAAAAGCAATGGTTTATTTAATGAATTCCAAGAATGATGCTTTCAAGAAATATCAAGAATACAAGGCCTGGGCAGAAAGACAAACAGGGGAAAAATTGAAGCATCTTAGAACTGATAATGGATTGGAATATACGGCAAGGTATTTTGAAGATAAATGTACAAGGGATGGAGTTCAAGTAGAAAGGTCAAATATTTATTCTCCTGAGATGAATGGAGTAGCTGAAAGATACAATCGTACCATAATGGATGGGGTTAGAACCTTATTAGAAGATGGAAAGTTACCGCAATCATTATGGGGTGAGGCACTGTGTGCATTTAACTATTTATCAAGTCGACTACCTCATTCAAAGATCAAAGATGAAGTACCGGAAGAAAGATGGTCACGACGAAAACCATCTGTAAGACACCTCAAGCGATATGGATGCTTGGCGTTTACCTATTTACCCAAGCACCATCGTAGTAAGCTGGAAAATCGAGCGAAATTGGGGATCATGGTCGGTTACGCGTTCCGTACCAAAGGTTATCGTATTTGGTTTCCAAGGGAGAGAAGAGTTATTGAAACCAAACGCGTATCTTTTAACGAATCTAAATTGGGTGTTGAAGAACTTCGAGAAACTAAGAATGAAGAGTATATTTACAATTTTAATAAGTACTGGCCAGAACATCATAGCACAGACAAGTCTGATAACGAGGGAACAGATAATGAAGATTCAGAGAAGGAGAATATTGAAACGGACAGAACACTAATACATGAAGATAGAACACGCGCACCTGAAGAAAGAAGACCACAAGACGATAGACAATTTCATATACAAGAAGCAGAAGATCAGAAGGAGAATGTTTGTCATAACACAAGATTACGTTCTAAGAAAGAGTTACCGGAAGAACGAAGACCACCTGAAGAAAGAAGACTACCTGAAGAACGAAGAACACAAGACGATAGACAAGTTCACATACAAGAAGCAGGAGATCAGAAGGAGAATATTTGTTATACCACAAGATTACGTTCCAAGAAAGAGTTACAGAAATGTAAGACGTCTAGACCGGAAAATATGGAAGCACATTGCATGGAAATTCCAAATTCGTTTGACGAAGCAATCAGAAGTCCAGAAGAAATGAAATGGAGAGAGGCGATGACTACAGAGATGGATTCAATTACCAAAAGAGACGTTTGGGATGTGGTACCAGCTCCAGAAGGAAGGAAGATAGTCGGATGCCGCTGGGTGTATGTAGTTAAGACGAAGGCAACCGGTGAAGTAGCTAGATATAAAGCCCGGTTAGTCGCTCAAGGGTTCACTCAACAATATGGCTATGACTACAATCACACATATGCTCCAGTTGTAAACTTTGCTTTAATTCGATTGATGATTGCACTATTCGTATCGAGTCTTGGATGGCTACATAGACAGTTAGATGTGAAATGTGCTTATTTATATGGTACCTTGGAAGAAGATGTTTACATGCGGCAGCCGAAAGGATATGAAATACCTGGGAAAACTGATTACGTACTCAAGTTGAAGAAGGCTTTATATGGTCTGAAGCAGAGTGGGAGGCAATGGTTCGCCGAATTGGAAAACTTGCTGATAAAATTAAAGTATACAAGACTACGGGGATGTAATTGCATTTATCGATATAACTCTGATGCACTTATCATTGTATATGTCGATGATATAATCGTATTATCAAGAAATGAAGAAACCCAGACAGAATTAATAAATCAACTGAAAAGGAACATTGAAATAACTGATTTAGGACCATTACATTATTTCCTGGGAGTACAGTTCGATTTTCAAGAAGACGGGAGAGTAAAGATTCACCAGGAAGCATACCTCGAGAAAATTGCAAAGGAGTTTGAAGTATCCTTAGAACAGTCAACTGATATACCACTTCCAACAGAAGTTTTATTAACAAAGAAGGATTTGGCTGTAAACAATAACTTGGAAACTCCATATCGAAAACTGATTGGCACTTTATTGTATTTGGCACAAAGAACCAGACCGGATATAGCTTTTGTCGTATCTGCTTTATCAAGATTCTCAACGAGTCCAGGACAAATACATTACAAATACCTGACCAACGTGTTAAATTACGTTTGTTCAACAAGATCCTATGGACTACATTATACATCAGCTAAAACACTTCGATTGGAGGCTTTCACTGATGCGTCTTATGGATCCGATCTGGACGATGGTAGATCGACAAGTGGCTACGTAGTTCTGCTAGGGGAAAATGTCATTGATTGGAGATCAACAAAACAAGAATGCGTTGCAAGATCAACGATGGAATCTGAATATATGGCATTAGCTGACGCCGGAAAGGAAGTTATCTGGTTGGACCGAATACTAAATGAAATTCTACCGTTATGTTCACAAGTCAATAATCCTGAACTTTTACCAATCATCAAATGTGATAATCAGTCCACAATACATTTTGCTGAAAATAGAATTGAGAACCGCCGATCAAAACACATAGACATTAAAAATCATTGGTTAAGAGAATGTGTTGAAAAGAAAATGTTTAAAATAACCTATGTTAGAACGGATGATAATCTGGCAGATGTTTTTACAAAATTGTTAGTTAAAAGAAAATTTGAAGATTTTGTATTTAAGTTACATTTAATAGAATAACATGTTGTAAAGAAAAATATATGTTGTGAGGGCATAGAAGTATCAAGTAGGGAGAGTATTGATTTATACTTGTTACTCCTATGCACCATAATGTGCTATCCACATGCACCATGTTTAGGCTATCCACACGCACCCTATCTATCAGTCCATATCGATATATAGTTTATGCATTGCTATACCAGTATTTACTATTGTTTGAGATTAAAGTTAGTTCTCTCTAGTCCGCCACGATGTAAAGTTTGATAAAGATTTCACGATAGATGAGGGACGTGATGGTAGTAGGTTATTAAATTCCTTTGATTTGTTATTTTAACGTTAGTTATGTTTTAATAAGAATTAATAAATAGTTATGTTTGTTTTTTAATTGAGCCTGGTTATTCAAGTAGTGTAAGTCAGCCTAAGCCTTGGACATTATGTCTAATAGAAAGATACTGCCTACCCCTTCCCTCAACAATTCTTTATTAAAGAAACATCAACCGCGGAACACGAGAAGCTTTAGGAAGATTTGCTAGAGACCCGCCTAACTTCCGTAAACTTGGGTGAATCTTGATCCTGAAACGAAGATTCAAATTAAAAAATATATATATATTTGTGTGGAAAGTCACTCTTAATAATGTTTTGAGAATTCAAATGGTTAGATATAAGTGAAAGTTATTTTCCTTGGGTGGGCCAAAATTATAGTTTAATTTAAATAATTGTCCATCCCAATAAAAATTATAAAATGCTTGGTTAAGAAAAATCAAGTAAATCAATTTAGGAGGGGCAAGTTTGAGACTACACTCCAGTCTTTGAAAAGTATAGCATTGAATAAACTAATTTTTTTTAAAAATGTTGTTAGAGAAAGCATTTATCGTGGTTTAACCCAAATACGTTTCCAAATCCATTTCTCTGAGAGCCCTCTCAACCATTGAGTTCTTGGAAGCGTAACAGATTTCACCGATCAAGACCAAGATGGACAGTATGGTCAAAACCCTGAATACTATAAACATGACGCTGATGTCATGGAAGGACGTCATCGAAAATTCCATATTTCTTTTTTCAATCAGATATTTCGAGCACCATTGATTATTGAGAAGGGTATTCGCTCGGATTTGATGTCCAGTTTCCCAATAATTCATAACTCTACAATCAGAATAGAAGACTTTCAGAAAGCATTGAGGCAGAAAGAGGTCTCAGGGATTTATCGTATTATTGAAATCGCGTTCAAGAGTGCATTTACTCGTTTTTCTATTACAATATTTTATAATTACTTCACCCACACGTGTCATAATATAAAGCAAAAGAACCGTAAAACATTGGAACATAGTGATAGACCAGGGAGAGGTAATCCGACACCGAAATCAAGTTTCCCACATTTGAATATTGTCTCTACACTATTATCATATTAGACGATACAAGTCGAGTTTTCGCCCTATCACATACCGTTATGCTCGACTACTGGCCGCATTGTTGTTGTTCATTTCATCGGGTACAAAGATTGAGACCGATAGTCACTGCGTACTTTACTCGACATGAATTGATAAACTTGTAGAGAATTTTATAAGAATATAGAATGTGTTTTACAAAGGTTCGTAATTCTAAAACTCTCTTTTTTAAAATAAAAACAACTTTGAAAAAGTTGAAATCAGTAATAACATAAGTGGATCATAGCTCCCTATAAATACTTGACGTAGGTTATGCTTTTGTAAACAGCGTTTTCTTCCAAGACATCCAAGACCGCCATCTATAACAACAGTCCTAACTTCGTATCAAAATTAATGTTAAATCTGACACCACCCCCCATTTGTCACGGACCGTCACAAATTTCGAAACCCCCTCCCTCAATAAGAATGTGACGTAGTTTATTTACGATCCCTTAGACATGTTTATTTTTACGTGAAATTTTTCACATCCTTTTTGTCAGTAGAAACAATGGGCTTTAATAATTTCCCTTCTCAACGAAAGTGGGGCCAAAATATACTACATTAAAATTCAGGGCGTCGCTGGGCCCCTAATGGCGTTTATGGGCCCCCAAATTGAAACGAAAAGTTGGCTGTAGCCTGTGTCGCCTACCCCTGGAGCCGCCACTGAAAAGGATGATAACATTCGATTATGAGTGCAGGTGTACTCTGTACTGGGACGTCAATGGCTATTAGTTCCAGTTCCAGTTAAAGTTAATGTTAGGAGGGAGAATGTAATTACGAATTTTAAAGCTCATGAATGAGAACTGAAAATTCATTTCAAAGTAAATTATTTATTTAAAACAATATCTTATTATGAAAATTAGTTATATTATTTAAAATATCAATTAAAATTAAACAACGGTGCAAAAAATGACCAAAACTCTTAGAAGTTAAACTTTGGGAAATATTATAACAAACAATTTGAGGTATGAAACGTGTGAATTGGATGATTGGATCACGAGTTATGATCATTTTAGCGTAATTGGGCGGCCATTTTTCAAGATGGCGGACACTTTTAGCCCTCTTTAATCGTAGGATCGACAAAAAGTCTTAGAAGAGCGCTTCCTACTATTTGAACAGCGAAATTTTAAAGAAATCTTTAATTACTTTCGGTAGAAACTTTGCATTTCACGAAATTTATCAATTTAGCCGGTTTTAATGCATGTTTGCCAGCTTCCGGTTGGTTTAACGCTAAAAATTAATATAAGGTAAATCGTGTGGAAGGTCTTAAGCTACACTATAAGATTTTTTATGATTCAATCCGATAATTACAGCCAAAGTTACGTAGCACTTTAGTAATTTTGGCGGCCATTTTTCAAGATGGCGGATTTTCCTCAAGTTGCTGATTGGGGAAGATTGCACCATGTGAAAGAGCGCTTCAAGTTCTATAAAAGTCCCCAATTTCAAAACTATCGCAATTTGTTTCGGGTAAGGCCCTTATTTGAGCTAAATTGACTGTACTATACAGGGTGATTCTAAAATGGTGGTATAACCGAACTACTGCGGGTTCTATGAGCGATTTTAAATCGAAAATGTTCTATGGCATTTTGTCATCCAGGCCACCGTTTAAATGTTGTGATAAGAATAATTTACGGATGACCCCTTAAAATTAATTAAATTAATCAAAAGCCCAGCGGGTTGAATACATTTTTTAAGGGGACTCACGTGTTTAGTAATCGCGCGCGCGATTTACTTCCCCGTGAACTCCATAAAGAAGTCCTCCACCAATGTAAGCTTGAAAATGGGTTCAAATGGGAAGATTCATGCCGAATTGAGAAAAACCTAACCCAATGGGGAAATGCATTAAAAATTTAATAAAAAAGGACCAAATGGGAAGATTCTTGCCGGATTGAGAAAAACCTAACAAGCAATCAACAAAGGTTTAATGTTCTGAGAATCGCAAAAAGAAGTGAAGCTTTTCAAGCAAAATTGTTTAAAGCGGATCAAAACTTAATTTTAACAATTTGATCGTTAATGGAGTAAGAAGTTACGGAACACATGGGCTCTACTGCAATGTAACGTAAAAATTGTAAAGTCAGAAGCCAAATTAAGAAATCAACTAAATGTCAGTTTTTGGCGGTGTAGCGTGTTTTTCCTCATGGAATGAGAGTCTGACTAGATGTTCTCACATTCGATTCTCAAAACTTGATGAATCGCTGGCTTTTGTTTGCTTTCTGGCCGGATTGCAACTAACTGTAAAGTCAGTTGGAATTTGGAAGGGTATTAAAGCTGCAAAACGCGCAAGAGTTCAAATTGTAGTGGTTTTCTTTCATCTTTGGCGGTAATTTGGAAATGTTTATGAATTTGGAAAGTTTATGAAGAGTGGACGTAATAACCCGCCGATGTTTTTCTGTGGTGAATCCAAGAGAAAAAGTAGCATCGCAACGACCTTGCCGACAAGTGGCCATTATCAGTTTAGTTATTGATTAAGCGTTGTAATTAGTGGAGGGCCATACCAGCGCCCTCGAATCGCTTTTTACTATCTGTCCATCGGGCGCAATACAGCAGTTCCAGTAATGTAACCGCGGCAATCAGAAGTAATGCAGGAAGCTAGGAATGAACCAAAGCATTTCCTAGGCGAGGGCGAAGTGGTCGAGCATACCTCTCGCGGATTCTTATCCATCAGTCGTTCTAGGCTCAAAAAGCGTTTAACTAAAAATTGGTTTTTAAAAAAGCGGGTTGGTTTCGTTCACTGTCTGCGCTGTTCAAAATCTAATTTGAAATTAGGCTTAAGAATTGTTGGGAAGATCGTAGTCACGAGACTTTAGCACAGTAAAAGGCTGCACGTGCCATTACAAAATTTTTAAATGGTGGCGCGCTTTTGTTTTCGAATTTAATTAATTTTAAGGGGTCATCCGTAAATGATTCTTATCATAACTTGTAAACGGTGGCCTGGATGACAAAATGCCATAGAACATTTTCGACTTAAAATCGCTCATAGAACCCGCAGTAGTTCGGTTATACCACCATTTTAGAATCACCCTGTATAGTGTTAGTTTCCAATTTCTACAAAGACTTTAACTTTAAATTCTGGCCTTTTCGAGTGGAATTGTAATGCACATTGTAACCCTCCGTAGAATAATTTAACTAAGGGAGAAAGTCTCCCGAGGGCCATAAAAAGAAATAAAGACAACTTACTTTAATAGTCCAAAATAAGAAGACAATTCGTCTTTAGTTTATTAACGATAACAACTAAGGGATAATGATCCCGTAACCCAACTTGATTAATACAAAATAACTCCGTATCAATGTTACAAAAGGAGAGAACTAGTCTCTTCAACAGTCAACAGTAGAACTGATAACACAACTGATAACATATTCTATATTACAACTGTGGAAGGGGGAGTGGCTTGTAACATGGAGGCTAGATATGCCCTGCCAGAACCAAGGAGTGGAAGGTCCAAAGATTCTGGCAGCCATGTTACATCCCCCCCTCTTTAGGAACTTTTTTATGATACAAAAATATAGAATAGAAAAATATATTTTTTTTTTCAGTTTAGGGTTACCCCGAGGAACCCTTAAATTCATTAGCAGGGGTATAGGAAATGATTTTATCTTCATTGGTGATGAATGAGTTTCTGTTCAATCTTGATTCTCGAAGGGCCTCCCTTTTACCGTGATATTAGGCTCTCCTTCCGGAGGATCAAAGTATGTGGGTAGTGGACGTCCTCCTTCGGTCATCTAACATTAGATATATTAGTAATTTCTTTTCGTTGCTTGGGAAATAAATTCCCAAGGGAAAACAGAGATCGGTTCTCGTGTAAAACAGAAGTATTCCCTTATTAGGTTCGTGATGTTATTATTGTTAAGGTAAACTTGAACCTCATAAGGTGATCGTAACCTTTTATCATCGGGAGATCGGTAGTAAATGTCTACTTCGTTACCTCCGGGCTGAACAGTCGCCCTCTTACACACCTCTCGTCTCCATCCCAATTTAAAAGGTTCTAAATAAATGTCGGGGAAGGTAGCCCTATTCAATCGAGGAGTTCTCATAGACTCCGATAACGTGGTCGACGAACTGTCAGACGCACGCAAAGATTGGGAGTGCGTTTGAGAAATAGCTTCAGGGTTTGATATTTCTTCCGAAAGAGGAGATATCTGTTCAGGAGGTACCATCTCTTCCGAAAATCCAGACGAAGGAGAATGCTGTAACGCCGGTTCCGTGACTGATTGGTCAGAAGACGTTTTATCTTCCGGTGTTCGAATTTCTTCTGAAAAACTGGACGTACTGGACTTACGTAGCTCTGGTTCCTCGACTGATTCTTGATCAGACGGGGAAGCCTCCCCTGCCGCAGAAGGCGGACTATCATTAGAGGGATGATCGAGCTGAAAAGCCCTCATATCATGATAGGTAAATAGGAGGAGAGGAGGGTCTTCAAAAAGGGCCATGCCCGGTTCACTTTCAGAATCTGTAGGCTGAAGTGAACCATCCCGAACTGCAGGAGGGATCGGTTGATCCGCTGCTTGCTCTTCTACTGTACTTGATGTCGTGGTTGGAGGGACATCGGTAATTGCAGGAAGAATCGGTTGACGGACTTCCTGACCGTCCGGGGATGACGGTGATGTAGAAGATGATGATGATTCAGATGAAGTAGTTGAAGAAGTCTCCGCAGATTGGTGGTGCATGCTACCACCATTCGTAGGAGGACTACCTTCGATTTCAGCAGCGACTTCGGAGTGAGAAACGGGGGTATTTTCGGCGTTTTCGAAGACAGCTACGTTAGTCCAATAAAGTTTAAGGTGTTCTAGGTTAACTTTCCCTACGTTCTGCCCAGAGTTAGCGTCTTCTAACTCGTAAACAACGGGAGAGTGCTTTGCAACTATCTTGAACGGACCTGCCCATTTAGGACTCAGCTTTTTCATGAGCTGACCTGTCGTACTTGATAAAGGATGAGTTTCCATCCATACTAAGGTTCCTACCTCAAACTCGAGAGGGTCATGGCGGAGGTCATAGTATTTTTTCTGGTGTGCTTTAGCTAACTTAGACAATTCATTACTGAATGCTAATTGTTCCTTAAGAACCTTCAAAGCCTTATTACGACTAGGGTCATCATTGTCCTGAATGGGTTCTTCAATGTCTAAATCCCAAGGGAGACGTGGCTCCCGCCCTAAATTCAAAAAGAACGGGGATCGACCCGTGGTTTCATGGGGCGCGGAATTTATAGCGAACTGAAGAAGGTCAAGGGATTCATCCCATCTATCATGGTGATTCCCTACGTAAAATGATATTAATTCACCTATTACTCTATTGACTCGTTCAGTGGGATTTCCTTTAGGAGTGTAAGGGGTAGTAAACTTTGGATTGATTCTAAAGGCTCTGCAAGTCTGCAGCCAAAGTTTCGAAGTAAATTGTACCCCTCTGTCACTAAGGATAGCTTTCGGAGCTCCCCACCTAGAGATAATAGACTTAATAGCCTGTACACAAGTCTTGGCAGTAATAGTTTTTAGTGGAATCATTTCCACGAATTTAGTCATGTAATCGACGAAAACTATTAAATATTTATAATGGTGTCTACTTGAATGGAAAGGTCCCATTATGTCGACACTAATTTGGTCCCAAGGACTGGTTATTTCTGAGGGTTGCATTAGCCCTGGCTTTTTCCTGTTTCTAGCCTTAAATTGTTGGCATAGAGTACACCCTCTAACATAATCCTGGACGTCACTAATTACAGTGGGCCACCAATATCTATAAGTAACCTTACTAAGGGTCTTATCTTTGCCCCTGTGAGCTGATAAAGGGTGGTCGTGTAACAACCTCATAGCTTCTAGCCTTAATCGAGGAGGTAAATAAATCTTTTCAGGATGATTCCTGTATGGTCTTCTATAAAGGAGATAATTCTTTATTTCAAACATTTTATTCCTAACTGGGTTAGGTCCTTGCAAGGATTTAATAATAGGGGAAGCAAAAGGATCTTCCCTTTGAGACTTTCTTACGTCATCTATAGTAAAGACTGAATATAATGCTCTAGGACCTGGAGGATGTATTCGACCTTCAACAGATTCACTAGAGGATGTTGTACTATTACTACTACCGGTAGAATTTTGACTAGTACTACCATTAGTTGGATCCAAATGACTGTTTGAATTTGGAGTAGAAGAACTAAAGTTTATGCTCAAAACGTTAATCGGGGCCCTCGACAAAGCGTCCGCGACTACGTTTTCCACTCCTTTCTTATGTTTGATAGAAAAATCAAAGGTCTGGAGGTACATTGCCCATTTAACTAGCCGAGAATTTGGTTCTCTAATGTTAAACAACCACTGTAAAGCCTGATGGTCAGTGAGGACAGTTAATTTACGACCTTCTAGAAAGGGCCTAAACTTTTTGACAGCCCAACATATGGCTAAACACTCCTTCTCGCTAGTGGAGTACCTTGTTTCAGCATCTTTTAGCCCTGTACTAGCATAAGCTATAGGGACTTCTATATTATCCTGTATTTGGGAAAGAAGGGCACCTAACCCTGCATCACTAGCATCGGTAGTTAAGAGGCACGGGGAATCCCTTCTAAAGGAAGCTAAGGGGTGAGCCTTACAAATGGCTTCCTTAATTTTTTCGAACGCCTGTTGTTGTTCGAATCCCCAAACAAATTTCTGATCCTTCCTTTTAAGCTTATTAATAGGAGTTACTATTTGGGAGTAGTGGCTAATGAACCTATTATGCCAACCTGCCATCCCTAAAAATCTTTGAACTTCCTTAATATTTTTAGGAGGAGGAAATTTTTGAATGGCTTCTGTCTTAGAAGGATCCATATGCACTCCTTTTTCACTAACAATGTGACCAAATATGGTAGCTTCCTTTTGAGCAAAACGACATTTTTTTAACTGAAGGGTGAGACCCGCTTCCTTTAATCTATTTAGGACATATTCTAAACACGTTAAGTGTTGATCCCAATCTTCGCTAAGCGAGATTAAATCGTCTAAATAGTCTAATAATTGGAAGTAATCTGCGTCCCTAAAAATCTCGTCGATTAGACGCTGAAAGGAGCTAGGGGCGTTACAAAGCCCAAAAGGAAGTACATTGAACTCGTACTTTCCCATATGAGTCACGAAGGCAGTTTTTTCTCTGCTCTTAGGGTGAATTTCCACCTGCCAATACCCTGATTTAAGGTCAAGGGTTGTAATGTACTTAGGTCTTCCAACCCTAGCTAACATGTCCTCTATATTAGGCAAAGGATAAGGGTCCTTGATGGTAACTTGATTTAGTTTTCTGTAATCAATACAAAACTTATAGGGTTTACCCCGTTTTGTTTGATCAACTAAAACTACGGGCGAAGCCCAAGGAGAAACTGAAGGTCTGATTAACCCGTCATCTAACATTTCCCTTACATGTTGTTCAATAATTTTCCTTTTCTGGTCATTCACACGATAAGGTTGAGATTTGATGGGCGGGTTATTTCCCGTATGAATCTCATGGAAGACTAACCCTGTTCTTCCTACCTTATCAGAAAACAACTCAGGATATTTCAATAAAAGGGCTTCTAGTTGATGGCGTTGCTCATCAGTGATAGGGGCTGCAGAAACTGCGTCCCTAATACTATTTACAATCTCCTTATCTATGGGATCCTTTTCTGATGGTAAAGAAAAATGGATCCTTAAGTTACCCACTAAGCATTGAGATGACTCAAAATCTAATTTGACCCTGTTTTCTTCAAGAAAATCTTGACCCAATATAAAGTCACTATTAAGGGAAGGAACTATGTAGAACTTAAATTTGAATTGTTTCTCACTGTCAATTGACTTAAGAGTAAATTCTAACTCGTGAGAACCTTTTGTAAACGTATAACGGCCGTCGCCCCAAACTACACAGTCTAATTCTTCATCTTCAGGTAACTCTGAAGAATTTCTATGTTTACAGATTTTCTGCCAGTGGTCAAGACTAACAAAAGAGGCATCGGCCCCGCTATCTAATTTAGCGTGAACTGTCGCGTGTTCAAAAGTAACAGGAATAGTAACTCTTTTATAAACCGAACCCTTCCGGACGGATTCAATCCTCAAGGGAAACGCGACACGCTTCTTACTAGGAAAATTTATTGGGCGCCGGGAGAGGGACCACGTGGGACCTCTCCCGTCTGGGCTTCCCCCGACTGGATCATATTTTTATTTGGACAATCGGGTGCAAGATGACCAGGTTCCTGACAACTGTAACAGGTGATCGTACGTGTAGAGGGGTAAGACAAGGCCAACTGACGACCTGGGGACTTAGATCTCTGATTATAATATCTATTATAAGATCTTTGACCTCTATTTGAAAAGTTTTGAGATCTAGCTTGAGACCTAGAGTCTAAGGGTTTCAAGGGATATTCCCATTTAGGATGTGATGGGGAAGTAGGACAAGGGCTTTGACAATGCCCGGGGGAACACTAACTATGGGCTGAGCCTTTATTGGCTGGGCAAGAGGACTCTGCTTTAACCTTAGGTTTTGGGGGAGATTTCCTCTTTTCCCTTCTCTCAGCATTCTTTTTCCTGACTTCAATATCCTTTTCTATGGTTTTACAGGAATTTCTCAACTGTTCCATAGTAGTAAATTGAAGGAAAAGGAGGGGAGTTCTAAGTTCATCTTTTAAATTACTCTTTATTATAGGAACTAATTCCTTTTCGGAGAGGGGATGGGTCATCCATAGATTCAGCTTCATAACTTCCCCGAAGAATTCCTCTACCGATTCCTTATCTTTCTGACTTCTATGGTTTATTTCTATCTTAAGTTTAGAATCAGCTTCGGAATCTCTAAACTGAACCTTAAAATGTCTCTTAAACGTATTCCAAGTTAAATGAGGATGGGAAGGTCTTAAGCTACACATTTCGTCATATTGACGGACTAAATCCCTGTACCAATGCAAGGCACGTCCTCTTAAAAGGAGAGGTAATGCAGCTAATCTTTCTTCATTTGATAGCTTGTGAAATTTAGCATACTCCTCAAAAGCAGCTAAAAATTCAGTGGCATTATCGTTAGACGATCCCATAAAGGTTAACCTTTCTGGCGGTTCAATAGGGGCTTTTCCCGTTTGAGGAGTTGAACCTCTATTTATTAACATGGGTAAATCCCTAACTAACCTATCAAAACTAGTAGCAAGAGCTTTTTGTATTGCTACATTTTGGTTTGAATTATCCGCCAGTGTTTGGAGCAAGGGCAATATAAAAGCTTTTAATTCCTCTTCGGGAGTGTCTGGTCCTAATTGAGGAATTTGTCGGGACGGAGAATATTGGGTTCCGATAGTTCTAGTTTCTGGTTTAGGCAAAACATTAGCAGAACTAATTTTTGGCTTAACAATTGTGGACTCTGATTTAGGAGGATCAAGGGAATTTATCCCAGTTTGAGGAGGGAAATTAGAGGGAGTTAAACATCCCTTAGGGGCAGGAATACTCTTATGAGGGAATAACAAGTAAGGAGAGAAGTTAGGCTCTGAAGAGGCTGCAGCCCTCTTCTTCGTCTCTCTCTTCCTCAATACGAAGCTTCCGGTTAAAGTCTTCCAAGGTATCATCTGTTTCAGGCGGTGCTAGCATGTCGCCATCGTCTTCTATAGACGTAAACAGATCTTCTTTTGATTTATCTTCCCTTTTCTTTAAGATTAAGTTCTCGTCCTCATCCTCAGATGTCTGAGGCGATCTCCATGTTTGATTGTTAGCGTCCGAGTAAGCCATGATTTATTTAATTAGTTTACAAAAATCAAAACAATTTACATCAATCAAGTTAGGTCAAATTTATACAATATAAACAGTAAGTTATCTAAATTCAGTAATTTTTTAACAAAGATAATTTTATTTCTTAATTTAGTGTTTAATTTATTCCTGATTAATTTAGATTTAATTCAGTACAATTATCTTTACAAAATTTAAACTATTTACCAATGTGGAAGCCAAAGCTTAAAGCCACATGGTGGGCGGATATCTTTACCGACAATGATAAACAGTTTATAAGGGACTGACCGAGGCTTAGTCGAGTCCCTGTTCGGGCGCCATTTTATGTAACCCTCCGTAGAATAATTTAACTAAGGGAGAAAGTCTCCCGAGGGCCATAAAAAGAAATAAAGACAACTTACTTTAATAGTCCAAAATAAGAAGACAATTCGTCTTTAGTTTATTAACGATAACAACTAAGGGATAATGATCCCGTAACCCAACTTGGTTAATACAAAATAACTCCGTATCAATGTTACAAAAGGAGAGAACTAGTCTCTTCAACAGTCAACAGTAGAACTGATAACACAACTGATAACATATTCTATATTACAACTGTGGAAGGGGGAGTGGCTTGTAACATGGAGGCTAGATATGCCCTGCCAGAACCAAGGAGTGGAAGCTCCAAAGATTCTGGCAGCCATGTTACAACATAAAAACTTTTTTTTTAGGACTGCGCAACAAAACTACTTTTTATGCCATTAGTTTATGAGATAATAAAGATTAAATATGCTGTTTTTCAAAATCACTGTTTTCTTGTTTCGTTGAATTAAAGAATTTAAAAAAATATTTTACTTGCGAGATTGAAATGGGAGAAAAGAGTTTTTAGTCTTCAAAACTAAAAAAACACAAGGTTGGTCTCACGATTCTGCTCCTGCTAATATAAACCCAGAGCAGAAAATATGAAAATTAACGTTTTTTATTATCACGAGCGTGATAACTTAACGATTACTTAACACATGTCGTTCATATAATATCTAACGAAAAAATGTCGCGCCATCATTTTCCCCCGGTTTTCTAATTAGCACGAGCAGAATCACGAGACCAACGCCGCTATTTGTTCAAGGTTTGATGACAAATAAGACTTTTCGACTATCTCAATCTCGCACGTATTGACGCGTAACTTTGACACTAACCCTTTAATAGCTCGCAATAACTCGATAAAAAGTTACAAAATGATCCCTAAGTCATTTATTGTTGAACAAATGACAAAACATTTAAGAAATGAGTGATTCCATGATTTTCATCATCAGAAAGTGGATCAATTGGGATATCAAATGGGGGTTGATATTGATTCTCGGGTATAATTATATTATTTTGTGTTTCTATTGAACTAAAATGGTTGTCGTCATCAATACAGTAGAGTGATGGATTAGCAAAATATTCTTCATTTTCTTCATTCCTCCGAATTTCATCCAATCGATTTGGAGACCAAAGCTGAAGTGGAGTTGACCGGTGTTCAGTTCTTAGCGAATGGTGATTCCATTCAGTTTGAAAAAATTCGCACGATCTTCTTAATCGAGGTAGGAAAGCGAAGTGTAAACAAAAAATGTGAATTTCGTTTGTTTGGTGCAAAATTCCAATGTCCTGCATATGTTGAAATAGGGCTTTATAGTATGCAGACACCACGCGATTTACTTCAGACCACAGCCTTTCAATTCTTGTGTTGTGCACACTTCATCCAGTTATAAAGCTTCCTCTATTTAAACCAAGGTTAGTCAACATAAACCTTGCCACATCGACGTTTTCGACACCCATATAACCACGCACACGAGATGGCAACCCAAAATTTCCGACACTTTCAACGAATAATCCCAAAACAGTATCAGCCCTATTGTTTGTCGCGCAATGTAAGTGCAACAAGTACCTACTAAAACCGTCTTGATGATTAATTCTTTCCAGAAGTCGTCGCAATTCTTCGTTCATTCGCAACGAGATCATGTTACGGAAGGTCGAATCCCAAATGTCCTCGTCCCAAATTTCTTCGCGAATGCAAAGAGACGACGCCAATGACAAAGCCTAACACGCAAACGAATGACGCATTCCTTTTCTTTCACGACATTGTGAGACAAAATACTTAATTTGGGGAATGAGAAAGTGTTTGACAAGACCTCTAAAGGATAAGGTAATTGCAATTCCTCCAACTGCGAAACGAAGATCAGGTCACTCAAGTATTCTCCAAGTTTTTGAGGCGTTTTGCCGACGATTTGAATTGTCGAAGGTCTAAGTACGGAAGACCAGTAGAGTGCTACTAGGAATATTGTAGTAACGTCACACCCTCTTATCTCTTACCTTTCTTCTGGCAACCATATTGGAAGTCGTGAGCTTCCACTGACATTGATGTTCTTCGCGAAGTGGTGTTACAAACGTAAGACTGCTGAACAAATTACAATTAACATGTAAAGTGTAAGCATGTTTATTGCTCGGGCTTCTGTACCGTATTTTCGGAAATATCGAGCGCCGAAGTTTGAGGAAAAAAAACGTGGCTCAAATATTTTAACGTGACTACCGTATCTCGATTTTCTGTACCGGGAGAACCCCTAACCCTCGATTTTCTGTAAAAAGTAGAACCGAATTTTTAAGACGACTCGCTTCTCTATTGTTATTCGGTTGCGAGTCATTTTCTGTACCAGGAGAACCCTCTAGCAGAAAATCCGGCCTTTAATTGCAATTTTTAGTGGAGTTTTCGATTCTCATTTTACGCTAAGTTTTGAATTTATCGCCTTTGGAGATAATTTAAATTAGCTTAAGTGTGAAAGAGAAAACATGCGGCTTTACCAACGGCTAGGGTAGATACAATCTTAATCAAGAACATCATTTAAGAGTTATCTGAGTTTTCATACAAAAAAATGTATATTTTGGTTTAATTTCACGTTAATTACACTTAATTGCGTTGAAATTAACTTGTCGTCAGTGCTCATTAAGCTTATAAAATGACTTTTGATAAATAATTCACCTTAACTCTAATGAATGACCAAAAGTTATCGTAAATCAATGACCAAAAGTCATCGTAAATCAATGACCAAAAGTCATCGTAAATGAATGACCGAAAGTCATCGTAAATCAATGACCAAAAGTCATCGTAAATCAATGACCAAAAGTCATCGTAAATCAATGACTAAAAGTCATCGTAAATCAATGGCCAAAAGTCATCGTAAAT
Source organism: Phalangium opilio (assembly GCF_054372755.1). Taxonomy (NCBI): domain Eukaryota; kingdom Metazoa; phylum Arthropoda; class Arachnida; order Opiliones; family Phalangiidae; genus Phalangium; species Phalangium opilio. The sequence goes on from NW_028324167.1 coordinate 400,089, forward strand.
CAATGACCAAAAGTCATCGTAAATCAATGACCGTTTAATATCAATACCTTAAACTGTGCCAGCGTAATATGCATAGTTACACCAAAATGCATAAACCTTCAGTAGAACCGCATTGGATTAAAACAATTTCGGTTTTAACTTCAAACCAATTTAAATTTCATGCCGTCAGCGGTTACTAACTCGTCCATCATCTTATTTGCCGATGATGCAAAACTTTACCGTCCCATCCGCGACTTGGTTGATTGCCTTGCTTTTCAACTCGACCTTGATGCTGTGGTTGTGTGAGGTATAGCCCATGGCCTCACCTTTAACGTCGCGAAGTGTGCCGTTTTACGTCTCGCGGCCGGCGCAATCCGCTATTCAATTACACCATCAACGGTCACTGCATCCCCACCACGAGTAGCGAAAGAGACCTCGGGGTCCTACCGTCCTCCCCTCCTCAAAAGCGACTCAATAGCCTGACTGGTCTTATTCGCCGCAATGTACACTTTCGGTCTCCCAAATTGATCGCAACAACTCCCTCACGCTCCCCGTAATCTCTCTCATTAAAATTTATTGAGAGCTATAGTTCAAGAACGACGTGAGAATTGAGTACACTCGTATTTGCAGTCCATCTTCCTAATTAGGCTGTTCTAAGACTTCGACAGCGTCTCACCAGGCGTTGCTTTTTTCGAGAATCTATGACGTTTCACTTACGTCACTTCATGACAAGCTCTCAGTAACCATTGCCAAAGTTATGGAACATATCTTATGAACTTATGCAAGAACTCATATAAAACCTAAGCCATCTGGGTCGTTATACTTTAGCCAATATGGCGGCAATGCAACCCACCTGTAATAGTAGAGCACCAATAGAACCTTTTCAAGGGCCTGGTGTTTTGACCACCTGGTTTCCTTTACTCGGAACGTACTATATGTGGATCCAAAGACGTCAGATATGGCTTCAAACCTAAGAACTTTAGGTGGACAGTTAACTTCGAAGCCCTATCTAACAACAACATTGGATTCACATGCCAGATGTTCCATCGTAACCCAAAGTCAAGCGGACGATACCGCGACCCCCTCCCTCCTTTGAAAAGGCTCCATTATATATAACATGAAAACTTTAACGAACCTGAAGGTATGCAGGATGTCTTGTACAACAGGACAAGCTTGTTTATAATTTCTCTCCTTCGCGTTGTAACCATCATTGTGGTAATGAATTAAGTCGTCCAAATACTCAAACCTCAGACCACCTACCCATGGACAGGCATGAGGATAGGGAGCTAGGTTAGCAAAGTATAACGCCTGCCGAAAGCGCCGCGGTGGCGGCTACTGGAAATTCATCTCCACAAACAGACTCGCGTTAAAAATATTCATTCTTGCTCCCTCAAGAATAGTGGTTTAATAATATAATAGGCGTCAATAGATGCCAAAAATCTTATGAATGTGACAAAGTGAGTAAACCTTTATCATTCGTTTATTTTTAGTTCATCTCATTAATGATTTATAAACGTTATATTTATAATAGTTTAGTAAATATAACTCTGGGTTACTTTACAAGACGAATATAACATTAAGCCTTGGCCAAAAAACGAATTTTGTCTCTTTAAATGATCACGAGTCACTTGTGGAGATATATTGCGGTCCGCCGACACATGAGGGCGCGTGCTACGCGTTTCAATTTGAAAACCGCGGTTTAACACGGGGATGCCTGTCCATGGGTAGGTGGTCTGAGCTCAAACACTTTCAAGTCTCTTTCGCTTAAAAAAATTACAAAATACAGATTTACCATAAAAAGCAACCTCGTGGGCGCAAATGGTAAACATGTCCATGCCATCAGCTGCAATTCAAACATCTCCAAATAAATTAAAATCTTTCATTAAGTCGTAAATACGAGAATGTATAAATAGTAGCACCAGAAATATATAATACTTCTCTGCCTTTCAATTTAAAGTGATAGCCAATCTGGAACCTTTATTATCACGTAAGCAAAATGTGGTACGTGTTATACCCCACCCAAAACACGTTTCATCATATTGAGCTAGGTTATATGGCAAGATGCGCATTCTTAACTGCTACTATGTATACATTCTTGACAATGATTTATAATTACTTATTGAAATGATAAATCCAAGGTGTTTTGAAATGCTTTCGAGTGTCAAGTTTCAGTGGCGCCGCCAGGGGGTAGGCTGGGTAGGCTACAGCCTACCCGTAAATTTCAGAAGGGGCCCCGAAATTAGGTTCCAACAATACTAAAACACCATTATTACAATATTATGACCTACAAGACAATTTAGTTTTACAACGTTTCATAAGGATGATGAGCATTTGATTTTTACTAGAGATGGCCGATACCACAGGCTTAACCCGATACCGATCGATACCGGTGCAAAAATGAACCGATACCGATATATGCTCACTATGATCCAAAACCCGATACCGATATTTTTAGTAGTTCAGTGCAACTTACATATGAATTAAAAATACTCTTTTATAATTTAAAGAGTAATTTCATGAATTATACTACTAAGTACAATGTTTAGAGGTACTTCCAAAATAATATCATTGCTTGTCTTTTTGAACTAGTATATGCTGAGAGGCCCTTTTATACTTATACTTTTAAGTAATTGTTAGTGAGTTTTCATTGAATTATTGAAAGCAAAATGTTAAATTTATTAAAAATTTGAAAAATATTTGCGAAGCTAACTTTCAGTTTAAAAATATGGTGATATAAAACATTTTTTTAGTTTTATCAACAGTTTTATAGCTATTTTCGCTTATTAATTATTAGATAGACTAAATTCAGGTTCTTTTTATTTAAATGAGAACTGATCACGATTGACATTCATAGAAATGAGAAATTATCACCATCAATACGTTACTGAAAGACCTAAAATGTCATGTAGCACCATCTAACGCGCATTTTAAACGAGTATCGGTTTAGTATCGTATTAAACCGGGAAGCCCTCACATGAGCCTTTTCCGTATGAGCGTAGTTCCCTAAATAGCGGTTTCCCGAAATGGCAGTTTACCCGTTATAGCAATTACCGATACCGTGGTTCTCCTTAACGCGGCGTACCGTTACAGCAGTTCTCTAAAGAGAAGCAAAACAGATATGCGAAAAACGATAGTTCTTTTTATGGTGTAATCTGGGTTAGATGAACTCAAATAGAACTAGGTCAGATATGGATAATTTGGTTGGGTTAAAGTTGATTATTTTCAGCTAAATATTATTTGGTCAGGTCAGGTTAGGATAGGCTGTGTTGGGCTGCTTTCGGTTAGGTTTTGTTTCGTTTAGTTAGACTTAAGCTAGTAATATTTGGAAATAGTGTAACAATGTTACGCCTTTTTCAAGATATTGTTGTTTATCTTTATTGACTTCCCAAATGATAATATGCCTTTTCCAAAAAATTACTGTTCACAATTATCGACTTCCGAAATGAGATAAGCTTTCTCGAATTATTTCTCTATCCTGGTATGAGATTTGTCAACTGATGCAGCCTGAAGAATTTTATAATATTTAAGTGTACTTAAAAAAATTCAAAAACACTATCCGTTAGTAGGTCACATTATTGATTAAATGATCACAGAAAAAGGTAGTTTTTGAAACCAACGAATATAGCTGTATTGTTAAGAAATGCTCAACAATCAACACAAACACTACTATGCCCCAAAATAGCAGCCGCTTTTTCTAAAACAGCAGTTTTGAACAACGGCGCTGTTTTTTGGAATTCTGGTTGCTATTTCGAGAACTGCTCTACCGGGAAATGCTCATACGAGGTACACTACTATCGGGAAACTGCGAGTATCGGTGCCGATACCGATATGGTATCGGTAACGCTTCATACATAATTTTTACAATATTCTAGAATATGGAAAATGGGTTAACACACTCGTGGTAAAAGTTTTTCACTAGCATAAAAAGTTTTCTAGCTTTTTGATTTTTTGTTTCGTGCTCTTTAACCCTCTTCTCTCTCATTCCTTCAGCTAACATATAACTTCTATGTCAGACTTCTTTTGGTAAACCGACTTAACTTTTCCTCACCACATCGACAGTGTACAATGACCTCATAGGGGGCTTAACTGAAAATCCCCCTCAGCTTCCGCTATCACTCCGACTTGGTGTTTTTATTATTTTCGCAAACTATAGTTTTTATAATAATATGTCTATTGTCTGGTAATACTGAACTTTAATATCAATGATATGATAAAAATAGTTGTTATTTTAATATTATCGGCGCTGTGGAACTAGATTTTTCTCTTGAAATTTTATAAGGGGCCCCAAATCTTCCTTAGCCTATCTCCAAAAATATCCTGGCGGCGCCACTGTCAAGTTTACAATGGGTCCATTAGCAAATCTAAAATACTCTTTTGGACGGTATTCCTTAAGCTATTTAGTGTGCAATTAACATTAAAATATTGCCAAAGTCATGAAAAACTATCTCATAACGTTACGTTCATACCACGAGTCTTCTGTCGCAATGTTTATACCACGAGTCTTCTGTCGCAATGTTTATACCACGAGTCTTCTGTCGCAATGTTTATACCACGAGTCTTCTGTCGCAATGTTTATACCACGAGTCTTCTGTCGCAATGTTTATACCATGAGTCTTCTGTCGCAATGTTTATACCACGAGTCTTCTGTCGCAATGTTTATACCACGAGTCTTCTGTCGCAATGTTTATACCACGAGTCTTCTGTCGCAATGTTTATACCACGAGTCTTCTGTCGCAATGTTTATACCACGAGTCTTCTGTCGCAATGTTTATACCACGAGTCTTCTGTCGCAATGTTTATACCATGAGTCTTCTGTCGCAATGTTTATACCATGAGTCTTCTGTCGCAATGTTTATACCACGAGTCTTCTGTCGCAATGTTTATAAAATCGCAACATTGGATTGATTCGATGGCTTAACTTTGGAGGTCCTAAAATGCGACGCGTTTCAAATTATTAAAATGACATATGGATAGCGTAAACTTCATACTTCTAAGGCTTAGCAAGCCCTTTACAAAATGGCGAGCTGTTATTTCGGTCCAATTTCCGTCCGTATATCCGATTTTTAAGTCACCAATGGATATATCATTTGAAAGAGTGGAATATCTTTCTTTGAAGCTCTTGCCTTAACCATGTCTTAAAATAGTAAATAAGTTAATTACAGATAAAGCTTTTAAAGGTTTTTTTACCCATTTTAGTGGCGTCGTGAACGCCGGCTTCTGAGAGCGTGTTAGCATTTTCGTTACTTATTCTCGGTTTCCATTCTTGCAACATGAGTTTAACCTTTTCGCATAATTTAACTGTGAAGAAATGTCAGGTTTAAATATTAGTGATACCAGGAATACATAGATTATTTTCCACTCGGAATCTTTAAGATAGGGATGTCAAAAACCGCCCGGTTTATCCGAAAACCGGTTTTTTCAATCCCGGAGCACCGGTTTTTACCGGTTTTTTAATTCTTCGGTTTTAACCGGTTTTTTAAAATGAAAACCGAAAACCGAATCGGTTTTTTTTTAATTCACAGAATTAAAAGTTTTCCATTTTCGTCACTTAATGTTACTTAGCTTCGGTTGGCTGCTAACAATCTACCACCATGGAGCAATATCAAAGGAGACATAGATGCGTATAATGCAATTTTAAAGGAACTTTCGTTCTCACTCCAAGAAAATTACTCCATCTATCGAGTAATTTTTCATTGGCCTATTCTAGAATGCCAATGGAAAACGGCATTACTTAACACCAATTGGTACTAACAGGAATACGTACTAACTAATCGGTACTAATAGAATAATTTCGGTTGAGAGGGGGAGTGAACTGTGTATCCCCAACGTTAGGGGCAACTTTGTACTAGAGAATACTATTTGCCCCCGGAAGGGGAGGGGAGGGGGGGATATCACTAAGGTGAGAGATAGAGGGTTATGACGTTTCCCTATATGGGAAAGAAATTACTCTATATGGCTGCCAGAAGTAGTATAACAAAGCTAGAAATATGAATGACTGATCTGATTTCTCGAGTATATCCTGTATATTCCTCAGTACATATTTTTGCAAAAATTATGAACAGTAAAAGCAGCGATTGTGATTGGAACAAGGTAAGAGATAGAGGGTTATGACGTTGCCGTATATGGGAAAGATATTACTCTATATTTGGTCTTTGAGTTTACGTTGGAGTATCGCATTTTTCAACATTTATCATAAACGACCGGTTATAAACCGGTTTTTTGAAAAACCGGTTTTTTTGTCCAGTTTTTTGAATTGGTTAAACCGGCCATTTAAATATACCGGTTAACCGAAAACCGGTTTTTTTCTGGGAAGTTGACATCCCTACTTTAAGAGGCCATAGACCCCCTACTAATATCTGATTGAAAGTAAGGGGAACCGCCAGCTCCATCTTCCTCGCGTTTCATTGGCTATTCACCATATACAGGACCACCGTCGACCCCAAGTTTACTCGTTCACAACACGTAAAAATAACTTGTTTACATTTGGGTTCGGCGCTCGTGGGTCGCGGGAGTCATTGCGCGGGTCAATATCACGTGGTTTTCAAGTTCAAATATAATACGTACTAGCTGTTACCCGCGGCGTCGCTCGCGTGTAATAAGAAATTCCATCAAAAAGTTGTAAAGAAAGGGTAAATTTTACTGATGACTTATATTTTCGTAGCACCCTATGAGCGAAGGCACTCCAGGGTTCGTACAAAATTTTAACATTGAAAATCCCTGACTTTTCCAGGTTATCCCTGACCAAATTTTGGAAATATCCCTGACCATTTTAAGGTATTTACCAGAGCCCACTTTTCACACCTGGCTCATATTTAGCATTGCTCGAATCATGGTTTGATATACCAAACGAAATCCCTGACATATCCCTGACTTTTTAGGAAATTTTTTTAAATCCCTGACTTATTCCCCTATTTTTCATATCCCTGACTTATCCAGGTTTTCAAGGTTATCTAGGTTATCCAGGTTCCGTACGAACCCTGCACTCGGCGTTGCCCGTCAGCCCGTTGGGACATTTTTTTATTACTTTTCACGCGGACATTATTCCATAAAGAAGGGTTTTTAGGTTTTGGCCGCCATTTAAAAAGATGGCAAAAATCGAGCCCGAAGGACCATTCAGCCCGTCTTAATATTAAAGCAAACCAGTGTACTAAATATTTGTGAAATCGGTTGAAACGCGCGGACTTTGTTGCGTAGAGAAGATTTTTTTACATTTTTGGGCGCCATTTTTTAAGATGGCGGCGTATTGGAAAAATCTTTCTTAGTACGCGCCTACTACGTATGAGTAACGTTCCTGCAAATTTTCAGCCTTCTAGGGCTAGCGGTTTGGGTTGGGCGTTGATTATCAGTCAGTCTGTCTGTCAGTCAGTCAGGACTTTGATTTATATAGATATAGATGACATCAGGGGTGACGATTTCTAAACGTCTTCCCCTTTAATTCAAGCAGAAAGGCCTAGAAAATGACCAAGTAGAAGGAATCTATGTATTCCTGATATGACAAATCACAAGGTAATAATGACATCATTAATGTTAGTTCACTATTACCTTGTGCTTATTTAAATCAGAGCTGTGCTAATTAGCTGACTACTAATTGAATTAGAATTAGAAATTAGGTAAATATTTATGAACTAATTAATTAGCCAATTTGCAATTAGACATAGAAACTAATTAAATTCAATTAGAAATTAGCCATTTATTTATCAAACTAATTAAATTAGAATTACTAATTTCTAATTAATTACTTGTCTAATTAAGGAAAAAAAGAAACCATAAGTAAATATAAAAGTTTAAAAGCGCCCATGGATTTAGTACTTTGGTAATGCAAAGTTTAATGGTTTAATGCCATTGAAAAACGGGTACGGAAGCCGTGAATTATTCACGAAAAATGAGACAAGCCTCGAGCCTTCCGTCATGTTAAAATTTGTCTCATTTCTTCATTTTCTTGCCACAGTTCCAATAATGGACTCTGAGTAGTAAATCCATGGGCACTGCTATAAATTCGAGTAGGAAAAACACTCAAAATTTCGAAATGGGACAATTACGATTTACGAAATTTTCTACTAGTTCTAGTATTCTCTCATGTTTTGAGGAGCTGAAATATTCAAATAGAAGACTCAAGAGTTAATTCCTCGATTTTTAGTTTTTACTAAATTAAAAGATTAATTGAAAATCCAATTGGCTAATTAGTTAATCCTAAATCTAATTAAATTTTAATTAGATAATTACCTTTCCTTTTCATACTAATTAATTAGAATTACTTCTCATTTAGCACTAAGGTAATTAAAATTCAATTACCATTTTCAATTAGTAAACGTTGCTAATTAATTAGAAATTCAATTAGCTAACTAATTAATTAGCACAGCTCTGATTTAAATATAGATACATTCCTGGGAAGTTGATTTTGATAAAAATTGTTTCTAAGCAAAATAAAATTTTTCTTTTGTTAATTTTATATACTTTTCCCTGAATCATGACTGTTCAAAATATTTTTAGTGATGGCTGGTAGTGTCTGAATCATGCTTTTAACGAGTCTTGGAGGTGGATTATTACAGGGTTCATACAAACCTGGAAAACCTGGAAAAATCAGGGAAATAAATAGTTGACATAAACCTCGTGGAAAATTCAGGGAAATAAATAGTTGACATAAACCTCGTGGAAAATTCAGGGAAATTTCCAATTCTTAGTAAAATTTAGGGAAATTTGCGTCAAACAGGGGCCGAGTAATTAAGCAAAATGTTCTTGAACATACCCTGCATAGGATTAACGTTACACTATACTTTTAGAGGCTCATAACTCTGCTTATATTAGAGATACGGGATGTCCTTTGAGTATGTTATAGTCCAATTTGTCCCCCATCCAACCATACTAAAAACTTGGGGCTACGACAAACAGAGGCCGAGTAATTAACCAAAACGTAAACAAACAACCCACTCCATAGGAATAGCATTACACTGAACTTCGAAGGCCCATAACTCTTGTTCTATTAGATATACGAGGATCTTATTTGAATATGTTATAGCTCTTTTTGCTCCCCATACAAGGATAATTTAAACTTGAGGCTACGTCAATATCTTCGTCAACTTATTTTTTGGCTCACCTGTTATTAGGTTACTTTTGATTTTTAACAATAAACTTTGAGGCTCGTAACTCTGGTTCTACTAGAGATACGGGGATGTCCTTTTGAGTTTCTTATAGTCCAATTTGTCCCCCATCCAACCATACTAAAACACTTAGGGCTACGACAAACAGGGGCCGAGTAATTAAGCAAAATGTTCGTGAACATACCCTGCATAGGATTAACATTACATTACACTATACTTTTAGAGGCTCATAACTCTGCTTATATTAGAGATACGGGGATGCGATTGTAAGCGTAAATTTGAACCAATTCGCAATCTCCGGTATCTTTTAGCTCTTGTACATGAGATCTTGAAAAGTCGTATCTTGTAGCAGTCGCGAAGTTCTTGTAAATTGCCTTTCCACGTTTCTCACATTCAATTTGAATATCGCCATCCATACACAGTTCCGAAACATCACTTGAATCTTCAGATAGTAATTCTTCATTTGAATAAACGTATTGGAGAATTAGCATCAAGGTGGAAGTAATCTTAAAAGATAAAAGAGGTTTATGTCAACGATTAGAATAGAATGAAACCGTATTTAAAACTCCCAGAGAAAAAGTTGCACATTTTTACTCTGTTTACTATGGTTATGAAATCTCATACCTAGTTATTTAGTGGGATGCGCACGAATAGGCAGGGGCGTCGGGACTCGGAAGTGTTTTGAAGTTGGGGGGGGGGGGGGCTCGGGCTCCGATGAAGACCAAGGAGGATGTATGGGATGACGCCCCAAACCTGCTCCGGAGCGTCTTTTGAAAGCTGTTGTCGTAATTTACACAAGTATAATTTTAAATAGTATAATTATAGATATACACCGGGGATGAGGCATGAAACAAATGCTTAAGAGGATTGGGATATTCACCGGGGCACTACCGACGTTATATACAAGGCCCATACAGGCTCACTTCGAAGGGGGGGTCCCTCAGCCATATATATTTGATTTGTGTGGTTGATAGATGGCGCTTATTCGTCTCTTTAAATCGGGGGTCGTTTCTAAAGAAAGGTTGTTAGGGTATGGTTTTTATTTAATAAAGTTAATAAGTCAACCAAAGATATTTTCCAAGGAATTTTTTTGAAATATTAATTTTAATTATGAAGGATTTTTGAATTATTATCACGTTGTTGTATGAATCAGTTTATTTTAAAAGAAAATAATCACATTTTGTTTGTTTAGTTATCACTCAATATCACTTAAGGTTTTAGCTAATATCACTTTCGGTTTTAGCTAATATCACGTTTAGTTTTAAAGGAACTTTAGACCTAAAGATTTAACTATTTTGTAGCTAAATCCACAAAACAAATACAGATATACAGTCTTCTAAACTTTGATAACTTTTCTATTTTGAGGTTTTGAATATAATTTTTTAAACTTTGCCTTACAGTCAGTTTCATCTCTCGCATAGGTGTACAGCAGAGGTCTAACAAATTTTTCTAACAAAAGTTTAGGAAGATTACGGTAGGATTTCTCAACGGGCGTTTCTTGAACCAGAGGTAATCGCGGTAAGCGACTGCTTACTTCAAATTTTGAAGGGGGCCTAATTTTGGAGGAAGGGCCTCATTTTGATTTACAAAAATACGATTTTACTGAAAATATTCAAAAATTAAAAAAAAGCTATATAGCGCTTTCTTTACGAACCTTGGCCCGTATGGGCCTTGTATATAGCGTCGGTAGTGACCGGGGATGAGGCATGAGAGTGTAAGGGGATATTAACCTGGAATGAGACTATGCATAAGGTAATCAAGTCACCGTATTTCTCAAGGGGTGAGACTACTATTAAAGAAATTCAGAAAGTATAGCAAAAATATACTTTACAATTTTTTGTAATGCAGTAGGTCTTAAAATATAGAAATTTTTTATTTTTAATCTAAAATTTAATACCTAAATGAATACAAACTAAGAAAATTAAAAACCAACATTTCGTTATAGCAGGGGCTTGAGCCCTCCCTGCCCCCCCGGTTCCGACGCCACTGCGAATAGGCAGTGCACGCGATTCCATGGATAATGCAATCGCAAAGGGGGGTGGTAAAAACGACAGCTTTGATCGGTCAAAAATCGTGGCAAGAGGACGGTTTTCAAGTTCAGCATAAAGCTAGGGTTCGAAAAGGAATTGTGCAACGTATATCTTATAGAGCTATTTCAGTGGGGGAAGAATTTCGTCTGCTACGAAAATTGGGCCTGCCTTTGAGTGTAGGGCGGACATTTTGTGAGGGTTTTCTCTATGGGCAAATAGCATTGATGACGTAGCCATTACCCCCTCTGAAATAGCTCTATTAGTGTTTGTGGAGTTAAGCCCGAATTCCATAGTCCCTATTCATAATTTGCTTCGAAAAAAAGTGTGTTCGGACCTGGGTGGGAAATAAGGTTTTTTCTAAAACTGGACATTAGGCCAGCGACCCCCCTGGCCTCGAATAAATAAACTGGTCTATGACCGTTGACCAGGGCGCGTCGTCTGCTACACTAAAGAAGTGGATATTACTGGAAAATTATAATAGTTGAGTTAATGTCTGGACTCTGGTTACCTTTGAATTTTCTTAGTAGTCTCGTGGACCATTGACGCCCCTCCGATTTAATTTTTCAACTGTGCCACCGCCTTCTTTCCCACGCTGGTTCGGACTTACGACTGTAGATATTTTACGCGAAAAAGTGTGTAAAATCTTAAATGTAGTGCACCCGCCAAGCTGAGTACTCTGAAACTATCATTTAAGCACAGTACATTTACCGAGGGGTCGGACGTTTAGGAAAAGTGTACGGGATTTCGAAATCCAATTTGATTTCTTAGGATATTGTTTGATTTCATCGGATTTCGTTTCATTTCATCGGATTTCGTTTGATTTCATCGGATTTCGTTTGATTTCATCGGATTTCGTTTGATTTCATCGGATTTCGTTTGATTTCATCGTATTTCGTTTGATTTCGTCGGATTTCGTTTGATTTCGTCGGATTTCGTTTGATTTCGTCGGATTTCGTTCGATTTCGTCGGATTTCGTTTGATTTCGTCGGATTTCGTTTGATTTCGTCTCGATTTCGTTTGATTTCGTCGGATTTCGTTTGATTTCGTCGGATTTCGTTTGATTTCGTCGGATTTCGTTTGATTTCGTCGGATTTCGTTTGATTTCGTCGGATTTCGTTTGATTTCGTCTCGATTTCGTTTGATTTCGTCGGATTTCGTTTGATTTCGTCGGATTTCGTTTGATTTCGTCGGATTTCGTTTGATTTCGTCGGATTTCGTTTGATTTCGTCGGATTTCGTTTGATTTCGTCGGATTTCGTTTGATTTCGTCGGATTTCGTTTGATTTCGTCAGATTTCGTTTGATTTCGTCAGATTTCGTTTGATTTCGTTTGATTTCGTCGGATTTCGTTTGATTTCGTCGGATTTTGTTTGATTTCAGAATTCAATAAAATCCAATGGATTTCGTCGGATTTTGCTATTTTTACCGTGTTTTCGACGGATTTTGCGATATTTCACGATTTCTTTACTGATTTTGTGATTTTGCTTCTGATTTTGCGATTTCTTTGTTGATTTTGTGATTTTTTTTACTGATTTTATGATTTTGTTGCTGATTTCGGATTTTTTATTTGATTTCGAAATCAGCCTTGATTTCGGATTTCTTAAATTGGATTTCACGGGTAGCGTACGGGATTTCATGAATGACCGACCCCTCGACATTTACACACCATAATCAACAGAATTGGGATTATTATCAAACATTTTCTGAATTGTTTCATGACAATAGCCGACTGTTCCTGGAATATTCCGTTTACGTTATGGTTATGTAATTCGTGTTATACAAATAAAATTTATATTTTAAAAATTCGCGCCTATAACATCATCTATAAAGTCAAAACCGTATATAGTACTGTAAATTCAGGTACTCATATGTAACAAAACCCCTCGCGAGATACTTTTCTCTTCCTAGTTGAAACTGCGTGAAGCTTTCGATTTTTGACCTCGCAGGGTTAGAGCAATACAGGGAAACACGTGATAAATGCCTTGCTCACGCATTTAATTGAAAATATCCTACCTGTTTTTATGATTTATTTAAAAGTTAATTTACTCCATGCACTGCACCAGGAATCATTGAGGCCCACATACCTCCCGTGTTGATTTCAATTCAGCTTTTTTTTTCGGAATTTGTGAAACATTTTAACTTTTACCTTTTTCCTTTCTTACCTTAGTGCCAATGCCCATTTCCCAAGTGAGAGGTACACAGTTTTCTGGGTAGAATACGGGTAACGTCAGCGTTACTTAGCGGCAACAACTTTCCATAGATTTACGCAGTGTTTGTTTGTACGTATCTAATAATGTTGACAATTTTCAGATTATTGAATGAATGCTAATTTAATTAAGGTATTTTCAGAAGTTCCATAAGTAAAACGTCTCTTATTAAGTCAAACAAAAATTTACATCCCATTTTAATAAGCGAGCGAAAGCTTACATTGAAGAATAAGATCTCAAGACCAATGATGAAATATATCGCTCTGGCCTCTGTGTACGCCTTTTGAAACCGACAATTTGTAAGTTGTAACTTGTAACCGACTGGAGCGTAATTTTATTTCGGTGTCATGTCAGCTTCATAGAGATAAGAAATATAAAGTAATTAATATCATTTAGAAAATATGTTTCGTCCAATTCAATTCATAAAGACTGAGAAACCGGACTCGGATGAGGTGGAAAATTCGGAAACGCCTTCAAACGTTTTAGTGAAATGGCCAATCATCATTAAGAACGATGATGACGAGACTAGCACTTCTGAAGAAGCGGATTCGGTTCATCCCCCAGCTGAAAACACTGACAATGTGGAAGAAGTTACGGAGAATCAGGAACAAAGGAAGTTAACCCCATTAATGAATGACAAACAATCACACAAGGCTAAGAAGCATTTTAAATGTGACGTCTGTGGCTTGTCGTTTCAAGATAATTCATATTTAGCAAGGCATAAGGCGAGAAACTCATCTGATCGTCCATTTAAATGTCAACTGTGTCAGAAGGCCTTCAAATGCAAAAGGTACTTGGCACGACATAAAATCATACACTCTACCGAACGTCCATTTGTATGTCAAGTTTGTCAGATGACCTTCAAATGCAAAAAGAACTTGGCACGACATAAAATCATACACTCTACCGAACGTCCATTTAAATGTGAAGTGTGTCATATGGCATTCAAAGACAAAAGTGACTTGACACGACATAAACTCACGCACTCGTCCGAACGCCCATTTAAATGTTCTGAGTGCGATAAGTCCTTTAATAGATTGTGGGATCTTAATACTCACAAGGTTCTTCATTCTTCGGAGCGACCATTTAAATGCGAAAAGTGTGATAAATCTTTCAAAAACAGATCGAGTCTAAATTTGCACAAGACTAGACACTTTCAATCATTTCAATGCGACTTATGTGACGCAAAATTTAATAACAAAACAAGTTTAAATTTTCACAAGATTTATGTTCACCAGAACGAAAGGCCCTTTTCTTGTGAACAGTGTGGCAAAACCTTCAAAGAACCTTCCTCGTTAAAGAAACACTCCAAAATTGTGCATACTGATGAAAGACCATTCAAATGTACGGAATGCGGTTCCGCCTTCAAAACTGACAAATATTTGAAGAAACATAAATTGGTACACTGCCGTGCTAAACCTTTCAAATGTTCTAAATGTCATCTGTGTTTCCCTTCCGAAACATCCCGTCGTGAACACGAGGCATCTAATCATTTATATAACAAATATTTCGAAACTTCGCGAAGATATGAAAAATGTTCAAGCACTGATGTTAAACCTGTCATTTACGAGTGCTTCATTTGCAAATCCGCGTTTGCAAATGAATACGATTTGTTTCAACATAAAGGTACGAGATGTTCCCTCCAAAACTTCAAACTGCGAGCTTCACATGTTATATTGGAAAGGGCATCTCCGAAGCAACTTGCCGAAAATGGTGTTTTTTGATATCCACGATTGAGAATACAAATCGAGGACTTCGTCATTAAAAAGGAACCTGAATAAACACAAGCCCTTTTATTATAAAACATGAAAATATAACAATTTATGAGCTCATATAATATGTTGTTACTTGTTACTTTAAGAATTTAAGGGTAATGTTTTTGTAAATCTTTCATTTCCACAAAATAAAAATACTTTTCACGTTATGAGAGACTAGTCTTTAAGCGGCTTGGAAGAAAGCAAAATTCTTAACGTAAAACTGGTTTTATTAGGGTTTTTTTTCTAAGTCATAAACCGCCATATTAAAAGATGACGGCTTTTTCGAGTGAAAATCCACGATACGCGCTTTTAACATAGGAAAAGAATTCTTTGGACGGGCTTCCACATATAGCGCGAGCAGCGTGATCCAGGAGGCTATGCCCAGACCAAGGAAGATGTTAATTTAATAATAATTTTCACTTTTAAAAGAGATGATATATTTTCTTAAAACAACCATTAACAATACCCTGATCGAACAGTTTCCATTCTAGAGTGATTAACCTATAGAGCCCCGTTTCAGAAAAAGTTAAAAATGTAAAATTTCCAAGATTTTCATATTTTATTTATTTTTTTCTACCTTAAAAAGAGGCGCCACTCTTGAATTTTCAAATTTGGCGCGAGATAGTTGTTGTGTTATCTGCTCATTAATAACACGACTGACTAAAACGTAATAAGATCAACTTTATTAAGTGTTCGTCGTAACATATTTACAGCTCGGGCGATAACTAACTAGCCCCTCGTTAGCTCGTATACTTATATAGGCCTGCACAATGTAGAAGGTCCAATTCAATCATCTAAGATAATTCAGTTCAGTTAAGTATCTACATTATACAACAATAGTAGAGAAATTTTCATGCATGAAATGTCGTATTTCTAGTCCTGTACGTGAGTAGATTGAAGGGGGAGGAGGATGAAGGAAGGCTGACAGTTACTCCTGAGCAGCCATGGAAATAAAACAGGTTTACAGGTCCAAAACCACTATATTAATTACTCAGACTAGTTTTTTTACTCAAAAACAGAGGGTCACGAGTCCTAGGCACTTGTTTATTAATTCTAAACTTTGATAAATATTGAAAGGGCACCAGTTTATTAATTCAAGGTGTTCGTCAAATTTCGACTCCTTTCTCATTGCCAAGGAGTCTTAATAAATAAATAAATAAATAAATAAATAAATAAATAAAAGCTTTATTCGGATATACCTATCAGATCGAGGTCTGGTTTACATAGGGGTCCTTTCAAATAAATTACAGTTGTTTTAAAATATAATTCTTTACATCTATTTTAAAAGTAGTAAAAGAGTTTTGATTCTTAATATCGATAGTCAGTGAGTTCCATAGTTTCACACCAAGAGTTTTTATACTTCTATTACTGAAGTGATTGGTTGCTCTCTGAGAGGGTGGGTTTAGATTATGGAATCTTGTGTTATGGTGGTGGTTTTGTGTTATCGTTGTTGCAATTAAGTCTTGAATATAGGTGGGCATTTTATTGGCACGAATTTTATATATTAGTATGAGTATGTGATAACTGTGGTGTTGCTTTAGATTCATCCAACCTAGTTCTTGTCTTGCATTGCTTGCTGATGATCTGGCTGGTTTTTTCAAAATTGACCTTGCGCAGTTATTTTGCAGCGTCTGAAGCTTTTTAGTTTTGGCGTTTGATGTATTGTTGTAAAAGATGTTGGCATAATCGAATAGAGGCTGTATAAGCGCATTGTATAATGAGTGAGATGTTTTCTGATCAATGGTGGATAGAAAGGATTTAAGGAGCCAGTTCTTTTGCCGGATCTTACTATATGTATAGTCTATATGAGAAGTCCAGTTTAAGAGTTCGTCGAAATGGAGGCCAAGATATTTACAGGAGGACACGCGCGTTATATTCAGTGTCAATAGTCGAGTTTTACATTCTGCTTGGATTCTTTTTGTCTTAGTTGGGCTAAAAATCATGAAGACAGATTTTTTCTCATTTAGCACTAGGCCTTCTATACGCAAGGTTTCCCGAAGTGATATAATATCACGCTCTAGGTCAGATAATAGTGTGTCTAAAACTTTGTTCGAATTTAAGACGGCTGTGTCATCAGCATATTCTATACAGTCAGAGGTGGTTAAGGATGTATTGTTGTCACAAGTATATAAATTAAATAAGATAGGTCCCAGTACGCTGCCTTGCGGTACACCCGCTCGGATTTGAAGGAATTTTGAGCTAGAACCATTGACCGTTACTAACTGTTTACGGTTAGTTAAGTATGATTGTATCCATTTTAGGGAGTTGTCACTGAAGCCTTTGGATCGTAGGATTTCCAGCAGTATTATCATGTCTGACACTATCGAACGCTTTTGATAGGTCGAGGAAAGTGACTGCTACGTATTTACCTTCTTGCAGGTTGTTGATAATGCGTTCGTGGAGATTTAAAATACATGTCATTGTTGAATGGCCAGGAAGGAAACCCGCCTGCATCCGGTAGAATAATTGGTTTTCCTGACAATATTCTATAAGTTGGGTGTGAACACACCGCTCAAGGATTTTGGATAAGGATTGTAAGAGCGATATGCCTCTATAATTTCCTGGATCGGTATGGTCACCAGCTTTATATAAAGTCACTACTTTTGCTTCCTTCTAAACGGAAGGAAAAACACCTGATTTGAATGACATGTTAATTATCTGTGTGAGCACTGGGGCAATTACGATTGCAAGGGCCTTTATAAGGGAGATCTGGAGTCCATCTGTGCCACCGGCTCGACTATCAGCAAGCGATTTGAGCAAGCCAAATACTGTTTGAGTATTAACGTCTTTTAGGATGAATTTAGAGTCAACGTTGGTACTAGGTGTGTACGGGAGTATGCTTGTTTGTCAGAGAGGCAGCCTGGTTGTTTATAAAGTGGTCATTAAGGCGGGTGGCTATTTCCAGAGAACTTGATAGTAGGTTCCCATTTACACGTAGTGACTTAATTATTTTAGTCTCTTGTTTTAGATACGGTTTTAATAATTTCCAGACTTTGCTAGGGTTGGTTTTATTAAGGTTTTTCCGAAAATACTGGCTTTTGGCATTTTTCACCATGACGTTGACTTTGTTGCGAAGGTGTCGATAATGGTCCAAGAGTTCCGGTCTATTGTGACTCTTTCTTTTTGTTGTATCTCGCATATGCATCCAATATTTTATCTCGTTCCCAATCCATGGGGATGAATTAACAGCTTTTCGTTTTTGTATGTATGGGGCGAATTGATTCAAATTTTTCATTATGGCACGGTGAAGGTGGTCGATCCCTTGATCAACATTTTCAACTTTGATGCTGTCAAGGGCTTGCGTAAGTGAGCCAATAAATAGATCGGTATTCATGTTCTTGTAATCTCGTACTTTCGTAATGACTTTTCGAACCCTGGGACATCGCTTTTTCCTGATGCAGTAAATAAAATCGTGGTCTGATGCCCCACATGGGGTCACGCCACTTGATATGATTCGTTGCGGGTGTGTTGTATAAATATGATCTATTAACGAAGTTGTTGTCAAAGTTATCCGAGTCGGATTCACGATCAGTTGTTTAAATGAAGAAAGGCCTTTATTTAATGCTTTCGTTTTTGCAGATAAAGGAAGTTGGAGGTCACAGTTGAAATCACCAAGGATGATTACTTCATGACTTAAATCAGACTGCAGATGTGATGCAAGGTGTTTAATCTCTTTAGATAATGTAGTACTGTTTTGATTAGGATCTGGTGGAATGTAGCATACGCAGATGTGAACCGGTTTCGAGTTGGTTTCAAACAAAGTGCAGATTAAATGTTCGAGGGATATGTCTTCAGGAGTCAGCAGCTGTTGTGTTATGGTTAGGTCTTGACGATAGTATAAACAAACACCACCTCCGCGTCTGTTGGTGCGGTCACATCGATATAATTCAAAGCCATTTATTTTTATCATGACATCTGGTGTTAAAGGTTTCAGCCCTGTTTCGGTTATTGCTAATATGTCCAGGTTATGTTTGGAGACTGCTATGCGCATATCAATGTGTGGCAGGAGGCTTCTAATATTTACATGGGCTATTTTTAGTCCTTTATTAGGGTTCTTCTCTTGTATGGAGTTATTGTGGGACAGTCAGACAGTCGCTGGGTCATCTAAGTCTTCATTATTTGTGGGTTTAGTGGTTTCCCTATATCGACGAATGACAAAAGGGCTTGGCCAATTGTCAAGATTTAATATGTATTTGTCGTATTTTTGCGTGCTTTCGATGATGAATGATTTTTTCCATTTTGACGAGGATTCAAGTTCCTTAACTGTAGCATTCAGAACATTCAAATCCTTTAGGAGCATGTCAACATCTTCAGCGTTCGAGCTTGTCGTGCAGTTTGATAGCAAGTATTTGAGCTTAGGGGAGTTAGATAGTACTGTCCCCTTTGGATCTTCATTTGTGCCCCATATACGTACTGGACCTTGTGATTGGCCACTAGTTAATTTATGACAAGATATTCCTGTAGGCCATACGTCTGGCGTTAGAATATTTGTAATGGGAGTTGATGATTGCAGTACAAAGCAGTTGTATTTGGCTGATTCATCTTCGGAGCGTCTGGTTAATTTAATATTCGTTACCTCTATGTTACTATTAGCAATGTAGGTTTTCATTTGTTCTAAGGTTGCATTCCGCGAGCAGTTGCCGATGAAGTAATCATTATGTGTCAGTACTGATTTAAAACGGGAATTTTCTATCCTTTCAGCTGACATTTGTCCGAGTGGTTTGGTTGAACGTGATGGTGCTTTGGCCTGATGTGTACTCTTTAGAACTTAGGCTGCTGTTCTTTAGTAATGTCCATGTTTTCTTTGTTAGATAAATGGTTACGGTTATTGAACAAGTCGGTGTATAGTTGTTTTGAAAACGTTGGCCGGTTGTTCAGCAATCTTGTTTCACCACTAATGTTTAGAGGAATTGTTGGGTCGTTGATTCGTGTCGAGGGGCCTACTGTTGTGTATTTCTCTTCCAGTGTTTTGACTTGCACTTTTGTGGATTCCCGGAATGTTTTGAATTCAGCATCAAGAGCTTTGACTTGCTTATGTATTGGTTCCAATGTATGGGATTTAATTAGTTGATAGTCCTGAAGCATTTCTTTGATTTGCGAGTTCTGAGCTTCGATAGAAGACTCGAGCGCCGATAATTGATCAGAGAAATTGTCTAGTGATTCTTCTTTTGACGTTTTGGTTACCTTGAATTCTTTCTCGAATTGCCTTAGATTTAGCATGGCTTGAACACATGAAGTACACATCCAGAACGATCCAGCGACAGCTTCTTTTAACTCTATGCATATTAAATGGAACCATTCGTCGCACATGCCACAATGGATCATGGTTCCATGTCTCTGATTTCCTCGGTTAAATTTGCAATATTCACCGCAAAATTTAGGCATACTGATACTTTATGCTTTCGTCAAATTAAATAAAAATAAACTAATAGTACTTAATTAATACTAGGCCCAAAGGGCTGCGTTTGTTTAAAACAAAGCCAAGGCTTAAGCGAGGTTTTGCGGAGCGTTAGAAAATGTCGACCGCTTCCGTCGACTGCTTAATTAAATTAATTATTATAAAAAAACGTCTTGGTTTAGACCAAGGCCGAAAAAACAAACGATATGTGTGAGGTTTATCATTTTACTGAAGTTCAGATATTGCAATTGTTTTAGTTTTTTTACCTCTCCGTGTGACGTAGTCCAGGAGAGGTTCTGTAACGGCCGTGTCTGTGTGTGTGTGTGTCTGTCTGTTGTTATACCCACGTGACCGCGTTCGCAGTTTGCGTATCGGAGCAAACGTGTTCGCCATTTCCGAACTGCTTTCACAGTCACGGAAATGGCTCCTCTTCTTGAGTTCTCACACCACCATCTTCTGGTCTTTGTCCATCCCACACGGACACCAGTCTGTTCTTACTGGCTTCTAATCACCACCATCTTCTGTTCGTTGTCAATCCCACATTGACACCAGTCTGCACTTACACTGGCTTCTTAACACCACCATCCACTGGTCTTCCGTCTATTCCACATAGACACCAATCTGTATCATTGGCTTCTACTCCATTATCATCTATTGGATTTAGGATATACGCGGCGATCAACTAGGGTTACGAGAAACGTCTAGCCTCCCTAAGGTGGGATCGCCACCAAAGGTTTTCGCAATTGCGCTTTTTCCTTACTATTATAATGGAAACGAATCGTATATATACCCCAAATTTGAAAAAGGAGGGCAATAGGGGTACCCTTCACTTTAAACGTCAATATTAGCAAAGTTTGAGATGATAATAGGTATAACTTTATTTTAAACGATTTAACTATTATTAATGTTAATTATTGAAGATTAAAATAATTAAAAATAATTATATTTATTTAAATACTAAAGATAATCTTGTTTCTCAACTCAAAATTAATACGGAAAGAGTTAAAAAGCAGTCTATGTTTTTGTCTGTGTGTGTCCGTCCATTGTTACACTAGTGCGTCGCGTTAGCAGTTAGCCTTGTGTTGATGTGTTAAGAAATCATACAGAACCTTAATATTCCCTTTTTCCGTAATATAAAGTGAATATGTGGAAGTATTTTTCGTAATTATGATGCATTTAGTACTTTTGTAGCTTTAAAGCTCTGTTTCATTGTGATATTCCAAGGAGTTTTTTTAATATTGTTATTTGAAATGGCTGTTTATATATTACTTAAGCTATACTACATCTGTATATAGAATAATCCTTGGTTTAGTGATATCATGAAGAAAACTAAGACCTAGACTCTGGTGGGTATATTAAGTATCATCCGCAATAGGCTTAGTGAAACAAAGAGTAAATAATTGAGGCCTGAGGTGAAGTAAACTTTGGGCTTTGATTTTCATGTTTGAAATGAAGAGACATCAACGGTTCAGAGTGAGCCGAAAGTTAAATACACTTAAATAATCAGGTTAAGATTTTACAATAGAAGAAAAGATCATGGTGGCGATTAGAATAGTAAAAGGGCTAATGGTAAACGGGTAGTAGCTACAGACTTTTTAGCCACATCGTAGTATACGATAGGTTCTTAGTTTGACCCGAGCCGTCCGTAGTAGTAGTAGTAGTAGTAGTAGTAGTAGTAGTAGTGGCTTGGGTTGTCGCTTCGTTATCGTCAGATTTTAGCTTAAAAGGAACTTTATATTACCACAACCCACCCATTCTAGAGGGCCGGTAGGCCCTTCTAGATAAGATCCCACACCCTCCCGTAATGTTAAATGAAAATTCACAGATTTTCGCCGATTTTCCCATAGGAATAACATGGGGTTTTTGGTGCTCCTGCACATCGAATCATTTAAAAACTAAAGCGAAGTTACGTTTCGGAATACTTTCAAATTAACAAGTAACTATTCAAGGTGTGCCTTTTTCAAGTTTCATCAAAATTAATTAAGTCTAAGTATGTTAATTTAATTAAAAATGTAAGTACCTCAAATGATTATTCTACAGCAGACGACGCTAGTTGTTCATTACTCTACAGTAGACGACGCTAATTTGCAATTTCACCGCCTTGAAACTTTAACTTGATATTTTTCAATAAATATAACACTATATTTATTAAAATTTCTCTGGCGGGTCTAATTTTCGTTTAATTATGTGTCTCGGTTGAAATTCTATACTTAAGATACCTTTTTAATTTATATTTTAGATGTTAGTTTCGACCAAGGCTTAAGTTGTCTTACTTAGGCCATGGATTTATAGTGGAAGCTTACGCTTCATGGATATTTCACTGTAGCCTTCAGTAAGGCATTTTGATTTTAAACACATTTATGTCATAAAAATTCGCGCTGATGACGTAGAAATTGAGGCAAACTTTTATCTTCTCGGCGCGCGTGCGCGCGCGCTTTTCTAAAAATAATTTCGCGAGCGCTTTTCTAAAAATAATTTCGCGCGCGCTTTTCTAAAAAAAATTTCGCGAGCGCTTTCCTAAAAATAATTTCGCGCGCACTTTTCTAAAAATAATTTCGCGAGCGCTTTTCTAAAAACAATTTCGCGCGCGCTTTTCTAAAAATATTTTCGCGCGCGCTATTAAAAATTAGAACTCGATCATGTGAAAACCTTACCCCCCTCTGAATTTGCCTCAAATCCTACTTCACAAACGCGCGTGCCAGGCTGGTACTATTTCAGACGAGGAATAAATGTTGTGCGCGTTTTAAGGTGAGTGAAATATCAAGGAAGCGTAAAGCTTCTATTATAAATCCATGCTTAGGCAGACTATTGAGTGAGTCTATGCAATGGGTGATTGTAAAAGCTTGAAGGATAGATGGATCAGTGTTGGAAATAAGGATTTTTTTAAAACTGGACCTGTGGCCTAGGTATTTTAATTAAAATAACTGGCCACGGTGCCACTCACTGTAAACGTACAAGGGCAGTGAACGCAATGTCATGGATAATTGCAATCGTAAAGTGGACTGTAAAAGATACGGCTTTGATAGTTTAAAAATCGTGGCAGGATGTTGGTTTTGAAGTTGACCATAAACCTCGGGTTCTAAAACCAATTGTGAGCCGTGTCTTATAAGAATTAGTAGAAGTGTAGAGCCATTTTTAACCTCGTCCTAGAAGTGAAAAATTTCGCATTTCAGGCAAGAAATGGTTTTATAATAGATTAATACAAATGCAGACTGAAGGAACAGATATTATATAAAAAAGGACTTGGTTTGCCCAAGCCTAAGAAACAAAACGATAAGAGTTTTTTCCAGTTGACTGAAGCGCGGATATTTTATTTTCTATATAATTTTAAAGACAATCCGTATTTTACTACTCTATAGAATTTAATTCAATCTCCTGATTTTACTGGTAATGGATTTATTTCCTATAAATTAATTGATATAAAAAATTACTTATCTCAGATTTTTCAACAACAATTCCATTTTCGTAAAATTTTATCATGAAAAATCTGAGATAAGTAATTTTTTATTTCAATTAGTTTATAGGTGTTGGAACTCCTCCTATATTGGAAAAAAATAATCTACTAATATGTTATCGTTTTTTACCTATCACATGTTTTTTAAGTTATCTATATATACCAAATCTTAACAATGTAAAAGGGCATTCGGTCTAATGGCGTAATAAACTAAAGTTGTTTTATTCAAGTCCAGCAAGCATCTGGTCCATTATTGTTTGGAAAATTCCCGGAGCGGATTTCACCCCAAATGGAAGTCTCTGATATTGGAAGTTCCCGAGATGAGTGGAAATGGTACAAAGTGGTTTAGACTCGTCGTCCAGTTCTACTTGTAAGTATGCTTCAGATAGATCCAATTGGGAGAAACGTTTTCCCCCGTTGAGCGTCGCAAATATGTCTTCCGGCAATGGTAATGGGTGTTGGTTGAGTTCTATGGTCTCATTCAGGCCGGTGGAAAAATCGGCGCAAAGACGGGTGGTGCCGTTAGGTTTTCTTACGCTTACGATTGGTGCTGCCCAATCAGTGTGCTCGACGGCTTTCAGGACATTTGACTCTTCCAGGCGTTTGATCTCCATTTCGATAGTTTTGCGAGCAGCGAACGGAACTGGCCTGGCTCTACGGTATACTGGAGTGCTTCCGGGTTTGAGAGTAAGGCGGGCTTTCGCTTTAGTACACAGCCCCAAACCGTCCTCAAAGACATCCGGGAACTCATCCTTCAGTTTCGCGATGCAGTCTGCTTCTCGTAATCTTTGAGGCGTTCCAGATGAGGCGGTACAGATATTAATGGCTTGAGAACCGAGTCGGGAGCATTGTCGTAAGCTATCCAGAAGACCGAAGAAATCCAGGGTTTCCACTCCCAGTAGCGGTCTTCCAACATCGCATGCCAGATGGGTCAATTCAAGCTGTAGCTCATGTATCACGGGCATTGACCCCGGCGGAGAAGGACTATAGTCAAATCGAGAAGGAAGGTCTCGCGCTTACCTTCGCGGTCAAGAAGTTACACAAAATGCTCTATGGGCGACGTTTTACTCTGCTCACGGATCATAAACCGCTGCTAGCAATCTTTGGAAGCAAGAAAGGCGTACCGGTCCATACGGCTAACCGTCTTCAACGCTGGGCACTCATTCTTATCGCTTATGACTTCAAGATAGAATATCGCAAGACTACCTCTTCCGGGCAGGCAGACGCCTTGTCCAGGCTTATCCCGTCACATTCCTCTCCGGACGACGACATCGTACTCGCAAGTCTTCAAGTCACAGACGATGTAGAGGCCATAGTCCGACAGCTTCCAGTCACCTTCCATGACATTCAATCCTCTGCTCGTGCGGATCCAGTCTTACAGAAAGTCGTCGGGTATATTCGGAATGGTTGGCCGACATTAAAGCATCTCCGAGCGACACCAGAGGCAACTGCCCTCGAACAATTCCACAGAAGGAAGGACCTGCTTACTATCGAGCAGGGTTGCGTGCTTCTACAGAATAGAGTGGTAATACCTTACCCCTTACGAGCAACAGTTCTGAAACTACTTCACCGAGGACATCCTGGAACCAGTAGGATGAAATCTTTGGCTCGCGCTCACGCCTACTGGCCTTTTCTGGACGCTCAAATTGAAGACTTCGTCAAGAAATGTTCCAAATGTCGCTCTGCAGCAAAGTTACCTGTCAAGACTCTGTTGCATTCCTGGCCGAAAGCCGTGAAGGCCTGGCAGAGGGTACATATCGACTACGCCGGTCCCCATAACGGCCACCAGTATCTTATAGTCGTCGATGCCTATAGCAAGTATCCCGAGATTTTCGACATGAAAACCACCACGTCATCCGCCACCATATCCGTCCTGAATAACCTTTTCGCACGCTATGGTTATCCGGAAGTACTGGTGAGCGATAACGGAACCCAGTTTACTTCACACGACTTCGCCTCGTTCTGTTCCCGCAAAGGAATCCAGCATATCTTCTCCCCGCCCTACCATCCGCAATCTAATGGGCAGGCGGAACGTTTCGTGGACACCTTCAAGAGGGCACTAGAGAAACTCAAGGGCGAAGGAGATGTCCCTTATATGCTAGACGTCTTCCTGCTGTCCTATCGCTCAACCCCTAACTACAGTATAGACCAGAAAAGCCCTGCAGAACTGTTCTTGGGTCGAACACTCCGTACAGAGCTAGACCTCCTACATCCTCCGGCCTCTTCGTCATCAGAGCGCAATACAACCATGGAACGACAATTCAACCGTCATCATGGAGCTCAACGACGCACCTTCAAAGTCGGAGACCTAGTCTATGCTCGACAACACCAGTCAAAGACGTGGTATCCAGGGAGAATTCAAACGGTCCGAGGCGTGGTGTACGATGTTCTTATGGATGATGCCACCCATAAGAAGTTCCATGCCAATCAACTTTACCACCGTCTGAACAACGATCCTAAGGGAAATCCCTACTCGGTATTCATGGACACCTTCGATCTACCCATCCCAGACCGAAGAGTAGATCCCGACCGAGTTCCTGCTGGGACCACAGTGCCCGCTCCCGAACGCCATGTACGGTTCAACATACCAGACGCAGACTCCGAGGATGAGGAAGTACGGCGGTCAGAAAGAGTAAAGAAGATACCCGAGAGACTCATTATGGATCCCCGCCAGACGTCCTACGATTTTACTTAAAAGGGGAGGTGTTGGAACTCCTCCAATATTGGAAAAAAATAATCTACTAATATGTTATCGTTTTTTACCTATCACATGTTTTTTAAGTTATCTATATATACCAAATCTTAACCATGTAAAAGGGCATTCGGTCTAATGGCGTAATAAACTAAAGTTGTTTTATTGTTATCTCTTGCGTTCTCTCTTGCGTTCTCTCTCGCGTTCTCTCTCCATGAGCCGTTACAACAATAGGAAATAAATCCATTACCAGTAAAATCAGGAGATTGATTTAAATTCTAAAGAGTAGTAAAATACGGATTGTCTTTAAAATTATATAGAAAAATAAAATATCCGCGCTTCAGTCAACTGGAAAAAACTCTTATCGTTTTGTTTTTTAGGCTTGGGCAAACCAAGTCCTTTTCTATATAATAAAGCTTAGTACTACAAGATGATTAAGCACATAAACATTTATCATCATTGAAAATAGGGCTTATTAATCGCATGCAATATAGCAATACTACTTTGAATATGATTTTAAGTCTACAATGGTTATTATACGATTTTAGTTCAAATATTAAACTAAAATGTTCACAGGATTGACGAAAAAATATATTTTTTCTGACACCCTATACACGCTAAAATACTGATATACGATTACGGATAAAAATATCGAATTATTACTAGAAACATTACTATAATTATGATGAAAAAATAGAAATTAAACTTATACAAAACAGTATTAATTCAATACTAATTTTTATACTAAATTGCTAATATATACTAATTAAAAAAAGCTTACTAAATACAAAAATATTACCAAAAACGCTCCGTATTCGTTAAAATATTGTTACATGTTAATAGTTGAAATACGTTAATATTACTATAAATAATACTTGAGATACTCATTAAAAGACTGATTCAGCTATCGAAATATACACAAGTAACTTATGTGGAAAAAGTCAATGATTCTATTTAATATAACCGTAGGGGGTAGTTTTATAATCAGATATTATTCTAACTTTATCCACAACGACCTGATATGTTTTGGTCTGGTTGATCGTGATCAGAGTCTGATCTTGTAGACGTCCGATTTGTGGGCCAATGGGGAATTGAACCGAGTTCATTTGAGGTTCACCTTCATTGTTTACGCCAAGTAAATTCTTCATTGTTTCGAAATTTATAAAATTTTCTGTAGAGGTGTTTAAACAAAATCCTTTAACTTTTATGCTATTAGTTTTAGTGCCGGTTTTAGGGTCTAGAATATCCTTGGAATAGTTCTGGGTCCAGCACTCCCCCATTCGCAAATATACGCATCTTGTTCATAAGATTCTAATTCATTTTTGACCTCCCCTAAATAATCACCTGTGGGTAGCATATGAGCGCCATCTGGCGAGAGGGACACTAAACTATCCGTGTCACAATAAAAACAAAGCTCTCCGACCTTTTCAAGATGTTTTTACCTCTCGGAGTGACGTATGTCACGGAGAGGTTCTGTAACGATCGTGTATGTCTGCCTGTTGGGGTGTGTTTGTGGCCGGGGTACAGCAGGAACAAGTGTGGCTAGATTAAGCAAAGAATTTCGATAAAAAAATTACATTGGGGCTTTTGTTTGCGTTTGCAGCAGTTTAACTGACTTAGGACGGACGTAAAACTAATTAGTCGGGACCCCTGCTCCGTCTCTTGGGAGTATTGGTAAACAACATTGGTATCGTGGCAACCCTCCAATTTGGTTTAATTTGATGGACAGCTGTAGCGAAGCCCATTTGTTGAAAGCGTTTCAAATTAAAATATTTTCTCTTTACTACGGTTTCTGGGGTTAGCGCGGGGAGCTAGTGTGAGAGATTCATTTTCAGGCGGAAAGGGCACTATGTATGAAGGCTGGATTGCTGTGTATGTTGGGTAGACGATAAAACCTTTTCAGCTATGTGTGTATGTGAATATTACCTAAATGAGTTAAAAAATACGAATACTGTACTGAATAAGCTCATAGGAAACTCAAACGCCCTCCCCATTCCCAACCACACCTAGCTGATACCAAAAGTGGATGAGAGGAAAAGTATGAAAATGGCCATAAGTCGCGAGTCATCAGAGTTTCGCCGTAGTTGACCGTTTTATTGGCGTAGCTATACTGGGCCTGTTCACTCCCTTAAAATAGGTCTTGTGTTAATTCGCGATTACGCGGTTAGCGTCGTCTGCTATTGTGTATGCTAGACCTTCCTCGATTTGTGTTTGATGTCAGGACAGAGTAGCTGGTAATGTTTTAAAAGGTATTTGAAGGTATAATATGGATTTAAGTAAGGTTATCGAAGCAATAGAAGAGCACATAAAACTAGATACGTTTAAAACAAATCACGGTAGCTTAGCTATAGCGCGAGCAGCTTGCGACGTGATGCGCGTGATCGAGTGGGTTATGGTTAAACCAAGGAGCATAAATGTCTACACTACTTTCAGTCGCGAGTTTGCAAGTCCATCAGTCACTAGTAAACTAAATAGTTATTGGCGAAACTTTGATGTCCACGTTTTTTAACACAGGCTCTATGGCCATTGTCATGCTTTCCCTCTCATCCACATTTGCTGATACGTAAATGTTTTTTCGCGACTTGTTAAAAATTACGGTAATTTCACATCTCTAAGTGTAAGCTATTTTCCTGAACTAGCTTTGCATGATTAGCGTTGCAATTGTGGGTGTCAGAATTAAATGCAAAGAACTACACCCATTGTTTATCCTAATTACTTAACTATAATTTATGAAACACAAAGTTATCGTCTACAAATACTAAATAAACATATCATTAGTTTGTGGGCTGCTAGGAGCCTCCAGCTATAGGGTGCTAGAGAGCCATCTAGTAATTACGTCTATTTTTTGGCAAAGTAATTCAAAATCGTTGCTTCTCTGAAAACACTTTTTTTCAGATT
This sequence comes from Phalangium opilio, assembly GCF_054372755.1. Classification (NCBI taxonomy): domain Eukaryota; kingdom Metazoa; phylum Arthropoda; class Arachnida; order Opiliones; family Phalangiidae; genus Phalangium; species Phalangium opilio. The sequence continues at coordinate 429,600 of NW_028324167.1, forward strand.
TGGAGCGAGTTGCTTTGCGTTATGGGAGTCTTAACGATGATTGATATCATTCACAAGCGAGTCAAGGGAATTCCAGGATCAATGATGTCCGTCGCTGCTCAAAAACTCTTTCTTTATTTCGGAGCCATTTTGGGAAAAGGTTGAGTCTCCAGAGTCGAAAAATTTATCGGGTCGGGCCGGGTCCGGCTTTTCAAATTTTGGAAATTAAGGGGCAGTTAGTTACAAAATTTTAAAGCCCGCGCCCTGATTCCTATGCCAAGCAGAGTCGCGGTGGTCTAGTGTGACGTCACACAAGCGAATTGTTTGAGAGAGAAAAAATTTCGAAGGGAGCGTGAGCCCCCCCCTTGCCTGTCTCGCACCCAGTGGTGGGAATTTTCAGAAGAATCTTCCTTAGAAGGCAGCTATCGCGCCTTCTAACCCATCTTTTCCGTAGAAGAGAGGGCAACACTATAGAAGCTTAAGAGCGCCTTCTTTGAAAAGAAGATTGGGTAAAAGAAGGCACAAATTCCTTCCTACTACCCTACCTTCCAGACCTAAAAATGCCTGGATTGGAGCTTTAGCTATCCCAAACCCCCCTTCTAAGATTCGGAAGGTTTCCCTCGAGAAGGGAGGGAAGAAATATCTCTTCAGAATTAAAGAAGGCAACTGGCTGGAGAAGGATGTTTACCTTCTTTTTTTGGGAAGGGACAGTGGCAAAGAAGGGAAGTTTTGGGTGAGGGAGGGAATAGGCATTGCCCAAGAGGGGAATTTTTTTTCTTCCGTGATGTAAAAAGCCCGCGGAAGGTTTTAAGGCTTCTTTCAATGGGAAAGAAGTTCTGATAGGTAAGGTAGTACAGCTCTATTATGAAATCAAATACGAGGAACTATCGGTAGATGATGTTATTCCACCAAAGAATAATTTATGTATTTGAAGATATGAATTTGATTGAATCGATGATGATTACCGAACATTCTCAATTTATTAAGTCACTAGTATGTAGTAATTACAATTATGCTTTTTCTATTGAGTTCAATTACTATTTTTCTGCCCTAATGAAATATTAAACCTAGGCCTATATGTGAATTATGTAAAAGATTTTAATATTAAGCATAAAACTATGGATTTTAATATGAAGCATAAAATTACGGACAATTTCAATATTAATCATAAAATAACGGACAATTTCAATATTAAGCATAAAGCGTAAAATTACAAATTTTAATATTAATCTGCAGCGATTCCAAAACAGATTTTGACAACAAACTCGAAGAAGGTAAACAAAAACTCGCTTTTTTATTCAATTGGTTTATATATAACCTACACTCTTAAAATTATGTGTTCCAAGTTGAGCGTAAAGTTGTGCAAAGTCCTAACACACTGGCAGCACAGTTTTCTGTTCAACTTTGAAAACTTTTTGAAGGATCCAATTTTGCACGCTAGAAGAGTGTGTATAGTTAAACGTTTTTTTGTGCAATACTGAACACTACGAATGGAACGATTGGACATTTGAACGTGCAAATTGGATCGCTTTAATTAGCAAAATCGCACGCTTAAATTCGTAGAACAGCACGCATAAGTTGGCAGAACCGTACGCTTTAATTCGCGTAATCGCACGCTGAAACTCGCGTTATCGCACGCTTAAACTCGCGTTATAGTACGCTTAAACTCGCGTTATCGCACGCTTAAACTCGCGTTATCGCACGCTTAAACTCGCGTTATAGTACGCTTAAACTCGCGTTATCGCACGCTTAAACTCGCGTTATCGCACGCTTAAACTCACGTTATAGCACGCTTTAATTCGCGTTATAGCACGCTTAAACTCGCGTTATAGAACGCTTAAACTCGCGTTATCGCACGCTTTAATTCGCATTATAGCACGCTTAAACTAGCGTTATAGCACGCTTAAACTCGCGTAATCGCACGCTTTAATTCGCGTAATCGCACGCTTTGATTCGCGTAATCGCACGCTTTGATTCGCGTAATCGCACGCTTTGATTCGCGTAATCTCACGCATTAATTCGCGTAATCGCACGCTTTAATTCGTATAATTGCACGCTTCAATTCGTATAATCGCACGATTTAATTCGCGTAATCGCACGCTTGAAATCGCGTAATCGCACGCTTTATGTCGCGTAATCGCACGCTTTAAATCGCGTAATCGCACGCTTTAATTCGTATAATCGCATGCTTCAATTCGTATAATCGCACGCTTTAATTCGTATAATCGCATGCTTCAATTCGTATAATCGCACGCTTTAATTCGCGTAATCGCACGCTTTAATTCGCGTAATCGCACGCTTTAAATGGCGTAATCGCACGCTTTAATTCGCGTAATCGCACGCTTTAATTCGCGTAATCGCACGCTTTAATTCGAATAATCGCACGCTTGAAATCGCGTAATCGCACGCTTTAATTCCCGTAATCGCACGCTTTAATTCCCGTAATCGCACGCTTTAATTCGTGAAATCGCATGCTTCAATTCGTATAATCGCACGCTTTAATTTGTATAATAGCAATCTCACGTGTAAATTGGATCGCTTTCAATGGCGTATACGGACACTTACGTTCGTAATGTTGGACTCTGAAAATGGCCTATTTGGTCACCTTCATTAGCGAAAGTAAGAACTTTTGTTGGCCTGATTTAACTCTTATCGGTATAGTTAATTCAACGAAATTATTGGCAAGATTGGTTAATATTTTCAGCCAATAAAAACTCTTTATTGGTAAAGTTGAAATAAAATTGAAAACTTACAAAAAATACTTTTAGATAGTCATTACAAGTTACAGAGATAATTTGTTTACAATGCTAATTATAGGTGCTGAAATCCTTTCCGAATCATTTTTAAGAACTATTTTCTGAAGGTATTCCATTGTTTTGGCAAGTTGAAAGGTGTAATAGCCTGACACCAAGGACGCTATGGCACTTTCAATGTTCGTATTTTCGAAACTAACACCCTCTATTATGATTTCATATGGACAATTAAGTAGATCGTCACTTGAAAATTTAATAATCGGAGTGGCAGTTACAGGTTCCTAAAATATTAGAAAAAAACTTATTAATCTCCATTTTATCAGGAATATAATCGATTTTAAAAGCAGGAATGGAGCACAAGTCTCCTTGGGCGCGCTTCATAGAGCTCCTCCCTCAACGCGTAACAATTGTTTTAAAAATATTATAATGGATTTCTTGAATCCTCGTCTCGACCGTTAGGAATGAGTAGGCAGTCTAATTTTTGCTTACATTTAGTGTGTACCAATGCTTCACACATTCGTTAAATAAAGTCGGCAATGTTATCAAGCACGCTTTTAGTTGTAGATCTAAAATATAATTTTAAATGATTTAGTAACCATGGTAAAGAGTAGATACTCTTGGTTTAATGACTAAAAATCAATAATTATGTCATTAGAGTGTGGCTTCCTTTACGTAAATAATAAAATCTTAATTATGAATTGCCGTCTAAGTGATAATTTTCACCCTTGAAAGCCTGATCAGATAAAACTTCTTTTTTCATCTTCAGAGCGTCCAAAACAATTTGGCAAGACTTTCGTTTCTTAATCATTTCCAGAATATTTTTCGTTATTGGCATGAAATGATGAATTAACACTTTCTCCGCGGATGGTCGTATGTTTTGCAACAAATTTAATTCCTTCACTAACTGGATATATAGGTTTTTGAGTATTTGGACTATCCTTGTATATACGAAAAAAATGTCTACCTGATTTCTTTGAACCAAAAGTGGAAACTGCTCAGTAACAGACAAAACATAATTATCGAAAGCAAACTTTTGCCTCCACTTAGATGTCCTTAGCATTTTTTCTTCTATTATGGCGGAATCAGCCTGAGATTTTCCCATTTCCTTTGAGAGTGATTTTAAATGCATTTTAATGCTATCATCATCTTCAGCCTCACTTGATAGAGCCTTTATAGAAAACAAAAATAGGTCGAACACCACCTCAAATTAATTTTGGACAAACCCACTTCCATAAAACTATATAGTTATCTAGCCATTTCATTCAAAACACAAGAAAAAGGGTAAAATATGTGTCATAATTGAATCAATTACCGTTTTTGAGGATCGTTTTACTTTCTTTTTCGGTTCTGCTTTTTTCATTTCCGGGTCGCCTGGTTTCTCTGTACTTTCTGTTAATTTTCTTTTCCGGCTAAATACTTCTCTCATAGCTTGCACTTTTTCCAAATGACCCATAGTCATTCTTTCATGTCGGAATTTAGTCTTTAGCGCGGTTACCCACGTATTCTATCAGCAAGAGGATTAGAGATAAGATGAGCGCATAAATTTAGCAACAATATCAGAAATATATATATACTGACATATCCACGTTGGTTGGGCAGTCTATCCTTCAAAAACGTGTGTTTTTCAACTAGAGCCACGCCAACCCTGTCAAAATGGCTTCTTTCTGGGTATCTATAGAAATTATTTTCAATATTAGTTACAGTCATAATAATAAAAATTCATGAAAACATACGCGCCATATTGTAGCATATCCTCAAACAGCGTGTTTACAATTATTGACGAATATTTCTTCCGAAACACGGCATTGTCCCTTCCATGAATTAATTTCATTACTGTTGGCGGAAGATCTGGTACCTTGTACACTAGCGGCATTTGCCTTGAAGTCGAAGCTGATTCAGTACTTTCCGCCACTTTGGTTGTTTCAAATAAATCGGGTTTAGACGAATCGGATTGGGACGACGTACTAGGAATACTACAAGACCCATAAAATTACACGCATTACCAAAAAATAAACTAAAGACACACTATTACTTACAGAGTCATTTCTTTTGAACTTTTTTCTTTACAAACTAAGAATAGTTTTGACAATGAAGGAGGAAGGCCTTTATTTATGTCATAATCTACCCAATCTTGAAATTTTTCATTGTAAATTTGTATTATCTCCACTTTTTTGTTAAAAACATTTTCCAATTGGCTCCAAAAATCTTTGACAGGGCAAGACTTTTCACACTCGACTTTTTTTTTATTATTTTCACACGTTACATGAAATTCTAAAGTGGTCATCTAGAAACATGGCATTTAAACTCTGTTAGCTATTTTGTGGTTCAATATAATAACGTCTTTTCCATCTATTCTAAAAGCTGTGAGGGCATAATAATCTATGTTTTTCCCAGGTAGAATAATGTCCCAATCACTGTTTTCGCGAACAATATACGCGTTATAATGCTCCAAGTACTCAGAGCTGTATAACATTCTACCACACAAGTGCCAGGTTTCGTTAATTTTTATAATGTAATATATTTAAAAAAAAAAAAGAGGAAATTCTTCTGGCGCTACAGTTACTGGAAATATATAGCACGCTTTGTACGCAACATACTCATAATTAATTGCTGACGCTAAACGCTGAACATCAGAATCTAAATGGATGAACTGTCTTAGTTCATTCTTTAATAGTTCAGGGAGCTGACTATATTTGAGTTTACTGGTTTTAACCGTGTCACTGTTTTCAAATCCATTGTCAGCACTTTGCTCCCAGCATTGGAGAATTGATGTCTTTTGGCTATAGTTGAACATACATTTTTAAAATTTCGAGATATCGACGCTATATTCTTAAAATACTGGTGTTTGGCTTCGAACCGCATGCACCACAAGCAAATAAGAGGACCATAATTTTTAATTAACCTTGGGTAGTGTATTAAATAATGTACTTTTGGAATGAAACGTGAATTCGGAGTTTCTTTAAGTAAAACCATGGAATCACCGATTAGTTCATAAAGAAAAGGCAGCCATCTGCAATTTATAACAGGTGCTGAAATAATTTCCCCAATTCTAATTAAAAGCAGTAACAACTTCCAAACTTCGTCATCAAACGGTACACAAGAACCAAAAGCAAAGGGAAAAGATAAAGCAAAGTTTTTTTTGGGCAGCTGATCCTGTTAAATTGGCCGAACCTGCCAGTTTTTCCTTCGAAATTGGGACGCTTTTGTTTTTTATGTGCAATTCGATATAAGGGAAAGTTTCTATTTTTTCATTAATTTCATTAAGAGTAATAAATTTAGAATTTATGATGTGATTAAAAACTAATTTTAAAATAAGAGGGACAACACCCTCGTAAAAGTCGTGCATGATATCGGGGGGAAGACTTTCCGTAATTTTGAAGTGCTCAATAATAGAAAACGGAGAAGGGTTTTTAACCCCATATATTGAAGAATTATCCGGATTTTTCAGCACAGCTTCTAAATGATAGCTGTGTACTTCTTCGCTTCTAATGACCAATTTGTTTTCATCAAATACAGAAGATATGTTTTCTTTCATTACCATGCATTGCCGGCAAATTCTACCGGATGAAAAACTTTGCAAAAAACCCCCTACGCTGTGACTCAAAAGGTTGTCAGCTGATATGGTGGCAAGTGCTCCTTTAACAATTTGATTTCTAATAGCAAACCCATTATTTTGAAGATCTTCAAGGTCATCTAAAAGGGGTTTTAGCACTTTGGAGTATCCGTAGTGCTTTAAAATGGGGTATTTTACTGCCATTGCCAAATAAATACTGCTAAGCTTACTGCGTAGGGAAGGGTCGAAATTTCCTATCGTAAAGTAAATTAAAGTAACTTTATGTATTCCCCTTTTTGATCCTAGCGGATTGTTTAAATCAACTTCGTCCAAGTAAAAATGGAGTCTTAAAAAATTGGCATCTTTGGAAAAGTGGATGTGTTTTACATATCTCACCGTCTGCGTAATCAACTAATAATTCGGGGTCATGCTCTATATTTTTCTTTGAAAATTCCTCCCAGACGTCGTCATGGAAAAAAAGCTTTTTTAAGACAGAAATGATTGGAACATAGCTTAGCGTATTTTTGAAAGTTTCCCCATTTACCCGTTTCGTTCCTAAAATATAATCAACTGGCTCCACGTAATCCAAATTTTCCTTACAATATTTTTCCAATTTATAATTACTGTTAATAACACCCAGTACAGAGTTGGTAATTATGCGAGCTTGGTTATCAAAGTTGTTATCGGCATTCTGGGGTTCTCTTTGATAATTTGCGTTTAATGCTGTGTATGTTTCTAAACAGTTTCCTATCAATCCCGCTAAACTGTTTGATATGCATGCTGTAGCGGAAGCCGGCAACTTGTTCTAACATAAAACGAGCAGCGTTTCTGTCTAATTGAGAGTTGTTAAGCTCAACTGTTTCTGCAATGGGATCATCTGGGTTTCTACCTCTAAATTAATCTGATCAGGGTTGTTTATGGGTAAGGGATCATCAACTAAACTTATATCAGAACCCTCTTAATTAATAACAGTTTCTCCCATATTTTCTACAAATATTCCTCCACGGAAATGCTTTGTGTACAAGTGGCTTCTAAGGGACACGTACTTAGTAAAATCGTTTGGACATGAAATAAAACAACATTTAAACTTCCGGTTTGGCTCATGACCATGACAAATACGGGTATGTTTTAACCACTTGGAAACTGAGTGACGTTCTACATTTTTGACACAAATAGAACAAGAGTATAATACCATGTTTAAAGTAACCACTTTATATAATTTCGATAAACTGAAAAATACGTTAGTAAAATTATAATTACATAATTTAAACCGAAATGCTTCAAAACATAATCAGAAGTAAAGAGCAGAAATCATCTATTAAAGGAGAGCCTACCTATGTAAACAAAGTGTGACTGACGTAACGTCTTGCAGCACGTGTAGCTATATAAGGAACGTGTCGTCCGTCTTGAGTTTAGGCTTACATTAGAAACTTCGTGAAATTTCAAAAAAATAAGATCTGGATAAGCGGAAAGACAAAACCTCTCTCTATACTAAAACTAAAAATATCCTAGCAAGATAAAATGGAAAGTCAAAAGGTGGAAAAATCATTACATGATTATTTGTGCCTTTGTACCTTAAGACACTTCTGCAGCTACCCCCCCCCTGCCCCCTGTAAGAGAGCTCGCATGGAGTAATTACAACGGGAGCCTTAGATTTCAAACAACAGTCTATATCAGTGATTTCACTTGTATTCCTACTGTTATGGCTCCATGGGATCGCTCGGAATCGGCAAATAAAAAAACACTATTAGTTTTTTATTTGCCAATGCCTATTTTGATAGATCCCATGGAGTATAATAGAATTTCTAATTTAAAACACAAATATACTGTTTATTTTTTTAAAAAAATCCCGTTGTGATTATTTCCTGCGGGCGTTCCGATAACATGAGGTAAAAATCGCGAATAAAATGGCTGTCAATTTTAAAGTTTTAAACCGTTATAAAGCCGAGGCTTACGTCTAACTACAAGCAAGTGGCAGTGGCCATATTTATGGTTTACCGAGGTTTCGGTTTTTGCCAGCGAAAGCAGAGTTTGGAGGCACTTTCACACGGACTGCCAAAATTATTCTTATTTAGAACATGGGCTGCCACTAGTGTATTCGATATAAAAATTGTCAGACGAAAATTTGCTCAAATTTAGAACACGTGAGCTTGGTGGAATAAGGAGTGTTGGAAAGTACCCTCTTAAACAAGCAAAATTCACTAAGTTCTTGAACTTAACAATTCAAATGAGCTTTGTAAAAAAAATTAAATATGAAACTTACCTTATAATTAAAAGGTCCAACTGGAGTGTTCTGTTTGCTTAACGATAAGCTTAATTCGCTATAATCAGAGAGAATCTTATAATGATGATAACGGCACCGTTCATAAAAAACCCGCAAACGTTGCAACGTGCTAGAAGCCTCAACCACGGAAAAAAACGTGTCGCTCAGGAAAGACTCGGCGTAATTTTCTGGCGCATATTTGACGTCACGGTTCCCAACGACGCGAGTGGTAGAGAGAAACGAGAAAGTCCCGTCTTTCAGCAAAAACTATATTTAGTTTTTTAATTCATGACGTCACGGTTCCCAACGACGCGAGTGGTAGAGAGAGAGAGAGTCCCGTCTTTCAGCAAAAAACTATATTTAGTTTTTTAATTCATGACGTCACGGTTCCCAACGACGCGAGTGGTAGAGAGAGAGAGAGAGAGAGAGAGAGAGAGAGTCCCGTCTTTCAGCAAAAGACTATATTTAGTTTTTTAATTCATCCCGAACTTTCTCTCTCTCCTGCTGCGAAATAAGAGATTGTGCAAATTTGCACACTATCTTTTCAATTTCAGTGAATTTCGCCACTTAGAACGTTTCTTTTTTTTTGCACGCTATATTTTTACGAACTGTTCGTTTGTGAACGGAAACGTTCAAGTTTGAACAGCGTTTGAACACTTTTTTCTAAGGGTGTAAAGGGAAGCCACCGAGTCTTGCGGTATTCTCTTTGTTAGATGCTAGCTCGGCCGCGGGCCGGTGAATATTTTCACCCAGCAAGTCTTTTGTAGCGCCCTTTAATCATAGTAATTTTGCACGGCTGATAGATATTTCACCTTGTGCACATTTTATTTTATCCCAGCCTGGAATCCGTTGGCAACAATTTTCGGAGCACAAGACTCGGATTCGGATTCTGATGCGGAAGACCAAACACTAAAAGCAACCTTAGATGACGAAGGTTGGGAGAGAAAACGTTGCGTAGCGCAGTCCCTACAATTAGTTGTAAATGATGCCATTAAGGCCAATGAAAGATCGAAACAGTTACTCGAAAATGTCCAAAACTGGATAAACCTTTTTCGAAAATCGCCTAAATGGACGGAAGAATTAAAATCCAGAAGTGGCGGCGTTGATTTGAAAATGATAGGGGTTGTTTGCTGGGGAGCTGTTTTTCTTGGATTGGAACGATTTACGAAGGTCAGTTTATTTTAAGAGTCCATCTTTTCTAGAAAGAACCTCTGAATTAATGTTTTTTGTCTAACTTCAATTTGAAAAGTTAGACAGGCAAGTTCTAGAAGAGAATACTTTCTACAATAAACAAATATATTCCACGATAATATGTTGAAAGCAATGGCTTATGCTTTGAATAAAGCTAAAAAAGACGCCAAATGTCCATGAAAAATACTTTCCGTTACCAACGGAAGAAGACGTCGAGGACGCGAAAGAATTCCTCGATATTCTGAGACCTTTAAAGGTCTCAACAGACTTCTTTCAGAAGAGTGATCCACTCTCCTCAAGCGTTATAGGGGTATGTACTTTTGACCGTTTTCCAAGATATTTTCAAGGTGGAAACAAAAAATTCAACGATCGGAGTACTGGAAAACCTCCAAAAACGGTTTTCATCAATGTTGAAGGACCCATTTTACATAATGGCCTCTCTCCTCGATCCAACCCAAAAACAAACATACTTTTTGAGAGTTTATTATGAATATCGAACATCATTAGGCAGAGATCAGTTCTTATTATGGTACAGTTTTTTATATGTTGCTTTTCCAACTTTGAAGAATTTAATTTTGCTAAAAATAATATTCAATTTGATTCACTTTGAATATAGACACGTCAATAATACAATTCCATGTTCATAATTAACATTAATAAAATAAATTTACGACATGGATATAAGTCATGTTTATACTAATATTTCAAATCTTAAGGTTCTTATATACAACCAGTATGGATAAATTGGTATCCAAACGTCAAGTGCGTGACAAAGACAAGCGCACATTTTTTCATTAGAGAGAGTGTGTTACTCGAAGCTGCGCAGGATCCCCCTAAGGTTTGACACAGAACCAAAGCCATACTCGCCGTTTAATAGGTTGGACCTTGAAGCCACCGTACCATGTAATGAACGCAGCCCTATGAGAGAATTGGAAAAATACGTTTTACAACCGAGATGTCTACAGGCTGACATTGCCTTAGATTATAGGAGAGGTCACGAGGAGGGCGCGCCAAAAGAAGCTGCCTTTCGATAAAACACGTAGCAGACATTTTAATGTACCGAGAATACAACAGAAAATAAAAATTTTGCAATTTTTTGAAAATATTTTGATTTCGTTTTGTACGTTTTCCCATTGATAATACCATAAGTAATCCATTACAATTTAGCTAATTAATTTGGCAACAATACACGACTTTATTATTATCAATACTCGTCAATGTGAAACTCGGAGAGGTAAGGACCGGTGTGGGGGGTATGAACGGATAATCGGTTACACACTTTACACAATCTCATTCTCCATGACGCCTCAGTTAAGCAATAGACCAGTACCGTTAGAAAGGGGGTGTAGACGGTGAATCTCTCCCTCTAGGCGCTCTCTTGTAAGAGGGGATACTGTACACGCCCAGTAGGGATATTACACTGAGCTATGACGTTTCCATACTGACACTACTCTATAAACGGCAGTGTGGAAAATCAGGAAAATATTAGAGTAGGGCAATTTGTTAAACATATCGCCATACTACAGATGGAACAAATAATAATTTTTAATTTTTGAAATTTTTTTTATCGCTTACGATGTGTCTATTTTCTTACGACCTCCTTTGTTATTATGAAAACATTAAACATGACAAGAAAGAAATTTTTTACTAAGATTACTAGTAGTAGTTATAAAGGCTAGTAATAAGTCTATAAGAAAGAAGAAGTACCGAGTTCCTTATTTTTATTTAGTGGCAGTTACGACTTACGAGTTGAGGTAATTTTAGTTTAAGCAGAAGCAAATCAATTAAAGATAGAAATTGTCATACTTATGGAAGCGCTTTTATAAACTTATGGTAGTAATGAATCAATGTCACCGAGAGGGGATTGGCTTAGTTACGGGGACTTGACGTCAATATTGGTAGTCTAGATTTAAGAATCTTAATTGTGTGGCGGCTGTGGCCTGAGCTGACGACATCCAATAGAGTGGTTTCTTTCCCATATATGACAACGTCATAATCATGGATAAAGAATGCGTGTGAGGAAATTGTTTTCGCTCTACAGGATAGGCAACTCCCTATTACGGACGACAGCTTATTCTGAATATACTCTGTTACAACATCGGTTGTCAGCACGCGCAAAGCTATTTCTTTATGCAATTTAGCTTTGTGCGTGCTGTCAAGAGATCAAAAACTTCAGGATTTAAAATACCCGCCCATTTTTCAGCTCAAGTGCACCGACCTCTAGTTTCAAATACGTGTAATAGGCTGTATTTAATTTCATAAGTATTTGAAAATTAGGCATAGAGGTCCGTGCACTCGAACTAAAAAACTCGCGGATATTTTAAATCCTGAAGATCCGGAATTTTTTGGTTTCTTGACAGCACTTAAAAACCTACGTTACATAGAGATCTGGCTTTGGTCGTGCTGACAATCGATGTTGTAACAGAGTATATTCAGAATAAGCTGTCGTCCGGGATAGGGATTTGCAAATTCTGTAGAGTGAAAACAGTTTCCTCGCGCGCGCGTTCTTTATATATCCATGGTTATAATCCTCTATCTCTTACTTTATTGATATCCCCCTTCCTGTGGAAAATATTATTTTTTCTTACAAAAGTCACAAACCGAGGTATGAGATATGAGGGTGTGACGTCAAGAGACATTTCGTAGTACCACAGCTCTATTGGAGCATTTACACTTAAATATTTCTATGATTGAATGACTCTATCCTATATCTCATGGTCGCCTTACCAGTGCCACCATCGTGCAGCCCGTGAAACAAATTTTTATTGTTGTTAAATATTGTTTATAATTGTAATATATTTATATATTTTTAATTTTGACTGTAGTTCAATTAATTTATTTTGCCATAAAATGTTAATTTTCTGAGATTAATAAATCTTTTATATCTAAAATGTGAATTCGTAAATATTCTTCTTTTTTCTACCTTCTTTAACATTGGCCTTCCTTTCAAAAGAAGGAAGATTGGGTTCCGAGAGAGGAGATCTTCTCGAAGAAGAAGGCGCTGTCCCCTCTCTTGGAATCTTTCGTCCAACCATAGTAGGTTTCCTTCTAAAGAAGGTAAACTTTCCTTCCGAGGGAAGAGCCTTTTTTTACAAAGAAGGAAAAATTTTCTTCTAAGGGGGGAAACCTACAGTTGAGAAGGGGGAATATCACTTCGAACCCTAGACCTTCAGCCTCTCTGAGTTACTCACCCCTTTCTTCTCTCCAACACCCCTAATCTTGGACGGGGAAGGGAGAGGAGAGAATTTTTCAAAAAGCTTCTGAGAAGGTGAAGCGGGATTTGCCGGTGTCGCCCTCTGCGTCAAAGAAGGGGAAGGTTGGTCTAAGGAAGAAATCGCCAAATTCCCACCACTGCTTTTTACAATGCAATAGTAGGTTTTTTAAGCAACGCTAGTATAGTATTAAGATTTACTCTCATACGAAGTGTGTAGAGCCATGATAGTGTTCAGTGTTGTCTCTAGTGAACGCGGCGTGAACTGGTTAAGTCGCGATGTTCGGGAAAGAACGAGTTTGTCAAACAGGACAAAAACGCGAGCAAGCCAACTTGGTTTGGTAATTTAACGTGGTGAATGCCCCTTTTTGCTTCATAGACCCATTCATTTTACCTTTTTAAACGTCATACAGCTGGATTATTGGAGTATGGACTGTTTTAGGTTAAGGTGACATTTAGTGATCGAATTTAGAATAAGTGACTCTAAGTGAGAAAAATTACTTAGTATCAGCCCTGGAATTACGGTTACTTCACATCTCTACTCGTGCGCGACTTGGATTAGGAATTGGGATTCTATTCCAAAATCACGTCAAAACTAGAGGTTAATTCAAAAAATACTCAATTGAAGTTGTATGGTCTCTGTTGACAAGTTATTGATGACTAGCTGTTACCAGTGGTGTTTCTCGCGTGTAATAAGTATTTCCATCAACAATTTCAGAACTACTTTATTTCCTAAGACCTAAGTAACGTTTCTCCTCAAAAAGAAACATATTTTATATACCAAAACAATGCATTTATACGCAATCCTTGGCGAAACAACGACACTTTTTCAAACTCACGCAGAAATGATTATACATATGTATTGCAATTTGAAATTATGAGAAATTTGATTTTAATTGCGTAGTTAAAACATTTGTTATAATTAGTCTAGGGGATACCTAATAATAATGTTAAAGAAGTTTAATGGATTTAAAGAAACTGTCGTCATTGAAATAAAAAAATTTATAAAAAATGATTTAAGGTGAAAAAGCTGGCATACTTACAGTTTTTAATATGTACTCCGGCTGGATGTGAAAACAAATGTCCTCCCGCGAATCCATTATCGATGGAAATAACTGTTTTCGAGTTGTGATTTGAGTGTTTTAGGTCACCCTTAAAATACTCCCAATAGTAAATTGAAAACTATGGCCGGACGGCAAAATGTCATACTGCTTTTTTTGAAAAGTTAATATTCTTCCAGATTAACAAAACTGAATGGGCTTTAAGATAATCTCAATAATTATTTCTATAGCAATAATATTTTATAACGACTCAAAAAGTTATGGTTTCATATAAAAGTTATGAATATGTTTTTTGTGGAGTTTAATTTTTATATGCTTGTCCTTTAAAATACAGATTAAAAAGGTCGAATTAATTTCGGATCAGTTTGGCCTAATATCGGCAACTTTGGAAATAAATTAGAAAACGGAAAGGTTTTACTGAGTTCATGAGATATGCTCCGTAAGAGAGCTGGTCATAAGGTTTCGTACATCATATATTCTGGTAAAGCAACTCCTGGTCAGGCGTTGTCAAATTAAGGCTTTGTACCGACTAAATAGGAAGATGGCCTGCAAAACTAACCGAGTGTAGGACTTCAATTCTCGCTTCCGTCGTTCTGGAACTAGCTCTAGCATTACGAAGCGTCGGTTGTGTCATACTTATGGAACATATCTTATAGACTTATGGTTTTATTAATATTTTCTGGCATCATTTGTCATTCAAAATAAATTAACTTCTTTGAAATGAAAACTAATTAATAATATATTAAATAATATTTTATTTCGCTAATCTACATTTTGGAAAGATTTCCATGTCAGAAAGCAAATAGTTTATCCGAGTTCTCACGGAGGTGGACATGGTAACGTCTTGAAAATTATAGAGACGCCGCTTGAGTCGCTAGGAATTCCGGGAAAAATCTAGACTCGCGCCATAGCTCGCGTCCTCACTCTAAAGTCAACAGAGAGATTGTAGCAAGCGAGTTGGAGCTTTCGGTTTCTACTTCTGCGGTTGGTCATAAATGTTTTAATCAGGCGTGATAAATGACTAAGGACCAAAACTATTCAATGATTGTACGCTTGTTAAAAATAATACAACCATTAAATAGTATTAGCCCCCAGCTTATATATAGTGAGCTTCCCATCCAATATGGTATCGTAAAACTAAATCTGTCTGAAAAATAAAAATTATCTTAACAAACATTGACAATAGACAAATTACAATTTTGAAAGCTGGAGGCTTTAGGTCTATTATGAAATAATAATGGCCTCTAAGTAAATAATACCCTGTAGAGTTTAACTAAATCTGGAAGAATTGAAAAGCAGTTACTGACACAAAAGTAAATTTTTTTAGGTTTTTTTTTGCTTCTTCCCTTCCCCATTTAACTAAGTAACCGCTTCCCCTATGTCCGTGCAAAAGCTATACATTACGGAAAAAAATTCGTCTAAACTCTGTATTATGATGTCTGTAATAGGGACAACTTGGCTCATAATTAGAGTAATCTCGTAAGTTATTTTCGATATTTGTAAGCAAGACCCGGTTAATACATCTATGGCAAAAATAGGCATGACTGCACGGAAGTGCAACCATTACTGTATATTAAATCTTACATATTACGCATATCCTATTATTTAGGGGTGCATGATCCCCCTCTATTTCTAATTCCGCCCCCCCTTGTCCCTCCGCCCCTGGAACTTCGCGTCCGGTCTTTTGTCTTGCAATTGTACAAGGACTTTCTCACGTCATCGTACACGATTGAAGCGTTCGGGTACCTTGGTAATAATAAATGGTTTTAGGTAAAATACATCGTTCAAGCCGAATTAAGGTGGCGCTTTCTTTTATGGCGTTTAAAACTTTTTAGATTCTTAGACAGAAATTTTTCTCGACATTTTCTTAATGTACATTGAACGTTCATTTTGTAATTTTTGTTATCAAAATAGTAACCCCGCAATGTACTTTTGTTTGCTGTGGGAGCAACGCAAAGAGATGCGCCTATAATTTAAAACAAGCCAACAGCTTAACTAAATCTATATTGTAATAGCTTACCTTCCAGTGGCAATTTCTTCGGCAAATAGAGCGCTTGGAAGCTTTTGCGGCTCTTCTAACCGCCTTCTTTTCAGCTGTGATTTTAGCTTCGCGTTTTCCAGCTCCTCTAAATCTGGCCCGTGATTATGATTTTTTCTCACGACCAAAATCCTGTCACTGACTGTCGCTGTTGCGCCGCAAGACCGTCATCTGCATCTGGAAGTACCCCTTTCCTCCAACATCTTAAATTCATGTTACCTCCTCTCGAACCTTTGTTCTTGACGTATCCATAATCGTCGTAAACATACACGGCGGACCCAGATCTCTTTCTTTCGATTATCTCCAAGGTAAATCAGTTTCAAAGACTCGCTCTCTTCAAGCGAAAATTGCAGAATGAATGAACGTGCTGGATAAGTACGATTTGTTCTTCTTCTCGCACCCCTTCAGATTTTTTCCTCCCCCGCGAGCTTTTCCCTCCCGACTGTTTTAAGTTGGGCATAATTTTAGCCTTTCGATAAAAATAACAATAATATTAAAATGACCTATCAATAAACTTCTTATAATAAATTTCTTATTGAAATATTTAAGTAGGTTGATACCTCTTTCAGTAGATGATTGATTTATATTTCAGTTACCTCTTTCAGTAGATGATTGATTTATATTTCAGTTACCCCTTTCAGTAGATGATTGATTTATATTTCAGTTACCTCTTTCAGTAGATGATTGATTGATATTTCAGTTTCATTGATTTTTTTGTTCAGTGTCCGTCCTCCGCCAACTAGAATTATATATATGGAATAGAGAAAGAGGCCTTAGCACCTTCTGCCAGCAGTACTATCTTAGCACATTGGAGCCTTGCAATTTTTCGTTCTTGTATTAATTATATCCATAATTTCCGATACTGTATTTTACTGACCATATACCCCGTTAAAAGAAATTTAGCCACAATGTGATGGGTGTATCGTTCCCAAGTTGTCGTTCAATGATGCACTTGCCATGGAAAGGAACGAACCTAACAGTGTCAATACTTTTGAAGGCCTAGTTAAAGCGCTAAACAAGGATCCCAAAGTGGAACAATACAGGTATTGTAACATGGCTGCCAGATTCCTTGGAGTTTCTACTCCTTGGATCTGGCAGGGTTTATATGCCTCCATATTACATGCTCCTCCTCCCTACTTTGCTTCAGCGATATCACTACGATCAAAAACGCAGTCGTCAGTCAACTCCCAATGAGAACTGTTTGGTATTTTGTTAGTAAAGAACCGTAAAGTGTACGGGTATATTCGGGTTTATTCCTTTGTTACTTACTTCAATAAAAGTCTAGAAGATTCGTCTTCTATTTTTTGGATTTAAACTGTAAGTTGTCTTTAATTCATTTTTATTTCCCTCGGGAGAATCTCCCTATTTAGTTAAATTCTATTGAGGGTTACAAAAATGGCGCCCGAACAGGGACTCGATGCGACTAGGCCTTAAGCCTCGGTTTGTCCCGTTATAAAAAACTGTTTATCATTGTCGGTATATTCGCCCCCCACGTGACGGTAAGCCTTGGCTTCCACGTTGGTAAATAATTAAAGATTATTAATTAAATCCTAATTAATCATAATTGATTTTAATAATAAATTAGAAATTAAATTATCTATATATTTAATGTATTGAATTGAGATAACTTACTTGTTTATTTTGTACAACCTTAACTATTTCGATTATTGAAAAATTTAATTAAATAAAATAATGGCCTACTCGGACAATAAACAATGAAGATCTCCTCATGATACTGAGGATGAGGAGGATGACTCAAATTTACATAATGAGGAAGACAAGTCAAAGGAAGATCTATTTTGTCTCTGTGGGGGATGACGGCGACACGCTAGCACTGCCTGAGATTGAAGATCCGTTGGAGGATTATAACCGAATTCTTTGCTTTGAAGAAGAGAAGGATGAAGAAGATGCTGATACGAGAAAGAGCCTCTTCAGTCTCGGGATTTTCTCCCTATCAATTATTCACTCATAAGAGCATTCCCGCTCCCCAGGGAAGTTCAACACCCTCAAATTTCCCTCCTTAAACTGGGGTTGATACCCTTGTTCCTCCCCAACCAGAGTCTAAAAGCGTCAGGCCTAAAGTTAGTTTTGCAAACACGCTACCAAATCCTAGAGTTAAAACTACCGGAACTAAAATGTCTCCGTCCCGTCCCACGAGAGATGCTGGTACCAATAGACAACCTCTTCAATTTGGGCCAGACACTACTGATGAGGAATTAAGATCCTTTATACTGCCATTACTCCAAACTTTGGCAGATAATTCTACCACACAGGCTAATGCCTGGGCTCAAAATGTAGCAATAAACACTGCAATAGCTGATAGTTTGGACAAGTTAGTTAGGGATTTGCCTACTTTAATGAATAGAAGTACAATTCCCCAGACGGGAAAAGTCCCTATTGAGCCTCCGAAAAGGTTAGCATTTATGGGTTCTTCTAGTGATAATGCCTCAGAATTCTTAGCTGCTTTTGAGGAATATGCTAAACTAGCTGTTACCCGCGGCGTCGCTCGCGTGTAATAAGAACTACCATCAAAATGATACAAAGAATGGGTAGATTTTACTGATGACTAATATTTTTGTAGCATCCTAGGAGCGAAGGCACTCGGCGTTGCCCGTCAGCCCGTCTGGACATTTTTTTATTACTTTTCACGCGGACATTATTCCATAAAGAAGGGATTTTAGTTTTTGGCCGCCATTTATAAAGATGGCAACAAATCGAAACCAAAAGAGCATTCAGTCTGTCTATAGGTTAAAGGAAACCCGTGTACTCAATATCTGTGAAATCGGTTGAAACGCGCGGACTTTGTTGCATAGAGAAGAGTTTTTACATTTCTGGGCGCCATTTTTTAAGATGGCGGCGGATTGCAAAAATCTTTCTTAGTACGCGCCTACTTCTTATGAGTAACGTTCCTGCAAATTTTCAGCCTTCTAGGGCAAGCGGTTTGGGCTGGGCGTTGATTATCTGTCAGTCTGTCAGTCAGTCAGTCAGTCAGTCAGTCAGGACTTTGATTTATATAGATATAGATTTCACAAGCTATCGAATGAAGATAGGTTAGCAGCATTGCCTCTTCTTTTACGAGGGCATGCTTCATACTGGTACAGAGATTTGATCCGTCAGATTGACGATATTTGTAGCTCAAACCCTGCTCATTCTCATTTAGCTTGGAAAATATTTAAAAGACATTTTAAGGCTCAATTTAGAGATTCTGAAGCTGACTCTAAACTTAAAATAGAGATTTCCCAAAGGAGTCAGAAGGATAAGGAATCTGTAGAGGATTTTTTTCGGGGATTTTATGAAATTAAACTTAGGGATGACCCATCCTCTTTCCCAAAAGGAGTTAGTTCCCATTATCAAAAGTAATTTAAAGGATGAACTAAGAACTCCTCTCCTCATTTTGCAATTTACTAAAATGGAACAATTAAGGAATTCCTGTAAGACAATTGAAAAGGATATCGAAGTAAGGAAAAGGAATGCCGAGAAAAGGGAAAAGAGGAAATCTCCCCCTAAGCCAAAGGCTATAGCAAAGGTTGAGTCCTCTTGCCCAGCAAACTGGGGCTCCGCCAATAGTCATTGTTCCCCTGGGCAGTGTCAAAGCCCTTGTAATCCCCCTACTTCTCCTTCACATCCTAAATGGGAATATCCCTTAAAACCCTAAGACTCTAGATCGAAAGCTAGAGCTCAAAACACTTCAAATAATCAGAGAACCTACAACAGAAACTTTAGCCAGAGATCGAAATCTCCTGGTCATCAATATGCCTTGTCATACCCATCTACACGTACGTGTTACAATTGTCAGAAACCAGGTCATCTTGCACCCGACTGTCCCGACAAAAAGATTAGCAAGTCGGGGGAAGCCAAAGCGGGAGAGGTCCCTCGTGGTCCCTCTCCCGGCGTCCAGTAAATACCCCTATCAAGAAACGTGTCGCGTTCCCCTTGAGGATTGAATCCGTTAGAAAAGGTTCAAGTTATAAAAGGGTTAATATCCCTGTTACTTTTGAACACGCGACAGCTATTGCTAAGTTAGATAGTGGGGATGATGCTTCTTTTATTAGTCTAGATCAATGGCAAAAGATTTGTAAAATTAGAAACTCTTCAGAATTACCTGAAGATGACCAGTTAGATTGTATAGTTTGGGGCGATGGCCGCTATACTTTTACAAAAGGTTCTCATGAATTAGAGTTCTCTCTTAAGTCCAATGGATTTGAAAAACAATTTAAATTTCAATTTTATATCGTTCCTTCCCTGACTAGTGATTTTATATTGGGACAAGATTTCCTTGAAGAAAATAGGCTCAAATTATATTTTGAATCGTCACAATGTTTAGTGGGTAACCTAAGGATCCCTTTTTCAATTCCATCTGAAAAGGATCCAATAGAAAAGGAAATTGTCGATAGTATTAGGGAAGCGGGTTCTGCAGCCCCTATTTCTGATGAACAACGTCAGCAATTAGAATCCCTATTGTTAAAATTCCCTGAATTATTTTCGGATAAATTAGGAAGAACAGGACTAGTCTTCCATGAGGTTCATACGGGAAATAGTCCGCCCATAAAATCTCAACCTTATCGTGTTAATGATTAGAAGAAGAAAATAATTCAACAACATGTTAGGGAAATGTTAGATGACGGGATAATTAGACCCTCCGTGACGGGATAATTAGACCCTCCGTATCTCCTTGGGCTTCGCCCGTAGTTTTAGTTGAACAAACAAAACGGGGTAAACCCTACAGGTTTTGTATTGATTATAGAAAACTAAAAAGTGTTATCATGAAGGACCCCTATCCCTTGCCTAATATAGAGGACATGCTAGCTAGAGTGGGAAGACCAGAATTCATTACAACCCTTGACCTTAAATCAGGGTACTGGCAAGTAGAAATGCACCCTAAGAGCAGACCTTAAATTGCTTTTGTGACTCATATGGGAAAGTACGAGTTTAATGCACTCCCTTTTTAGGCTCTGTAACGCCCCTAGCTCCTTCCAGCGATTAATTGACGAAATTTTTAGAGACGCCGATTATTTCCAATTGATTGACTATTTAGATGACTTAATCTCTCTTAGTGAGGATTGGGATCAACACTTAGTGTCTTTAGAATACGTCCTAAATAGATTAAAGGAAGCGGGTCTCACCCTTCAGTTGAAGAAGTGTCTTTTCGCTCAAAAAGAAGCTACTATTTTTGGTCACATGGTTAACGAACTAGGAGTGCATATTGATCCTTCAAAAATTGAAGCCATTGAGAAATTTCCTCCACCTAAAAATATTAAGGAAGTCCAGAGATTTTTAGGGATGGCAGGATGGCACAATAGATTTTTTAGTCATTACTCCAAAATAGTAGCCCCTATTAGATTTATTAATCATTACTCCCAAATAGTAGCCCCTATTAACAAACTTAAAAGAAAAGATCAGAAATTCATTTGGGGTATCGAACAGCAACAGGCGTTCGAAAAGATTAAGGAAGAAATTTGTAAGGCTCACCCTTTAGCTTCCTTTAGAAGGGATTCCCGTGCATTTTAACTACAGATGCTAGTGGTGCAGGGTTAGGTGCCCTTCTTTCCCAAATTCAAGACAATATAGAAGTTCCTATAGCTTATGCTAGTACAGGACTTAATGACGCAGAAACTAGATACTCCAGATGTTTAGCCATCTGTTGGTCAGTTAAGAAATTTAGGCTCTTTTTAGAAGGTCGGAAATTCACTGTCCTTACTGATCATCAGGCTTTACAGTGGTTATTTAATATCAGGGAACCAAATTCTCGTCTAGTTAAACGGGCAATGTACCTTCAAACTTTGGATTTTACACTTAAACATAAGAAAGGAGTAGAGACTGTGGTAGCTGGCGCTTTATCGAGAGCTCCTATAAACGTCTTAAGGTCGAGCTAAAGCCAACTTGGGAAGGGGGAGGGGTTGTTCATATGCCTTTAGTTTCTGCTCATTTCCAAGGAAGTGTTTCAATTAAAAAATTTCAAGACTTTACAAACCGAAAGACAACATTTCAAAGATTACAACAAAATTGTGAAACTTTTATTTTTGAAATTACATTAAGTTAAATGACATTAAATTTAAAGTTACTAATTCCAATATATCTTGTCTTTCCGTCGTTTAAATTGCATAAATTTTGCATACATGCGCATTTACACCTACGCTAGTGGTTAATCGAGACAGTTTTGGAAAATGTCAATTATTTAACTAATTAAGTCACTAATTAAATTAATTTATTCGCTTAATTAGTTACATAATTGACATTTTGCAAAAGTGTCTCGATTTACCACTAGCGTAGGTGTAATTGCGCGTGTATGCAAAATTTTATGCAATTTAAACGACGGAAAGACAAGATATATTGGAATTAGTAACTTTAAATTTAAAGTCATTTATTGTTGTTGAGGAGGGTACGCGCCCTAGCACCGATGCCAAAGGCATATTGTGCATCCTCGTAATCAGGCCTTGAATAGGCCTGTAGCTGCAGCGTAGCGAAGAATTCGCTCCACCGTGAGAGAGGAGACCCTCGAGGGTTCCAGGGTGTGTGAATCAAAATATTCTAGTCTAAGCGAGGCGAAGCAGTCGCACTCGCAAAGTACGTGAGCGGATGTTTCTTCCTTCTCCTGACACGACCTACAGAGAGGGTCGTCAGCAAGACCCATCAGATGGAGGTGCCTATTAAGCCGACAGTGCCCGGTCAAAAGACCGGTGGCCAGCCTAATATCCCATCTGCTGAGCGAAATTAGGTCCCTGGCACAAGACCTGAAGGGACCATTGACAAAAAGTTTAGTCTGTCTCTGGCCCTCCATGTTATGCCAGAGCTGGTTTTGTATGACAGTCAACCTGTCATGCAGACACCGTTTGACGTGCCTGTAGGGGATGGGGACGGCCGGCTCCGGCCCCAAGAGCTTGGCCTCCGCACCCCTTTTCGCAAATCTATCGGCTTGCTCATTGCCATAATATCCGCTATGCCCTGGCACCCAGTACAGCAGAACCCTGTTGCAGGATGCCAGTCGCGCTAGCAGGTCGAGGCAGCTACGCACCAGTTGAGAAGTAATCTGACACTGGTTCAGAGCGTTCAGGGCAGCCTGACTGTCAGAATAAATTCTCACAGTCCGTCCGGTATACCCTTTGTTAATACAGTAATCTGCGAAATAACAGATCGCGGCAATTTCAGCCTGGAACACACTAGCGAAGGTGCCCAGGCAAGCAGAAAAGCCGACCCTTGTGGTTTGACAGTAATAGCCGGCGCCAGCGCCGGAATCAGTCTTGGAGCCATCGGTGAACCAAATGGTTTCACCCCCAGTGCCAAGAGGCAGCAGGTTAGTCCACTCTGCCCGACTGGGGAAGTGGATGCTGAATGGCTTAGTGAAATCAAAACTGGTAACGGTTTTGTCAGAGCACATCGTAAGCGACGGCTCAAGTGCGGCGTACTCCCGAAAGAGCTTCGTATGGCTGTAATCCCAAAGTCTTGAAACCCAACAGCCACTAATGTTGAGCCTGTAGGCTCCCATGACAGCCTCCTCCTCAATGAAGAGATGAAGAGGAAGCATGTCAAGGAGCACCTCCAGGGAAGCAGTTGGGGTCGATCTCATGGCCCCCGTAACACCAATGCAGGCAAGCCTTTGAAGCTTGCGCAGGGCAGCCTGCACCGTCTTAAGCCGGACCCTTGTCCACCAGACAAGTGCCCCGTAAGATAGTATGGGTCTGATGATCCCAGTATAGAGCCAGTGTACAGCCTTGGGGTTGAGGCCCCAAGTCTGGCCGACAGAGCTCCTGGTCCTCCAGAAGAGCATATTGGCCTTCTTAATACATCGATCAAGATGCGGCTTCCATGTGAGTCTACAATCAAAAGTCACCCCCAGGTATTTCACCTCGGAGGACTTTGTCAGGACCTGGCCAAAGAAAGAGATATCATTGAACAGATCCTTAGTATTCTTCCTCGTAAAAGGAACAAGGACAGTTTTATCAGGATTAACGGTGAGGTTAACCGCCTGACACCATTGCTCCACGCTAGAGAGAGCAGATCTCATAAGCGCGGTGACAGTATCCGGGAACTTCCCCGTAAAGACTATCGCTACATCGTCCGCATACCCGAAGCAGCAACAGCCCCCAGCACCCCCGAGCCTCCCCAGGAGTTCATCCACCACCAGGCACCACAACAGGGGGGAGAGCACTCCACCCTGAGGGCAGCCCCTGCTGGTAGTCACCCCTAGAGAGTCCCCAAGGAGGGACGCCGACACCTCGCGGTCGGTAAGCATGGACTTGATCCAGCGGCCAAGAGTGGCGCTGATGCCAAATCTCTCAACAGCTTCAGTAATAACCGAGCTAGAGACCTTGTCAAAGGCCCCCTCGATATCGAGGAAGACAGCCAGTGAAATTTCCTGAAACTCGAATGCCCTATCCAGGCAATTCGTAAGGCCGTGAAGGGCCGTCTCAGTGGATTTGCCTTTTTGGTAGGCAAATTGTGAAGAAGAGAGAGGAGTTACCGAAAGTACCTCGTCTCTGATGTACCTGTCCACCAACTTCTCCAGAATTTTGAGGAAGAAGGAGGTCAGGCATATGGGTCTAAATGCTTTCGCCTCGAGATAGGAAGCCTTCCCGGGCTTGGGAATAAAGATGACCCTAGAGCGTTTCCAGTCACGAGGTATGTGACCGAGAGCAATGCAAAGTCTGTAGATCTTGCATAGCGGAGAGGCGATGTGGTCTAAGCCCTCCTGCAAAA
Source organism: Phalangium opilio (assembly GCF_054372755.1). Lineage (NCBI taxonomy): Eukaryota > Metazoa > Arthropoda > Arachnida > Opiliones > Phalangiidae > Phalangium > Phalangium opilio. The sequence continues at coordinate 454,343 of NW_028324167.1, forward strand.
GCAGAGGGAAGACCCCATCGGGTCCCGGAGACTTGTAGGGCTCAAAACAGTTGACAGCCCACCGAAGCTTGGGAATCGTGACAACCTGTCTGGCTACAAGCCAGTCTTCCCTCTTAGCCCTGTGCAGGACAGGGTAGAGAGAGTCAGGGTTTGTTGGATTGATAAAAGTAGAATCAGGAAAATGGACCTCCAGCATGTGCTTGAGAGTCTCAGCCCCAGACTTAGTGTACACACCCTCCCGTAGCTTAATAGCATTAAGTCGATGTGTGCTGTCGTGCGCTAGAATCTTCATGACCCTAGCCGTGGCAGGGACATTGGAGATTTGCTCACAGAAGGTCCGCCAGGAGTCCTTCTTAGCAGCTCTAATGGCCCTGTTGTAGGTGTTAAGGGACTGCCTGCATCCAGCCCAGTCACCCATGCGCTTGGCTTTGTTAAAGAGCCTGCGCGTGTATTTACGAAGCCGGCTGAGATCCGCGTTCCACCAAGGGACAAGCCTCGAGCGGTTGACGGTCTTAAGTGGGCAGTTCCGGTGGAACGACTCCATGATGGAGCACTGTAAATCACCAGCAGCCCGATCAAGATCCTTAGGTGAAGTAAGTTTAAGAGTGTGACCCCCTCCGTAGCGTAGGTCTTCCCTATAGCCGGCCCAATTAGTCCGTTTTGGGTTGCGTATCTCCGTCCCCGCCGGGACAGAAGTAATCGCGACAGTAAAGCAGATGTGCCTATGATCCGACAGAGACGGTTCATTTGACACATGCCAGTTAGACACGGAAGACATGGGGTTTTCCGTGGCTAGCGTGAGGTCAATGACCTCCCTTCTATAAGAAGTAACAAAAGTAGGTTCATTGTTTTGATTAAGAATATAGAGTTTACAACCAACTAAATATTCTAGTAAATCATCACCTCTCTTGTTGCAGTCAGAGCTTCCCCACGTGATGTGATGAGCATTGGCATCGCAGCCAATGATTAGTTTGTCCCCTCTCTTTTCACATTGATTGACCAAATTGATCACCTCAATTGTCGGGAGAGAGTCCGCGTCGTGGGCAAAGTATGCTGAGGCAGCCGTAATAGTCAACTTGGCGTGGCCAGGACTAGATTCACGGCCGCCGTGTCCTGGGACGTGTACAGCGGTAGAGAGATACAACAAAGATCCCTCCGAAAGAAAATACACGCCCTAGGTCTAGCAGCAGTTTGGTCATAAAATAGTGACCCCGCCGCGTCAAGACCGAGGATTTTGCCATGGCAAATCCACGGTTCTTGTATGAGGGCCAGATCAAGACCCTCCATAGCAAACCTCCTGCAGAGTACCGCAGAGGCCGCCTTACTATGGTGCAAATTGATTTGAATTGCACGTAGCGTCCCCATGGTCCTTGAGAGAGGGGTTCAGAAGGGACCTAGCTACACCTCATCGGTCCCGAGAGGGCTAATGGCACCTCCCCCCCCCGACAGGCGAGCTCCCAGTCCCAAGATCCTCCCCCTCACCAGGACCACTAGAACGCTCATCGGCTGAACCCCGAAGGGTCCCATCCGATTCTTCCAGTAGGGTGGACTCATCCATGGAAGAACAGACTTCCGAATGAGCCACCCCCCTCCCCCTCTGTGCCTAGAGTGACACCAGAGAGCTCCTCCGCGAGATACCCCATCTCGCTAGTCCCACCCCCCGCCGCAGACTCGGCTACAGTGGTTTTAGTGGTTTCCGTGTTCTGAAGGAGTTTGAAGGAACCCTTGTCCACTCCAGTATAGCCCACGAAACCAGCATTCTTAATGGCTTCCAATGAGGAGCCATCGATGAGCAGTACCCAGTACCGTACGGCCCTGTCCACGTACGTCCGGATACATTTCCAGCGTTCAGTGGCAAAACCTGCATTAAGGGCCTTTAGGCGCCGAAACAGCACCGCCGGCTCCTTGGTGATCAGGTCCTTGGTGCGGAACATTACCTTAAACGGCTTAGGGAGTTCGCTAGCTCTTATTACTGAGAGCACCGCATCCCCCACCACCGAGTAGGCTAAGTTGTCCTTCAACCATTGCCCAGTGAACGAATCCTCACAGGAGTATACTAGGGCCCCGGTCGTCAGGCTAAAGGTCGCAAGGCGCGGTAGAGGGCTCCCCGAAGGTATCCCATCCAGCGCCCTTAGAATCGCCTTCTGAATTGGGCCCACGTCTTCCTCCGTGATGACCGCCGTCGGATAGCCTTTTTTGACAATGGCCATCTTTTCTGAGCTGGCGGCGTCACTATAGGACTTAGCCTTTTTCGACGCCGCCTGCGAGGTACTTGGTGAGGGAGTCGAATCCTCCGCTCTGGGCCTCTTCATTGGGTTGTCACGAGCCATCGCACCCCCAGCGGGGGTGGAGACCGTTTCAGACCCCGATTTGACCTTTTGCCGAGCAATCCGTCGTTTGAGACGACGACGCACGGTACGTTTCGAGGGCTTGCCAGACACACGCACCGATAAATCGGCACGAGTATCGCTGGATACAAGCCCTTGTAAAGTGGTATCAGTGTGGGTTCTGCCTTGAGCAGACCCCTGCACCGTAGGTTTGGTAGTGTTAGAGTTGTTTTTATTAGATTTATCCATGGGAATCCCACGAGTAAGGGGGCAAGTAAAAGGTCACCACCCGGTAGTCCCCCACCCGGGTGGAAGGCTAGATACAACGGGGTGTCGCCCGGTGCCCCGAGGGGATCGTTAGCGATACCGTAGTTTTACTTCCCCAGTACCATGCAGCCCTCGGCACGATGCCTCAACACCTTGGCTTGGGAAGGGCGCGTATCCGCTTAGCCCACACAACGTAGTGGTTAACCAGCTCTCACCACCGAGGAGGTGTGATACTCCGCATCGATGAGGACCCAAGCTAGCGTGTGTGAAGTTAAAAACGCGAGCGGGAAGCCAAAGCAAGGGGGGGAAAAAGATACACCCCATCTAGCTTGCGTCCCCAACTTCGAGAGCCAAAGTCATTTAACTTAATGTAATTTCCAAAAATATTGGAATTAGTAACTTTAAATTTAAAGTCATTTAACTTAATGTAATTTCAAAAACAAAAGTTTTTCACAATTTTGTTGTAATCTTTGAAATGTTTTCTTTCGGTTTGTAAAGTCTTGAAATTTTTTATTTGAAACACTTGCTTGGAAATGAGCAGAAACTAAAGGCATCTGAAAAACCCCTCCCCCCTTCCGAAGTTGGCTTTAGCTCGACCTTAAGCATAAATCTTAGCTCTTCCCTTTCTTTATCTACAAGCATCCAGGATACAACTAGTAGTAGTACAAGTTCAAATTCTACCGGTAGAAGTTCTTCAACTTCCTCTAGCGACTCTGTTTAAAATCAAATACGTCCCCCAGGTCCTAGAGCTTTATACTCAGTGTTTACCTTGGAACATGTGATAACATCACAAAGAGAAGATCCTTTTGCTTCCCCAATAATAAATTCTTTACAAGAACCTAACACAGTTAGACATAAACTGTTCGAACTAAAGAATAATCTTCTGTATACAAGACCATACAGAAATTATCCTGAGAAAATATATCTACCACCAAGATTAAGACTAGAAGCCATGCGGTTATTGCATGATCACCCTTTGTCAGCTCACAGGGGCAAAGATAAGACCCTTAGTAAAGTGACATTTAGATATTGGTGGCCAACCATAGTTAGAGATGTCCAGGACTTTGTTAGAAGATGTAATTTATGCCAACAATTTAAGGCTAGGAATAGGAAAAAGCCAGTGCTAATGCAACCCTCTGAGATAACAAGTCCTTGGGACCAAATTTGTGTCGATATAATGGGACCTTTCTCTCAAAATAGACACCACTGTAAGTATTTAATAGTCTTTGTCGATTATATAACAAAATTCGTGGAAATGATTCCTCTAAAGACTATTACAGCCAAGACTTGTGTCCAAGCTTTTAAGTCTATTATTACTAGGTAGGGAGCTCCTAAAGCTATTCGTAGTGATAGAGGGGTACAATGTACGTCGAAACTTTGGCTGCAGACGTGCAGAGCTTTCAAAATTAATCCAAAGTTTACCATCCCCTACACGCCTAAGGAAAATCCCACAGAACGAGTAAATAGAGTAATAGGCGAACTTATATCATTATATGTAGGGAATCACCATGACAGGTGGGATGAATCCCTAAACCTTCTTCAATTTGCAATAAATTCTGCACCACACGAAACTACGGGCAGATCCCCTTGCTTTTTGAATTTAGGGGGGGAGCCACGTCTCCCTTTGGATTTAGCAATTGAAGAACCCATTCAGGACCCTGATTACCCCGGTCTTACTAAAGCTTTAAAAGTTCTTAAGGAACAATTAGAATTCAGTAATGAATTATCTAAATTAGCCAAGGCTCATCAAAAGAAATACAATGACCTCCGCCATGATCCTCTAGAATTTGAAGTAGGAACGTTAGTATGGAGGGAAACCCATCCTTTGTCAAGTACGATAGGTCAAATTATGGGAAAGCTCAGTCCTAAATGGGTAGGTCCCTTTAAAATAATCGCCAAACATTCTCCTGTAGTCTACGAGTTAGAGGAGGCTAACTCAGGGCAGAATGTAGGAAAAGTCAATCTAGAACATTTAAAGTCTACTGTACAAACGTAGCTGTCTTCGACAATGCCGTCAATGCAACCGCTTCACAGTCAGAAGTGGCAGATGATCCTGAGTGAAGCTCTTCCCCGGACGGTGGTCATGAACACCAACTTACGAGGACTTCCTCAACAACTTCATCTGATTCCTCGACATCAACTACTCTGAACGATCAAACTGTAGATCAAAAGATCATTCCTGATATTCCAGATTTACCTTGTCAACCTACTGACTCTGATAGTGAACCGGGCATGGCCCTACTTGAAAACCCTCCTCTCCTACTCCATACCAACCATGATATGGGATTTCCAGCTCACTAGTCCATCTAGTGACAGTCCGCCTTGTGCGGCAGGGGAGGCTTCCCCGTCTGATCATGTAACATCAGTCGCGGAAACTGAGCAAACTTCTAGTTTTACGGAAGAGATTCTAACGCCTGAGCAAAATTCTCAATCGCGTGCGTCCGAATGTTCTTCGACCACGTTATCGGAGTCTGAGGACCCCAAGATTAAATAGGGTTACCTTACTCGATGCTTATTTAGAGCCTTTTCGATTGGAATGGCGAGGAGAAGTGTGCAAAAGGGCAACAGTTAGGCCAGGAGGAAATGAAGTCGACATTTACTATCGCTCACCAGACCATAAAATATTAAGGTCACCTTACGAGGTCCAAGTTTACCTCCAGAATAATAACATAAAAAATCTAACCAGGGAACATTTCTCTTTTGCCCGAGAGCCAATCTCTATTTTTCCATGGGAGTTTATATCTCAGGCTCACAAAAGACATATCTAATGTTAATATTTTTTTTTAAAGATGGCATCCAACAACAGTCCTTCACCTTTTTCGTTCGACATCCCTAAGGGAGTAAAAGAAAAAGTAGTAAACCCACGAAGGCAGATCAGCATTACAGAAAAATCAGTAAAGGTGTTGGAAGAGTATTGTCTTAAGGAACGGGGGAAAGCAATAAATTGTCTCAATTGTGACGATTTGGGACATGAAGCAAAGTATTGCTATATGCCAAATCGGTATTTAAACTCTACAAATTCATGCTCCACTTGCTACTCGTCGAGACATATTGCAACCAACTGTCCTTTTGATGAAGAGGACGTATTCATTTTAGAAGACACGAAGGAAGAAATGGGGGAGCTTGCCTCTTTGAGTCTAGCCTCAACTCCGTCCGTCCCGGACCTCTCTTTAGGGTTAATCCCTTTAGCAACTCCTAATTCACTTAATGCCGAGTCAGATCTTTGGTCCTTGGCGCATTACCTAACTCAATCTCTCCACCAAACGGACGTCAATGCCTTCATTACGGTACACCATAAGTTCAGGGCGCAAGTCCTTGCAAACTCTAGCCCCGAAATAAAAAAACCCTTTCCTTTTTGTTCTTCGTGATAAATTCGTTAAATCTAATGGCACATAGTTCCTTAAGCGGGGGATGTAACATGGCTGCCAGATTCTTTGGAGTTTCCACTCCTTGGATCTGGCAGAGCATATTTGCCTCCATATTACATGCTCCTCCCCCTTTCTAATATTTTGTGATTTTTTAATCTATGATTTTGTTTTTTTTCGTAGTCGTCTCTCAGAGAGAGCACTGTTACTTAAAAACCGTTAGGTAATTAATGTAATGATAAAATGTTTTGGGGGAATGGAATTGTGCCCGAAAACCCGGGATAAGTAAATTTTTGAAATTGATTACCAGTGAAATAAGTTATTTCAACGGGAAACGGTAACGGAATGTTGTTTTTTCTTAAGAATGCCTTTAAGTTTCAATTAAAAAGAAAAATTAATATATGAACCTTCAGTCAAGTGATAACCTCAGTCTTATCGATACTTTTTAGGTCTTGATTCTAATCAAGACATTTTTGATTAATATCTGCCACTTCAGTCTTAATTGTTTATTAATCTATTTAAATATTGAAACTGGGGTTGATTTTAGCCATTATTTCATCGCGTATTCTCTAATACCATATAATAGGCATTATTATTTAATTTTCGATTTCCTCATACCATAGCATCGGCATTAGTAATTAATTTTCGATGGGGGCTGACCAGAAATTTGCATTAAGCATTGGAAATTACTATTTATTTGTACTTATGAAATGAATGGTGAAATTACGTGTTGTCGGCTATTAAACAAAAGCATTGAGTACAGTAATTTAATAATTTTAAAAATTATGGTCAATAATTTTATTCAAGAAAATTGTTCATTAATTAATAAATAGGCTATTACATTATCTTGTATTTTGAAGTTATCTTTTGATTCATAATTCCTCATGAATCATTAAAGAATGAAAAAACATTATGAATATTTTGTTTTTTGAGTGTTAAACACGTATGATGATATTCTATGATTGTACGAAAGATTTATTTTATGCACACTTTTGGTTTGGTATTGGCTACATTTATTTATAGCATGAAATTTGGGCTTAAATTTCCATGGTTGATTTGTTATTATAAATTATCATTAATTAATTTTTTTCCTAGTAATATTTTTTGTTTTCCATGTTTAAGCTAATAGTTGCGTATTTTAAAAGGTTTTATTAGTAGCTTCCAAAGGAAAATAATTTTTAGTCTGCAGAATGGCTTTTTAAAATGATTAGTTTTTTGTTCAGGTAAAATTTCCAGTTCAGTGTTAAATGTATGGTTCGCTTTGGATTTATTGGAGAGATTAATGGTTTGATACGTGAAACGGTGAAGGATGGACTTAAAAAGTTCAACATTAGTCCTGAATGACTATAATCATTTTTCTAGTCTCTCAAGTGAAATATTCCATTTTGAAAAATATTTATACACATTTAATCCAAGGACTCTCAAATTAGGAATTTATAATTGTCTAGTTGCCAGAAAAACAGTAATTCTTTTTGTCTTTTTTTTCTCCTTTAAAAGGGCGGGTAGGATTGTCTTTGTTAAATCACCTTTAACATTATTAAAGATGCTTATTAAAAGCATACTGACTTTTTGATGTAAAATATGAGTTATTCAGATGCCCTTTAATTGTTAGTGATAATTAAAATTCATTTCATAAACATTTTTCGTATTCATTATTATTGCATGATAGCGTTAGTGATTTTTTAGTGAGTGTCATTAATTGGAATTTTTAATAACCGATTTCATTGTGTTTGTTTTGTATGTCAAACGTTCATTGCGATGGTTTTAATTACGAATTTTCAATGCAAATTGAATTGCGATGGTTTTAATTATCAAGTTTCAATGCAAATTGAATTGATAGTCCACGGTGGTGAAAGATTAACGAGCGAAGTAATTGAGGTTTAATCGAGTGGTGAAGGAGGGGGGATTTGGGGTATTTCACCACCCTCGGACACGGGGTAGTCAGTTCCTGTAGGGTAGGCATTCTGACGTCGCCTAGAAGCTAGGATTACAGTTATTTTGTGAATCCATTTACGAGCTTCTATTTGTTTAGGGACCGCTTTCCAAGTCGTAAAGTAGTTATGTAGCGAAGTTGAAGAACTGAGATGTATTTTTATTTTGCACACGACATCTAGATGGCGTTTGCAAAATCTTACTCCATACGGAAAATTTGACGAGGGAGAAGCCACTCTGTAATAAAGTCTTTCTGAGGACGTAAGATGGGAAGCGTATTACGCCGTTTAACGCGGAAATACACTCGGGATTACTTTTCACAGTTTCTTTTTCAATATTAGAACGGATTAAAGGCATATCTCCCGAATTTACGGCATTAAAATCACCAAAAAGGTAATACCGGGCACTTCATCTGGTGGTGTGTGGTACTAAATAGTGTAGCCTGGCTACCAGAACGCTAAGTGATATTTTGTGATGTAATAGTTGTAACCATCTTAACTCAAAAATCAAATTAAATTTTCGATTAATCTTTAAATTAATAGCAAAATACCTTAAATTAACATTATAAATATATTATTAGCCCTATCCTGGTACCTGGCCCGAGAAACTTCTAGAACATTTTTTTTAACCCTTAAACTGACCAATCCGTATTTGGTCCCAAAACAAAAAGTTTTGCCCATTCGCTATTAACATGAATACGCCCGGCTACGTCATAAATATGGTCCACTATCCGCCAAACCGAAGTCAATCAACAAACGTCATTGTCCCAGAAATCCTTGCGAGAAACTAGAAGTTATATATACGAAGTCCCACCTGTCCCACCCTCAGTCGATTCCTGAACTGCTTAATGAAACCCTGTCGGCTCATCCTTAAGAAACCCTTAGAAATCCGGAGTATTATTTTATATCGGAGATATTTTTTATTCATTTTGATACCTTTATTTTTCATCAATTTGAATCCCCAAGTTTTCGGAAGAGAATCGGAGAGATTTTTTATTCAATTTGATACCTTTATTTTTCGTCAATTTGAATCCTTGATTTTTTGGAGAAACTCGGAAACATTTTTTTAAACCCCTAAGTTGAAGAAGAGAAGGAGCGCGAGTGTGCGAGATATTAAAAGAAAAAGAAAATAATTAACCCTTAAATCGCGAGAAAAGAAAAAAGATCCTGAATTAAAACCCTTAAATCGAGAAGAAGAAAAAAGATCCTGAACCCCTATAAAGAATATGGAAGAGGAGCAACTTGTCGTAAGAAATTAAATAAAACTTGAAACTATTTTGATAAACTGACTTGAAACTATGGTTAAAGAACTTAGATTATGGTTAACGGATTGATTCATTTTTTTTAAAATCCTAACTTTCTATTTTTGAACATTATTGTTTTAGTGCATAACTGCACGATTTTAACCCAAACACCCCTAAAATTTAAATTTGAAACTTAAAGGAGACATTCCATAGAGTATATTACTTTTGATTTTTGTTTAATTTTTTTTTGACCCCTATAAAAGTGTGTGGAAATTTATGAACAAGATTGAATATTATGTTGAATATTAAAATTTGGATTAGAATCTATTTTGACTCTCAATTGACACATACCATCAAACGCGGTCACTTTAGATTCAGAAATTTTATGAGCCCCTCGTTCCCGTTAAAAGGCCTTAACTCTCCACAACTGACTGCATTCTAACATCTAGTCTAGCGTTAGCGAGGTTGAATCATAAGTGAAAAGAGGTAGGGTTGTCTTGCATCTTCCTAACCCCTCTAGTAAGAATCAAACACTCCACCTTACCCCCATAAATCTTAAAGAGCATAAAGAAAAGGCTTATATAGTTTATATAAAAATTTAATGTCTTGCAAATCCAATAAATGTTGCAAGGTTTTTAAGCCGAGACTATCCAATAGCAAGTCATATTGGTAGTCGAGGTGACGCATAAAAAACGTATGGGCGTACGAGACAAATTTTCTCTGTACGTTTTCCATGCGTTTAACGTATAAGCTACACCCACTCCAGGCAAGAAACCATACAATAGACGAGATCTGACTAAGGTGAGATATAGTAGTCTGAAGTGTTTCAGGGATTTAAGTGGTCGACAGATCTTTAATGCAGCACCGAGTGTGCGTCGACAGCGATTAACTGTTTGAGTAATATGCTCGCAAAACAGAAGAGCTCTATCAAACACAACTCCGAGATCGGTGACGAGTAACCGTCGTGGTATTGGTAATCGTGCGATGGAGTAGGTAGCGTGTATCTCTCTACAAATTCTACGCGTGAATGTGACGTTAACAGACTTGGCAGGATTTATTGGGAGGTTGTTGTAGTTGCACCATGATGCAATAGCATCTAAGTCTAATTGTAGATTTGCACTGTCTGCGCGGTTGTTAATTGAATTGCATATCTTATGATCGTCGGCAAATGCAATTAGTTAGAGTGTTTTATGCAATATTGCAAATCATAAATATATATGTTGAATAGGAAGGGCCTTAGAGAGGACCCCTGCGGAACTCCGCATGCTACTTGATAGGAAATGTTCGTTATGTCGGAATTAATTTTAAGTACGTTAACTGTATGTGAAAAGTAGGAGCGAAACCATCCCAGCAAGCCAGGGCGCACACCCAAAATGAGCATCTTTTCCAAAAGAAAATGGTGGGAAACACGATCGAAAGCCTTGGCCAGGTCGAGGTAAACGACGTCGACCTGACCACGGCACTCGACAGCAGGGGCGACATAGTCCATAAAGACGGATAAGTTGGTGTCTACACTTCTTCCCGGCAGAAAGCCATGTTGACAATCATTAGGAAAGAGCTGGAACCACTTCTGCAATTTGGTGTGAACTACCATGTCGAATAATTTGGCCAGAGTGCAAAGGAGTGAAATGGGACCATAGTTTTTAATGTCGCATGTAGGACCAGATTTATAAATAGGCACGACCACCGCCCTCTTCCACGTTGTGGGGAACACACCACTTCGAAGTGATTGATTAAAAATGTGGTCCAGGGCTGGTAGAAGGAGATCAACACAGCCTTTAATAATTAGAGCCGGTATGTTGTCCGTGCCAGTGGAAAATTTGTTTGGGAGTTTTAAAATTGCCTGGTAGATATCCCTCTGAGTGATAACAATGGAACAAAGCGTGTGGTGTGGTAGGCTAGTAGTGACAGGGTCGTATAGCCCATTGGGAGGAGTCCCGTCATTGGAAATGCGTGAAAAATGATCCTCGGAGAGTGAACCAAGTTCCTCGGAATCTGAAATCATGGCCTTATCAACCTTCAGCGATATACAATGAGATCTGTCCTTAACATTTCCATTGACGAAGTTCCAGAATTTCTTAGGGTGGTGGAGTGCACCTTGGCAGACCCTTTCACCATCGGAATGTATATCCCTTGTCGTATATCGGCGGACAAGCGCCCTGTGGTGCTTGTATGAAATGAATTCTTGTAAGACGTGAGTACGCTTGTATTTTCTATAGAAATACTTTTTCCGCCTTATGGCGGCGCGCAATTCAGGAGAGTACCAGTGGGGGAAAGCAGACTTTCCACTCGCAGTGAGAATAGGAATGGCCGCATTCATGGCGCCATGAATGTAGGCTGTCAGTAATTCCGCACATCACTGGAATCCGTGATGCACGACCAATCCGAATCGCGCAGCGTGTCATAAAGTAAAGTGTAATCACCCCTTTTGTACTTATAGCACGGCTTCGCTCTTCTCGTGTGTTGGGTTAATTTGACAGGGTAAGTGACCACAAAGGGTGGATGATAGGTGTCGATACGAACCATGGGTTCATCTAGCATTGAGATATCTAAATTATTTACATTAGCCAAGCAGAGGCCCAGCACAAATTGGTGCAGATTGTAAAAATAACATAATTCAAATATGTAAGTAGCTTTTTAGCAGTAAGGGAGGTGCAACCCATAGTGCCATTAATAGCCCAATTAATTCCAGGAATATTGAAATCACCCAGAAGTAAGAAGTTTGTGTCCTGTTGGGGCAGCTCTTTAAGCAGGCGTAATATGCATTTATAATAACGCTCATCGTCAGTTGCGAGAGGAAAATAAGCAACACCAATTAGTAGAACCTCACCAGAGGTTATTTTTACCTGGATAAAAACACACTACGTGACACCCTCCAGATCATGACGCCTAGAGCTAAAGTAGGAATTTTTAATCTCAGTAAGGGCACCACCACCCCGAGCATTCTTATACTCATGATCGGGTCGATCACTCCTATAGACTGTATAATTGTCCGGAAAATAGTTATTAGTAAAGTGATCTTGGTTAAGACAAGTTTCGGTCAAACAAATTTTATCAAAATCATGTGAAATCACATTGTTCAAAAATGCATCGCATTTCGTCCTCAAACCACGTACATTCTGGTAGGCGATGTTGAGGGCCTCCATTATTCATCAACATTTGATTCCGGAGGGTTGGTCTCCGAGCAATGATTGTGTTCAGGGCGTGGGACACCGTTGAAAGGAGAGATTATACAGTTTTCGGACCATATGGTAGGATCGCTTAGTAGGGTAAATTCTGTTTGGTCCGTGCACGTTACATAGAAAAATGAATGAGAAGCCGTAGGACTCTTTGATTTAAGTCGGATACATTGGCCTGTGTGAATTTGGTTGTCTTCCCGCAGGATAGTCTGGAGTTCCGCCGACAAGAGGGACTTCTCAAGGCAACTCACAATTAGGCCCTTTGGAGTAGCCTTCGTTGCAGTCTTGATACGAGACGTATTGGCCAACCCTGTTTGCACTGGTATGCGAACGCGGGTGGTAGGAATGCTTGGCCGGTTCGTGGGGGGCACGTGGGTAGCCAGGTTAGCAGCCGCAGTCTTGGTTGGAGGCCGGAGCCACGGCTGGGCCATTGGGTTAAGCAGTAGAAGGGCAGGTCGAGCAAGGGGACCAGCGATGGGTAGGCGTAGTGAGGAACTGTTGGTGTGATGTGGTTGGAGGGCAGCGGCTCGAAGTTCAGCGTTCTCCTTTTCCAGAGCTATTATCTTGGAGTCAAGTGTTGCTACTTGGGTTTGTAGGGAATCGAGTTTCGATAAGATAACATCGAGAACAGAATTGGGTTCTCGTGTGAAACTATCCACCTACAGAATGTTGTGGAGAGCATCGTGAAGATCGGTGAGTGTAATAGGTTCCGAACGTGTTTCACAGGTACCGCTACTGGAAGTCCTGACAGTGAACTTGCAATGCTGGCCGGTATAAGACGATTTGTTAGTGCAATCCTTGTGAACCCAGCGTTTACAATTTCCAGTGCAATCCAAACACTTTTGCTTGCCAAAGAACTGCGCTTCGCAAACCCCACAGGTATCCCTTGAACCCGCCATCCGTGAGCAGACGACGGTGGAGGTGTGAGCAAGTTCTGGGACAATTTTAATTATAATAACATAATAAAATAGCTTCAGCAGCAAGTGCGAGTTTGAGTGGAATTTCAAATTCCAGCGACGAGTCGAGCGACGACTCGAGAGATTCCAAAAATAACGATGGAACCGATTCAGGCGGTAAGGCTACTACGATCGCTTAATTTTTAACATAAACTAAAAAAATTGCAAGTAAAGTAATAATTTTCTAACAATCATTCTTTTAGCAGCTTCGAATCAAAGAAGCATTGATAACAAATTTCAAAATAGTGCAGAGGAAAAAAGTGGGGACGAAGACGAAATAAGAACGACATCATCGGAAATAGTAGAAACAAGTTGGGAAAACCAAAATATTACCTCTCCGTGTCGAGAAGATTATATAACCAAGTTTCCGACACACAAAATTAAGCTGTAATATTCCACTCGTACCACCATTTAAAGCTCAATAGAAAGACAATGAGTTTATATTTCAATTTATATTTATTTATATTAATATTTTCTTTTCATAACCATTTAAACTGAACCAAGTACAACGAACTTATCAATTATACTACAAACTCATTAATTGTGCAACATCAATAATTTAGTAACAATGGCATTAATTGCGCAACATCAATAATTTAGTAACAAAGTAATACATTCAACAACAAAATTTAATATCATGGCTTCAGATGTTAAAGAAGCCAATAATGAAGCCCTGGCGATAATTGTTGCTTCCTGTAAGTTCTGTTCTCTAGAGGAATGAATGTTGGTACTTAAAAAAATAGGGATTTCCAACCCAATATTAACTGAATAAAGATACTTTCATTTCGTAAAAGGACGTCACAAGTAATTTACTGCAATAGTGGATCTATCATGAAAATATCCCAGAATTGGCACACATTCCTGGAGACAAAATGCCATTTAGATTTTACACTCGCACCAATGTTACTACGTTTAGATAATTTCCTCTCTCACAATCTTTTGAGAAATGGCTGTGAACGTGACTTTATACCATACATCCAGTGACTTTGCCCGAAGCTTGGTTTTTGGCCAAGACTTACTAAACGGGATCGTTTGGGAAATGGCAGCGAACGTCATTTTTGGAACAGATTTGAATTTATGCCACACATCCAGTGACTCACCCGATGCTCGATTTTTGGCCAAGACTTACTAAACGGGATCGTTTGGGAAATGGCTGTGAACGTCACTTTATACCATACATCCAGTGACTTTGCCCGATGCTCGGTTTTTGGCCAAGACTTACTAAACGGGATCGTTTGGGAAATGGCTGTGAACGTCACTTTATACCATACATCCAGTGACTTTGCCCGAAGCTCGGTTTTTGACCAAGACTTACTAAACGGGATCGTTTGGGAAATGGTTGTGAACGTAATTTTTGTCCCACATCGACTAAAGCAGTAAATTATTTTCAATTAAACGCAATTTATCAATTTTGAATCCACTATCAGTCGCCTAGAAATCCTCAATTAGTTCAAATTCCTGACATTAACATACATCTAGACAACAGAACTTGAAGGACAACAACAACGTTCATTGATACAGAAATCCCAGTAGCTAGAGCGCCATGAAACCAAATGAGACCTGAAAACAATTGAATAGCAACTTTACATAACCACCCCCAGCCCCCACAACAAAAAGTAACAATCGGGAGTGTTCACCCTCTTAATTACGTAACAAACTGCTTTAACCCCCTGTTTAGTAGTATTTTGAGACAAAAAATTTCCTGGTCTATTTCTCTCTAAATCATAAGAAATAAGTCGACATTTTAGTGGTAATTCTAATAAGAAATGTCTTCCATAATAAATATATACTATCTAAAAGGTTTTTAGGTCAAATTATGATTTGTTACGTAACATTGCCTGGACCCCCCCCTCCTCCAATCCTTCTCATGACACGTAATTCGTGAACAGCCCCAAAACTATTTATTCCACACAGGAATATTGCAATTTGAATCAAGGATCGTCCTTGTTTGAATTAACACAGAATTCCTTATTCCACACAGGAATATTGCAATTTGAATCAAGGATCGTCCTTGTTTGAATTAACACAGAATTCCTTATTCCACACAGGAATATTGCAATTTGAATCAAGGATCGTCCTTGTTTGAATTAACACAGAATTCCTTATTCCACACAGGAATATTGCAATTTGAATCAAGGATCGTCCTTGTTTGAATTAACACAGAATTCCTTATTCCACACAGGAATATTGCAATTTGAATCAAGGATCGTCCTTGTTTGAATTAACACAGAATTCCTTATTCCACACAGGAATATTGCAATTTGAATCAAGGATCGTCCTTGTTTGAATTAACACAGAATACCTTATTCCACACAGGAATATTGCAATTTGAATCAAGGATCGTCCTTGTTTGAATTAACACAGAATACCTTATTCCACACAGGAATATTGCAATTTGAATCAAGGATCGTCCTTGTTTGAATTAACACAGAATTCCTCATTCCACACCGGAATATTGCAATTTGAATCAAGGATCGTCCTTGTTTGAATTAGCAAGTCGGCTAATGGAACCCCAGAGTTAAAGGGCGTTTTGCAAGCCATTTAGCAAGTTGGCTAATGGAACCCCAGAGTTAAAGGGCTTTTTTGCAAGCCATTTAGCAAGTTGGCTAATGGAACCCCAGAGTTAAAGGGCGTTTTTGCAAGCCATTTAGCAAGTTGGCTAATGGAACCCCAGAGTTAAAGGGCTTTTTTGCAAGCCATTTAGCAAGTTGGCTAATGGAACCCCAGAGTTAAAGGGCTTTTTGCAAGCCATTTAGCAAGTTGGCTAATGGAACCCCAGAGTTAAAGGGCGTTTTTGCAAGCCATTTAGCAAGTTGGCTAATGGAACCCCAGAGTTAAAGGGCGTTTTTGCAAGCCATTTAGCAAGTTGGCTAATGGAACCCCAGAGTTAAAGGGCGTTTTTGCAAGCCATTTAGCAAGTTGGCTAATGGAACCCCAGAGTTAAAGGGCTTTTTTGCAAGCCATTTAGCAAGTTGGCTAATGGAACCCCAGAGTTAAAGGGCGTTTTTGCAAGCCATTTAGCAAGTTGGCTAATGGAACCCCAGAGTTAAAGGGCTTTTTTGCAAGCCATTTAGCAAGTTGGCTAATGGAACCCCAGAGTTAAAGGGCTTTTTGCAAGCCATTTAGCAAGTTGGCTAATGGAACCCCAGAGTTAAAGGGCGTTTTTGCAAGCCATTTAGCAAGTTGGCTAATGGAACCCCAGAGTTAAAGGGCGTTTTTGCAAGCCATTTAGCAAGTTGGCTAATGGAACCCCAGAGTTAAAGGGCGTTTTTGCAAGCCATTTAGCAAGTTGGCTAATGGAACCCCAGAGTTAAAGGGCGTTTTTGCAAGCCATTTAGCAAGTTGGCTAATGGAACCCCAGAGTTAAAGGGCGTTTTTGCGAGCCATTTAGCAAGTTGGCTAATGGAACCCCAGAGTTAAAGGGCTTTTTTGCAAGCCATTTAGCAAGTTGGCTAATGGAACCCCAGAGTTAAAGGGCGTTTTTGCAAGCCATTTAGGAAGTTGGCTAATGGAACCCCAGAGTTAAAGGGCGTTTTTGCAAGCCATTTAGCAAGTTGGCTTATGGAACCCCAGAGTTAAAGGGCGTTTTTGCAAGCCATTTAGCAAGTTGGCTAATGGAACCCCAGAGTTAAAGGGCGTTTTTGCAAGCCATTTAGCAAGTTGGCTAATGGAACCCCAGAGTTAAAGGGCTTTTTTGCAAGCCATTTAGCAAGTTGGCTAATGGAACCCCAGAGTTAAAGGGCGTTTTTGCAAGCCATTTAGCAAGTTGGCTAATGGAACCCCAGAGTTAAAGGGCGTTTTTGCAAGCCATTTAGCAAGTTGGCTAATGGAACTCCAGAGTTAAAGGGCGTTTTTGCAAGCCATTTAGCAAGTTGGCTAATGGAACCCCAGAGTTAAAGGGCGTTTTTGCAAGCCATTTAGCAAGTTGGCTAATGGAACCCCAGAGTTAAAGGGCTTTTTTGCAAGCCATTTAGCAAGTTGGCTAATGGAACCCCAGAGTTAAAGGGCGTTTTTGCAAGCCATTTAGCAAGTTGGCTAATGGAACCCCAGAGTTAAAGGGCTTTTTTGCAAGCCATTTAGCAAGTTGGCTAATGGAACCCCAGAGTTAAAGGGCGTTTTTGCAAGCCATTTAGCAAGTTGGCTAATGGAACCCCAGAGTTAAAGGGCTTTTTTGCAAGCCATTTAGCAAGTTGGCTAATGGAACCCCAGAGTTAAAGGGCTTTTTTGCAAGCCATTTAGCAAGTTGGCTAATGGAACCCCAGAGTTAAAGGGCTTTTTTGCAAGCCATTTAGCAAGTTGGCTAATGGAACCCCAGAGTTAAAGGGCGTTTTTGCAAGCCATTTAGCAAGTTGGCTAATGGAACCCCAGAGTTAAAGGGCGTTTTTGCAAGCCATTTAGCAAGTTGGCTAATGGAACCCCAGAGTTAAAGGGCGTTTTTGCAAGCCATTTAGCAAGTTGGCTAATGGAACCCCAGAGTTAAAGGGCGTTTTTGCGAGCCATTTAGCAAGTTGGCTAATGGAACCCCAGAGTTAAAGGGCTTTTTTGCAAGCCATTTAGCAAGTTGGCTAATGGAACCCCAGAGTTAAAGGGCTTTTTTGCGAGCCATTTAGCAAGTTGGCTAATGGAACCCCAGAGTTAAAGGGCGTTTTTGCGAGCCATTTAGCAAGTTGGCTAATGGAACCCCAGAGTTAAAGGGCGTTTTTGCAAGCCATTTAGCAAGTTGGCTAATGGAACCCCAGAGTTAAAGGGCGTTTTTGCAAGCCATTTAGCAAGTTGGCTAATGGAACCCCAGAGTTAAAGGGCGTTTTTGCAAGCCATTTAGCAAGTTGGCTAATGGAACCCCAGAGTTAAAGGGCTTTTTTGCAAGCCATTTAGCAAGTTGGCTAATGGAACCCCAGAGTTAAAGGGCGTTTTTGCAAGCCATTTAGCAAGTTGGCTAATGGAACCCCAGAGTTAAAGGGCTTTTTTGCAAGCCATTTAGCAAGTTGGCTAATGGAACCCCAGAGTTAAAGGGCTTTTTTGCAAGCCATTTAGCAAGTTGGCTAATGGAACCCCAGAGTTAAAGGGCTTTTTTGCAAGCCATTTAGCAAGTTGGCTAATGGAACCCCAGAGTTAAAGGGCGTTTTTGCAAGCCATTTAGCAAGTTGGCTAATGGAACCCCAGAGTTAAAGGGCGTTTTTGCAAGCCATTTAGCAAGTTGGCTAATGGAACCCCAGAGTTAAAGGGCGTTTTTGCAAGCCATTTAGCAAGTTGGCTAATGGAACCCCAGAGTTAAAGGGCGTTTTTGCGAGCCATTTAGCAAGTTGGCTAATGGAACCCCAGAGTTAAAGGGCTTTTTTGCAAGCCATTTAGCAAGTTGGCTAATGGAACCCCAGAGTTAAAGGGCTTTTTTGCAAGCCATTTAGCAAGTTGGCTAATGGAACCCCAGAGTTAAAGGGCGTTTTTGCAAGCCATTTAGCAAGTTGGCTTATGGAACCCCAGAGTTAAAGGGCGTTTTTGCAAGCCATTTAGCAAGTTGGCTTATGGAACCCCAGATTTAAAGGGCGTTTTTGCAAGCCATTTAGCAAGTTGGCTAATGGAACCCCAGAGTTAAAGGGCGTTTTTGCAAGCCATTTAGCAAGTTGGCTAATGGAACCCCAGAGTTAAAGGGCTTTTTTGCAAGCCATTTAGCAAGTTGGCTAATGGAACCCCAGAGTTAAAGGGCGTTTTTGCAAGCCATTTAGCAAGTTGGCTAATGGAACCCCAGAGTTAAAGGGCGTTTTTGCAAGCCATTTAGCAAGTTGGCTAATGGAACCCCAGAGTTAAAGGGCGTTTTTGCAAGCCATTTAGCAAGTTGGCTAATGGAACCCCAGAGTTAAAGGGCTTTTTTGCAAGCCATTTAGCAAGTTGGCTAATGGAACCCCAGAGTTAAAGGGCTTTTTTGCAAGCCATTTAGCAAGTTGGCTAATGGAACCCCAGAGTTAAAGGGCGTTTTTGCAAGCCATTTAGCAAGTTGGCTAATGGAACCCCAGAGTTAAAGGGCGTTTTTGCAAGCCATTTAGCAAGTTGGCTAATGGAACCCCAGAGTTAAAGGGCGTTTTTGCAAGCCATTTAGCAAGTTGGCTAATGGAACCCCAGAGTTAAAGGGCTTTTTTGCAAGCCATTTAGCAAGTTGGCTAATGGAACCCCAGAGTTAAAGGGCGTTTTTGCAAGCCATTTAGCAAGTTGGCTAATGGAACCCCAGAGTTAAAGGGCGTTTTTGCAAGCCATTTAGCAAGTTGGCTAATGGAACCCCAGAGTTAAAGGGCGTTTTTGCAAGCCATTTAGCAAGTTGGCTAATGGAACCCCAGAGTTAAAGGGCGTTTTTGCAAGCCATTTAGCAAGTTGGCTAATGGAACCCCAGAGTTAAAGGGCGTTTTTGCAAGCCATTTAGCAAGTTGGCTAATGGAACCCCAGAGTTAAAGGGCGTTTTTGCGAGCCATTTAGCAAGTTGGCTAATGGAACCCCAGAGTTAAAGGGCGTTTTTGCGAGCCATTTAGCAAGTTGGCTAATGGAACCCCAGAGTTAAAGGGCTTTTTTGCAAGCCATTTAGCAAGTTGGCTAATGGAACCCCAGAGTTAAAGGGCGTTTTTGCGAGCCATTTAGCAAGTTGGCTAATGGAACCCCAGAGTTAAAGGGCGTTTTTGCAAGCCATTTAGCAAGTTGGCTAATGGAACCCCAGAGTTAAAGGGCGTTTTTGCAAGCCATTTAGCAAGTTGGCTAATGGAACCCCAGAGTTAAAGGGCGTTTTTGCAAGCCATTTAGCAAGTTGGCTAATGGAACCCCAGAGTTAAAGGGCGTTTTTGCAAGCCATTTAGCAAGTTGGCTAATGGAACCCCAGAGTTAAAGGGCGTTTTTGCAAGCCATTTAGCAAGTTGGCTAATGGAACCCCAGAGTTAAAGGGCGTTTTTGCAAGCCATTTAGCAAGTTGGCTAATGGAACCCCAGAGTTAAAGGGCTTTTTTGCAAGCCATTTAGCAAGTTGGCTAATGGAACCCCAGAGTTAAAGGGCTTTTTTGCAAGCCATTTAGCAAGTTGGCTAATGGAACCCCAGAGTTAAAGGGCTTTTTTGCAAGCCATTTAGCAAGTTGGCTAATGGAACCCCAGAGTTAAAGGGCGTTTTTGCAAGCCATTTAGCAAGTTGGCTAATGGAACCCCAGAGTTAAAGGGCGTTTTTGCAAGCCATTTAGCAAGTTGGCTAATGGAACCCCAGAGTTAAAGGGCGTTTTTGCAAGCCATTTAGCAAGTTGGCTAATGGAACCCCAGAGTTAAAGGGCGTTTTTGCAAGCCATTTAGCAAGTTGGCTAATGGAACCCCAGAGTTAAAGGGCTTTTTTGCAAGCCATTTAGCAAGTTGGCTAATGGAACCCCAGAGTTAAAGGGCGTTTTTGCAAGCCATTTAGCAAGTTGGCTAATGGAACCCCAGAGTTAAAGGGCGTTTTTGCAAGCCATTTAGCAAGTTGGCTAATGGAACCCCAGAGTTAAAGGGCGTTTTTGCAAGCCATTTAGCAAGTTGGCTAATGGAACCCCAGAGTTAAAGGGCGTTTTTGCAAGCCATTTAGCAAGTTGGCTAATGGAACCCCAGAGTTAAAGGGCGTTTTTGCAAGCCATTTAGCAAGTTGGCTAATGGAACCCCAGAGTTAAAGGGCGTTTTTGCGAGCCATTTAGCAAGTTGGCTAATGGAACCCCAGAGTTAAAGGGCGTTTTTGCGAGCCATTTAGCAAGTTGGCTAATGGAACCCCAGAGTTAAAGGGCTTTTTTGCAAGCCATTTAGCAAGTTGGCTAATGGAACCCCAGAGTTAAAGGGCGTTTTTGCGAGCCATTTAGCAAGTTGGCTAATGGAACCCCAGAGTTAAAGGGCGTTTTTGCAAGCCATTTAGCAAGTTGGCTAATGGAACCCCAGAGTTAAAGGGCGTTTTTGCAAGCCATTTAGCAAGTTGGCTAATGGAACCCCAGAGTTAAAGGGCGTTTTTGCAAGCCATTTAGCAAGTTGGCTAATGGAACCCCAGAGTTAAAGGGCGTTTTTGCAAGCCATTTAGCAAGTTGGCTAATGGAACCCCAGAGTTAAAGGGCGTTTTTGCAAGCCATTTAGCAAGTTGGCTAATGGAACCCCAGAGTTAAAGGGCGTTTTTGCAAGCCATTTAGCAAGTTGGCTAATGGAACCCCAGAGTTAAAGGGCTTTTTTGCAAGCCATTTAGCAAGTTGGCTAATGGAACCCCAGAGTTAAAGGGCTTTTTTGCAAGCCATTTAGCAAGTTGGCTAATGGAACCCCAGAGTTAAAGGGCTTTTTTGCAAGCCATTTAGCAAGTTGGCTAATGGAACCCCAGAGTTAAAGGGCGTTTTTGCAAGCCATTTAGCAAGTTGGCTAATGGAACCCCAGAGTTAAAGGGCGTTTTTGCAAGCCATTTAGCAAGTTGGCTAATGGAACCCCAGAGTTAAAGGGCGTTTTTGCAAGCCATTTAGCAAGTTGGCTAATGGAACCCCAGAGTTAAAGGGCGTTTTTGCAAGCCATTTTGCAAGTTGGCTAATGGAACCCCAGAGTTAAAGGGCGTTTTTGCAAGCCATTTAGCAAGTTGGCTAATGGAACCCCAGAGTTAAAGGGCGTTTTTGCAAGCCATTTAGCAAGTTGGCTAATGGAACCCCAGAGTTAAAGGGCGTTTTTGCAAGCCATTTAGCAAGTTGGCTAATGGAACCCCAGAGTTAAAGGGCGTTTTTGCAAGCCATTTAGCAAGTTGGCTAATGGAACCCCAGAGTTAAAGGGCGTTTTTGCAAGCCATTTAGCAAGTTGGCTAATGGAACCCCAGAGTTAAAGGGCTTTTTTGCAAGCCATTTAGCAAGTTGGCTAATGGAACCCCAGAGTTAAAGGGCTTTTTTGCAAGCCATTTAGCAAGTTGGCTAATGGAACCCCAGAGTTAAAGGGCTTTTTTGCAAGCCATTTAGCAAGTTGGCTAATGGAACCCCAGAGTTAAAGGGCGTTTTTGCAAGCCATTTAGCAAGTTGGCTAATGGAACCCCAGAGTTAAAGGGCGTTTTTGCAAGCCATTTAGCAAGTTGGCTAATGGAACCCCAGAGTTAAAGGGCGTTTTTGCAAGCCATTTAGCAAGTTGGCTAATGGAACCCCAGAGTTAAAGGGCGTTTTTGCAAGCCATTTTGCAAGTTGGCTAATGGAACCCCAGAGTTAAAGGGCGTTTTTGCAAGCCATTTAGCAAGTTGGCTAATGGAACCCCAGAGTTAAAGGGCGTTTTTGCAAGCCATTTAGCAAGTTGGCTAATGGAACCCCAGAGTTAAAGGGCGTTTTTGCAAGCCATTTAGCAAGTTGGCTAATGGAACCCCAGAGTTAAAGGGCGTTTTTGCGAGCCATTTAGCAAGTTGGTTAATGGAACCCCAGAGTTAAAGGGCTTTTTTGCAAGCCATTTAGCAAGTTGGCTAATGGAACCCCAGAGTTAAAGGGCGTTTTTGCGAGCCATTTAGCAAGTTGGCTAATGGAACCCCAGAGGTAAAGGGCGTTTTTGCGTGCCATTTAGCAAGTTGGCTAATGGAACCCCAGAGTCAAAGGGCGTTTTTGCGTGCCATTTAGCAAGTTGGCTAATGGAACCCCAGAGTCAAAGGGCGTTTTTGCAAGCCATGTACGTAGTTTTATACAGGCATGACGTGTAATCGAGTAGTGGCGGTAGAGAGGGGAGTAGACTATGTATTTCCCCTTTGGTCGCGCTCTTGTGAGAGCCCAGTAGGCGGACTAAGAGATAGAAGGGTATGACGGTTCATCTTACCCTACCGCCACCGCTCGAATTAATTAATTACAGGCTAAGACCCTCCCGGGTAAGCCAAGTAGATACAGCCACCCTCTCCACCCACTTTTATCTACTACTGGTTTTACTATGAATAGCCGGTTGATAAACATATCTTTAGACACCAAGATTTGCCAGCTTTAAACTTCTTTTTTTTTTCGACAAAACATATTTCTTTGTGATAAGAATAATAATAAAAGGCTTAGTATCGGTCTATAAAGCTCTGTTTTCAAAGCATAAATATAATTAGCAATGATAATCTGTTGAGTATTTTCACTTGAGACGAGGTAACAATGCCAGGAATTCCATCAACTATTAATTAACAAAGCTAGGACAACGGACACCCCTATTCCTTTTTAACAAACCATATTCCTTTATGATACGAGTAGTAAGTTTCTCTGTAACAGGCCTCGAATCTGTCTCGGAATAGTTTGCTAATAATAATAGCTAAATCTAACTGGCAATAAATTAATTTTGAGTTGAGAAACAAGATTATCTTTAATATTTAAATAAATATAATTATTTTTAATTATTTTAATCTTCAATAATTAACATTAATAATAGTTAGATCGTTTAAAATAAAGTTATACCTATTATCATCTCAAACTTTGCTAATATTGACGTTTAAAGTAAAGGGTACCCCTCTTGCCCGCTTTCTTCAAATTTTGGGGTATATATACGATTCGTTTCCATTATAATAGTGAGGAAAAAGCGCAAGTGCGAAAACCTTTGGTGGCGATCCCACCTTAGGGAGGCTAGACGTTTCTCGTAACCCTAGCTGATCGCCGCGTATATCCTAAAACCAAACGGTGATAATGGAGTAGAAGCCAATGAGACAGATTGGTGTCTATGTGGAATAGACGGAAGACCAGTAGATGGTGGTGTTTAGAAGCCAGAATGTACAGACTGGTGTCCAAGTGGGATGGACAAAGACCAGAAGATGGTGGTGATTAGAAGCCAGTATGTACAGACTGGTGTCCAAGTGGATTGGACGAAGACCAGAAGATGGTGGTGATTAGAAGCCAGTATGTACAGAATGGTGTCCATGTGGGATGGACGAAGATGAAAAGATGGTGGTGATTAGAAGCCAGTAAGTACAGACTGGTGTCCGTGTGGGATGGACAAAGACCAGAAGATGGTGGTGTGAGAACTCAAGTAGAGGAGCCATTTCCGTGACTGTGAAAGCAGTTCGGAAATGGCGAACACGTTTGCTCCGATTTGGAAACTGCGAACGCGGTCACGTGGGTGTAACAACAGACACACAGACAGACAGACAGACACACACGATCGTTACAGAACCTCTCCGTGACATACGTCACTCGGAGAGGTAAAAAATCGGAATCATCCATAGCTAAAGATCTATCAACTTCATTTCTATGTTCTAATTCAGTAACATCCACTTGAATTTCTCCATTTTCAAAATCTGCTACAGCCTGTTCCACGGCTTCTTCGTCAATTTCATTGTGAAATTCTTTCCTAACTTCATTAATAGTTTCGCGACAAAGCTCATATTCTGATTTCATAGCCTTTGTCAAAATATCATTACTTTCATCGCGCCAAGGCTTAAACAACATTAATTGTTCACGATAAAAGTTATCGGGATCTTTTTCTAAATTTAATCTAATAATTTTAGCACGGCCACGTTTCCTAATAAACCCTGATTCATCTTTAAGTTTCAGGCATTTACCACAAGCTTCAACTTCATTGCTCTCTCGCTCATCAACATGATCGTGGGCGGCTTTAGTCACTCTACGGGCTTTGGAATATTCGTACCAGTCACCAAATTGAGCTAACGTTATTGCCTCTAGTTTCTCTGGCCTTTGAACATAATGTTCTAGCATCCCAGAGGCAAAAACATCATTACTGTCTGCTGGTAGTTCTTCAAGTTCAGATTGACTCTTAAGAATGTGTACTCGATTTTCAGGGGCATTGGTGTTTATAAAAACACAGGCGCGACTGCACCTGGATACAGGAATTTGTAAACCACAGTAAGCCGCTTCCTGAGCGCTTACCTCAAGAACTGATTAGCAATAAGTTTCAACTTTTGTTTTACTGTACATTTATCATTTTTTCCTGTTTAGAAGCTTCGCGCAGAAGCAAAGACATCCCTCTCTGAGACTTTCCTATATATGATACAATATACATAACCAGTGTGTAAGCATCAAGAACGAATTGAATGTCCATATTCGCCTGCCAAAGACGCAAAGCGCACGGATTGTAAGAATTAACTCTAGTATCTTTAGGGTGTCTTTTCAACAAAACTGTTTTCCTTTTGAGGTCGTAAGTAACGGCAGAAATATACTCGTCTTCAGTTATACGCATCTTAGCTAGCAACTCCTCAAAACTATCTACCCAAAACTCTTTTCCTTTCGATTGCAACATCTCATACAATTTCTTTGACCTTTCCTTACATCTAAGTTCTTCCTGTACGCTACCAGGTTCTCTTAAACCAGGGTCGTAAATTATGGTTCTGGGCATAGGTGGAAACGGGATTCCAAAACGACAAACGGAATTATTATCGACCTTCTTTCTACAAGTCGTTGTGTGTTTGTGAATTTGTAATCGTGTTAACAAATCTAAATGTTCGTCATTGTGCTCAGCAGCACAAGAAATAACGTTATCAATAAATTCCTCTACTTCCTTAACATTTGAGGGATCATTTTTAAGTTTTGGAGCATCTTTTATCCAAATCAAACCATGTTGGTGGGGCGAACCTCTTTGCTGTATTTCAACTCTAAAATAATAGTCTTCTATAACACCAAGAGGACCTAATTTCTGTAGAGCCTTGAGCAAAGCCCGAAAACGGTGGTCAAAATATCTAGCGCAAGTAACAGGGTCATCCTGAATCAGTTTTGCCCTTTCCGAAAAACTTAAATTATTAATATCATCGTTAGGTAAACTCTCCTGCCCAGAGGTTAGTCTCAAAATATTCAGTAACTCAGGCCATTTACTTTCGGCAGCCGAAAACGTTATGAAAAAGGTAGCCGTACCAAGCTGTCTAATCATACCCATCAATACCTTTTGTCTGTGTTGCCAATAAGAAGGCGAGCTCTGTACTCTTTCTAAAACCCTAAAACCATCATCCTGCTTAATTAAAGCATCAAGAGAACATGCAGAAGCTAAATGTCCAGCAGTATAATTCGACCCATCTGTTCTTTTAGTTTTCCTCATGCAAACCTGTATAGATTGACTAACTTTCAAGGTTTCCAATTTGACAAAAGAGTAAAACAATTTCGAAGGATTTTTAGCACAGCGCCTATCAATATTACGAAGCTCCCATTTAAAAATATCACCAAAACTTCCCTTAACCTTAAGGTTCATTTTTTGACCCACGTAAATGCTCGGGAATGACAATTCTTCCGCATCCTTGTCAAAGAGTAGAGACATTGGGGTTTGACCTTCACCAGGAGCAAACTTCACATGCATGGTATTACTTGGCAAAAAATTACTTAAAGAAACTAATAATGTGTCTTGATTCCCAACTGTTAACGAACTACTTTCGTTGGGTTCATTCCACATATCATCGCTATCATTCTCTGCGTTTATTGGCGCTACTGGATTATCTCCTGATACATCAACTTGATTTACCTGACGGTCATTTTCGTCAACAATAAATTCAAGTTCTTCAGGAATGGGGTCTAATATGACACTCTTAACGGTAATTCCATGTTTAACATACAAAGGCGTTTTTGCCAGAACGTTAAGGGCCTCTAAAATGACTTTGGGTCTCACAGTTTCGTACAAATAGGGTGTGTTATACTGCATTCTTCTCATAAACTCAATTTGAATAGTATCTGTGTCTTGAGGTAACCTGGGTAAAACCGAGACGGTGGATTCTACATTTATAGGGACGTTAACCACATTTCCTTTAATACCACGTTGTTGGTCACACCCTAACCTTCTTATTTGCATGAATGGTATTCTTCGTGGTGATATCATTCTTTCTTCTAAATTACTTAAGTTACTTAATTGCGCAGGTATTTCAGGAAACACAAATCCATTTTCCCTTGAAAATTTTGGAATTTGCTTTCTCTTAACGGTTTTATTACAAGTACTACACAAAAATATTTCATCATTCAACTCTCTGTGTTCAATACCAGGGACTGACAAAAAATCTATGGACTTTACAATGGTGCCAGATGACTTAAAAAAAGATTTGAACATCCTTCACACGGCCACGTTGGGCCGTCTTTTATGCTATCAAAATAGGTCTGCTCTATAAGCGAAGGGTTTGCTCGCCTATCTGCGGCTGAAGATCTATTTCTAGAACGTTCAGACGTTCTAAAACCTATATCTTCACGCCGGGCAGCCTTAGCCGCCTGGTTTCTATCACATTCAGTGTCTCTATACTCAGGATCTTGGCGTTTAGCCGCCTTAGCCGCCTGGTTTCTATCACGTTCAGTGTCTCTACACTGCAAAATAAATTTTCACTAAGAGATCGCAAAAGGATCACTATCGGATTAGTCAATTCTGTCTCAATTTGAGATCACTAGATCGTGTTGGGATCACTTATAATATGTGTATCAATAGCAATCCGGAAGCGTGAAAGTGTTCTTTTTACGTTACTAAGTGATCAACTGAGAGCGATGTGACAGTGCATCATTAGCAATCTGGAAGCGTAAAAGAGTGTACTTTTTACGTTACTAAGTGATCAACTGAGAGCGATGTGACAGTGTGCTGCAAGTGACCGCAAAGATCGCATTTGTCTTAATTTTAGATCACTCACACACATAAGAACGCTTCTGTTACACTTTAAAAATTATTTGGGTCATGACTCAATTTTAAACACCATTTATTTATCAATATTTTTCCAAATTTTAGAAATTTCTAATTCCAACTTAATGGCTTTGGTACCAAGCTTATAAAAATTATGAGACAAGACAAATTTTCCCATTAGGCCCATTGCCTGTACAAATTGCTTTGGGTAGTCAATTTCGAAAGCATAATGGTATGCAATTATTAAGTGTAGAATGTTTCTCAGTTCAACATATTTTTCCGTAATTTGGACGATGTTTCCTAGTCCCACAATAGCACCTTGCTTCGGAATATTTCCTTCAAAACTGACAAGAGCCATTACTTGCCCATGGCTCTTATCAGATGCTTCTTCTTCAAACTTTTCTGGCTGTAATATACATGATCTTTATATTTGTGTTACTTAGAGCTTGAGGAAATTTTCTCTTGAATTGAAGATAAAGAGTTCCTGAAGCTATACTTTTCTGCCCATTATCACATTAAATGATGGTTCAGAAAATTAAGCTATTCTTACCGAGACTTCTTTGATAATTGGGATTGATTTCGGTCCTTTAGTATTTGTCACCGCAACCTTATTTTCAAACATTTGCCAGGCTTCAAATGGCTTACGGTCCAACTAAAGACGAATAGAGGTGAGAAATAATTCAGTCGACATATGCTATAGACAAAATTATGGGATTTTTCAATAGACGCACCTTTGAGCTGAGATCCGACTTGGTGATTTCAAGCAAAACTTTCACAAACACATCCAGGTTTTTGAAGCATTTTTCATATAATGCTGTTCCTAATGTTAAACGAAGTTCAATCAAAAGCTAGAGATGATAGAAATTAAAAAAAAATTCAAAGAAATGAAGCAAATATTTGGAAGCATAGATTTATATTTAACTCTTACTGTTTTAGAATTTTCGAAGCATGGATACTGTCTTAATAATTCCTTCATATCAAGGTTTTTCATGCTTTTTAAGTATCCAGACCGATTTGCAAATGTTTGACGCAACAATGCCCTCATTGAACCCCAATCAACTTTTGGCTTTTGATACTCCTTTTTCATGTTACTTATAGCTTCATCATATTTTTCTCCTGATAGAATGACCCCTTTGAAGTTATCTCTAGTATAACTAGGATTAAAAAAATTATTGCACAACCAGCGTAACTGATAAATGTCAGTTAAAAAACGACTCTTTCATACCTGTGACTTATGGTTCTCTTTTTACAAGCAGGTTCAGTTGGTCTTGATAATAAATCCCCATTTACTTCAACATTTGCTATTTTAAGAAAACCCTTGGGGTCTTTAGCTGCTCTACTATTAACTTTTAGTTTGCATCTTTCTTTTCTCATTCTCAAACTTAAAGCGGAAGTAAAAGTACTCTGAAATTATTTAGATTGAAATTTTAAACATCTGAGCCTATTTCGGTATTTTTCCAACGATTATACGAACCGCAAGAGAACTAATTTTGTACTTAAAATCTCATATGACTGATATAAAGAGGAAAAAATAGAAGCGATTCAGTTTTGTTTCTCTCCCGCAGTCTAAATATTCCACGTGTCGCTTCTATTTTTTCTTGATATTTTCAAT
The DNA here is from genome assembly GCF_054372755.1 of Phalangium opilio. NCBI lineage: Eukaryota > Metazoa > Arthropoda > Arachnida > Opiliones > Phalangiidae > Phalangium > Phalangium opilio. Next base: position 483,743 of record NW_028324167.1, read on the forward strand.
ATAATTAGGTTTACCCAAGCTTTTGTTCCTGGCGCTTTTATACACGGATATTGCGCTGTCATTTGCATCCCAATTTTGGCGTAAACAATTTGATTCGACACATTTGGTTCACGTACATAGTGAGCACTGCATTCTTGGATAAAAGCACTCCAATAGTCATGATTTATGTTGAGAACACCTGTTTCCAAAGCACTTAAAATCAAAGGCGAAAATTTCGGGAAATCCAATTCCTTTGGTTAAAAAAACAATAAATATTATAATCTAAAATGTTAACACAATCCTTTCCATGAATTTTATATGAAATTTTTATTTACCGAATATCTGGTAGCGGATTTCCCTGACACTTGAACAATACTGTCTCCAGAAACTGCTTCATTCTGGTGATTTGCATCGTCAATATTACGTTTTTTCGGATTTTTGTCCTCATGGGAAAAACTTGGTTCATTTGGTTGAACAATTTCACCTTTATCCGGACTATTTTTAGCTGAAATTTCCGTTTGATCATCATGACGATTATTTTCAACACTTTTTTCCGTGTTTTGTGACGTTTCTTCGTCACTTTCCTTAAATGAGTGTTTTCCATCATTATATTGCTTATTTGCTGTTTTTAAAGGGTCATTTTCCATAGATAGATCTTTTGTAACGTTGACTTCTTCCATATTGACATTTTCAGTTTCACGTGTAGCAATTTTCAGTGAAGCTGTAAAATATTTTGAAGATTAATTAAATAAAAATGATAATCCAGAATCAAATTAATAAGAATTACCATTCTCATGCTTGGTTGGGGGGCAGGCACAATACAAACACGCATTATTTTCAGTCGTTCTTGGTTTTTCATACTCAAGGCATTCTCCAACGCATTCTTTACAAGCGCCACGGTTACAGCCTCGGCTATCTAACATTTCCAGGTATGGTGCAGGGTACTAGCAAATAGAGCTAAATTGCCAAGGTAATAATGTAGTCTTTAAAGGGATAATGGAATAGAAAAACTATTTTTTTTATTAAGGGTGTTAAATTATGCATAAAATCATCAATATAACTTATCAAAACTCTCGTTAATTTATGATAAATTTTTAAAGTTGTGATTTTAGCTCACTAAGCCAAACTCCATTTTGATACAAAATGTTTTGCATAAAAAAAAGGAATTTGCTGTGGCCAATCAGGGGGGGTGACAAAAATGACTTGAACTCACTCTTTTCCCCGGTCAAGGTTTAGCCAGCTTCAACGCTCGTTGAAGCGGGCTTTGACCGGAGAAAAGAGTGAGTTCAGGTCATTGACTTAAGTACATTCCTTTTTTTTTAAGAAATTTACACATTAAGAATTTGTACCAAATTGAAATAGGCTTAGTGAGCTGAAATCACAACTTTCAAAATTTATTACGATTTAAAGAAAAAGTTTTGATAAATTACATTGATGTTTTTAAGCGTATTTTAACGCCCTAAATAAATAAAAAATTTGTTTTTCTATTTCATTATCCCTTTAATTTTACTTTTGATTGCCGCTTAAATGTTGATAGATTTATTCAATTAAACATGAATATTTATCTACTATAAAATGCTTAAAATTTAGTACTCTAAGGGTTAGTGGCCATGGATTTTCTAATTGATCTCTTTGTATAACAATTTCATCATCATTTACTCTTACTTCATAAGCATGTAAATGAGACTGATAACCAATGACTTGTGTTGATTTGCCAATGAATAATTGTTTTCTTTTCGTTGCAACTATACCATGAATTACTGCAAATTCTCTTATCTCGCTAGTTAGAGAGGACAAGGACAGTGCTGTTCCTGGTTTATAAACATGACCATGAACCCCAAATTCTTTTATAACATAAATTTGTAATTCATCAACATCCAAGAAAGGAGTTATCAGATGTCTAATTTCATCACTTAGATCACCGAGCAGAATTAAACTATCTATGTTTACCTCATCAGAGCCGTACAAAAAATTTTTATTTGGAGCCCCACTTACACTGTTTTGAAAGAAACAGTTTCGCAAGAGATGAAAGCGACTCATGCTAAGAGCAATGTTTTTAAAAGAACCCCACTTTCGACCTTTAAAAACGTTAAAATGCGCTTCGAATCTCATACACCACTGGTGTCTTAATGGACCGAAAAGCCTCATTTGTTTAGGAAAATGCACAAGATAGTGAAACTTTGGTCTTAGATTAATATTAGGATATTCGATCAAAAATGTCTCATTATACAGCTGAATGGCATTTTCTAATTGTTCGGCACTCTCCTCTAAACAATAAGGGGATGTACTCAAAAAAGTTATTTTTGCCAATAACACAAAATTTTTTATTTTCGGGTTGTCAGGTGCTACTTTAGATGCTAAAATAAACGGAAGTACTTCTAGAATAGTTAAAACTGCAGATGCCGAGAGCGATATGTGCAATTCATGCGACAAGTTTGAAGATTCTATTCTGGTTGGTTTATTCTTTTTCTCAGGATAGGAGTAATCATATCTCTCAATTTGGGCGTTCAACCAAGCTATATCAAAAAAACTCTCCTCATTAACGAAATTAGCAAGCGTAACTTTCAATGTGACTAACACTATTCCTTCTGAAAACACATGCATCGGATCGTGGACGGCTAGCTCTAATGACACATTTTTAATTGAAAATAGGGGGGAGAGACTATTGATCCCATATTCTTTACTCCAGTGCTTTCTAGCAACTTCAGTTTCACACTCAGAAAGAATTTCGCACATTTCTAGGTGATCAGCAGTTTCCCGCCGCTGAAAATCAGTCTCTCGGAAATTTTCCAAAATATCAGGTCTCTCGCCTAGACAAGTTCGACAGCATTTCTGAGCAAAAGCAACTCCCTCTTTGAAACCCCATAATTGGTTTGATGTTGGAGTGTCTGCAGGCGTACCAACAATCATTCCAGTAAAAACGTTTCCATCTTCAAGCAAATCAATACCAGTGGCTAAATTGTTCATGCTTTCAATAAAATCGGAAAGCACTAGTTTCAGACCAAATTCCTTGGCATCCGCAGACTTTACAATAGCTAAGAGTTGCTTAGTATGCAATTTAGACCTGAACGGGGGAGGTATATTCGCAAGCTCGTAAGAAAAAATTGTCAACTTATGAGTTTTCCTTTGAACACCTATGGGGTTAACTGTTTCAATATCGTCGACATGAAGTACAGTTTGACGGCAATTGGACCTTGAAATAGCGTTCTCTTTGTAATATAAACCATCGCACCAATCTTTCATAACGGTTGAATCACTGTCGTGAGAATTTTCAACCCAAAATTTAACATCAGGAGTTCTTAGTAAAGCTTTGATACTATTCAAGAAAGGAACGCAGTACGCATAAACATTCTTAGGTACAAATCTCCCTTTAACCTTAGTCCTTCTCGTGCCAAGATACAAAGGCATCACATCTCCTAAATGGAAATTTTCCCTAAAATATTTTTGTCTACCAGCATCATATAACATTCTGTTTAATGTGCTTGAAAAGTCAAATAATGCATCAAATTTGCAATCCTTAATATCTTTGTTATCTACGCTTTCCATAACTCGAGAAATCTCATCTCTTAAATTTTCTGAAATGTCATTAAATAATTGTAGAATTTCTTGAGCTATGCTGTTAATAACATTTTTGCTAAGCCCGTGTTTGCCTTCTAATCTCAAGAAAAAATAAGCCAATGACGCTTGTATGGATTTGGACTTAGAGCCTGGGAGGCTATTCTCTAAAAATCGAAAATCATTCGGATCACTCCGAATCCTTATGATCCGGATCGGGCTCATTCGGAGTGGACCGGGTATGGTCCCATTTCTCCCAATTCTGTGTTTCCCAAAATACATTTTTATCCCAAACTTTCCGATTCCCAGTTCTCCCAATCTTATATTTCCCAATAGGAATTTTTATCCCAAACTATTAAATTCTCATTTCTCCCAATCGAATGGTTTCGTCTAATATTTTATGCTGCAAAGGGTTGCTTTCAAAACGACTTTGATTATTTTTAATGCGAATAGGTTAGGTTAGGTTAGGTTAGGTTAGTTTAGTTTAGTTTAGTTTAGTTTAGGTTAGGTTTGGTTTGGTTAGGTTAGGTTAGGTTAAATAATTTTCCTACCAATTAATGTGAAGTGTTATTCCAAATGTATTATATTTTTCTGCTAGATCCACGAGAAAGTTCGTGTTTTATAAATCATTTAACTATGGTACGCCTTTTCCAAAATATTGATGTTTAGCTTCATTGACTTCTCAAATAATATGCCTTTTCCAAAACATTACTGTTGTGTTATGTTAGGTTAGGTTTGGTTAATAATATTTTATAAATCATTTAGCTATGGTACGCCTTTTCTAAAATATTGATGTTTAGCTTCATTGACTTCTCAAATAATATGCCTTTTCCAAAACATTACTGTTATGATAGGTTAGGTTTGGTTTGGTTAAGTTAGGTTAGTAATATTTTATAAATCATTTAACAATGTTACGCCTTTTCCAAAATATTGACGTTTAGCTTCATTGACTTCTCAAATAATAAGCCTTTTCCAAAACATTACTGTTATGTTATGTAAGGTTAGGTTTGGTTTGGTTAGGAGGACGTCTCTTCCTCTTTGGAGCGGTTATACGCTTCAAGTAAGTGTATCCCTTAAGAAATGAAAAAATAAATAAGTAAAACCATCAAATTCTACTCTATTTGAGTCTTTTTGGGTGTGCAATATTGGGTTAATTGGAATAGGAGAACTGGGATTTGGGTTGAATGATGTTTGGGTAAATGGGAATTGGGTGTTTTAAATTGGGTGAAATGGGGGGTAACCTGTTCGACCACCAAACAGAAAATACAAGATTCAGGAGGAAAGAATAAAAAAACTAAAATGGGAACTGGATGCGGGGAGAAAAACTCCACTTGAATATCTAGAAATCATAAAATGGAAATTCAAACTAAACTGAATATGTATAACATACCATTGTTAATAAATTCAAAAAATTCTCTTTTAATTTATTAACATATGTTTTATGCTGAATTGGGAGAAAAGAAATTGGGGGAAAAGGCATAGTGTTGGGTCAAATGGGATTGGGAGATATGGGAATTGGGAGAAACGGTTTGGGTTAAATGGGAGTAAATCCTTGGTATTGCGGAAAGGGTACCCATTGATCGAGAATCTGAAAATCCCCTAGGTACATATTACATGCCACATCAAGCAGTAACAAGGGAAGATCACCCCACGACGAAAGTGAGTGTAGTTTTAGACGATTCGTCAAATATTCAGGGAGCCCAATCGTTAAATTCATGCTTGAGTAGTGACCCCGCTTTAAATCCAGATCTATTGTTGCTCCTACTTAGGTTTAGGGGGCACAAAATTCTAGTTCTAGCTGACATTGAGAAAGCGTTTTTAAAAATTGCCTTATTTGAGGAAGACAGGGATTCCGTAAGGTGTCTCTAGATAAAAGAAGTCAATGATATAATAGACGAAAATCAGTTTAGTGTTCTGTGCATGACACGTGTAACATTCGGTCTCACGTCTAGTCCATTTTTGTTGGCTGGAACTTTAAAGGTTTACATTTTAAAATTTGACCAAACAATGCCGAAAGGCGCGTAGGTCTTAAACAATGACCTATATGTTGATTATTTGTGCAGTGGCGCAGATAATGTAGAACAGGCTCTAGAGTTAGCAACAGAGGCCTTAAAAATAATTAGCAAATCAACAAATGAAACAGCGCAAATGGCAAACCAATTCAGATACCCTTAGAGCTATTTGGGGGAAAGAATCTGAGCAAAAAGGTTCAAAAACGCAATTCGAATGTCAAACATCTCCTGATAAGGTACAAAAGGTTTTAGGGGTAGCTTGGAATCCTAGAACGGACCAAATTTCCTATGATTTCAAAGGCTTAATAAACTCAGGACGTGAAGCCAACAAAGCGCGTGGTTTTAAGTGCAGTGGGCCAGATATTTGACCACATGGGTCTCATAGCGCTCTTTACGATAAAGGCAAAATTCATTTTCCAGCAGCTAAGGCCTTAGAAAATTAACTGAGACGAAAATTTATCTGAGCAATACAACCATAATACAAAGGATTACATTAGGTAGGCATTATTTTTCAGAATGAATTGGAAAGTGTTGATTGAATTGTTTCTGCGATGCCAGTTAAAAGGCGTATTGGGCCATGGTATATGTGAGATTTGTAGAGTAGCGGTATCTTTAGTTACTAGTAAAGTTAGAATTGTTCCTTTGAAAAAGATTTCGCTACAAAGGCAACTTTAATGAGGAATATTTAGGCATTTACATATAGACAGATTCCACTATAGCACTAAATTGGGTAAGAGGAAATAAAACGGATATGAGGAAAATATTTCTCTCACAGGGTTAGCGAAATTAATTAGATAAGTAAGCCAGAAAACTGGGCTCACTGACCAGTAGACCAGAATCACGTAGATATGCCCACTAGAGGGGCAAACACCTAGAAGTTATTAAATGGAAGTGTATGGTTGGAAGGTCCGGCGTGGCTCAAAGGGCATGTGTTAAATTGAACCAAAGAAACTTAACAACCTGTTAGGAGCTGATCTAGGAGAAATCGAAAAGGAGAAGAGGAATAAAAGAGAATAATTCCATATCTAGGTAAATAAGTTTGTAGTAGTAGACCTCTTGACTCGGAGAGGTAAAATTTTGGTTTTCCCAACTTGTTAATTAATACGGTTCAAGAACCTGTAGGAAATATTAATAGAGAAATTATTGATGGCAATGCCGAAAATACTGTTGTTCCGTCAATTACCTTAATTAATGACTCTGAGTACAACGCCCTTCTTAGAAAATTGAATTCAAAACAAAGAGAGATATATTACCATGTTTTGTATCATGTAAAAAGCAAAGAAACTCCGTTGCGCCTCTTTGTTACAGGGGGCGCTGGTGTGGGGAAAAGTCTTTTGATTAGTGCTATATTTGAATCTGTGTGAAGGTTTTACAACAAACAACCTGGGAGTAATCCATCGGAAGCGAAAGTAATCCGTTGCGCACCTACTGGCAAGGCTGCCTTTAACATAGGTGGGGCAACTTTGCACAGTACTTTTAGTTTACCCGTTAGCCAATTTGGTGGAAATATATCGAGATTGGAAAGTGAAACACTTCATAAATGCAGGTTACTCTATGGTCAAGTAAAATTAGTAATAATTGACGAAATTTCAATGGTTGGAGCGAAAGTGTTTAATCGGGTAAACGCTAGGTTACAAGAGATTATGGGTTGTCCTGATTATTTTGGTGGTGTGTCTGTCGTTCTAGTTGGAGACTTTAACCAATTGAGACCAGTTTGCGATTATTTCGCATTTCAAGGTCAAAGTGAGAAAGATAATCCTTACGCGTCGTTAATTGGTAACCCAATATGGGAGCAATTTGAATTTGCCGAACTTGAGGAAATTATGAGACAGAGAGATGATAAAATACTTGCTGAAGCTTTAAATAGAATGGCTGTGGGAAGTATGACTCAAAATGATATTGACTTCTTTAGTAGTCTGGAGGTAACGCCTGAGCGTGTACCCCCAAAAGAAGCGATACATATTTTCGCCACTAACGCGGAAGTAAACCAATTCAATCAAAATAAGCTTTTAAACATGAATACGGAAAAGGCTGTTTCGGTTTCAGTAGATGTTGTCAATGGTGATCTTAGTAGTGAAGTTAAAAATAACATACTTTCCCAAGTTGAAAAGTTAGCAACGTCTGATACGTATGGTCTACCCAAACAATTGACTCTTGCGTGTGGCGCGAGATATATGATGACCAACAATGTTGACACCCCTGACGGACTAACTAATGGCGCGACCGGCTGGTTAAGAAAGATAGAGTACGGCACAAATAGGCTCGGGGATAAAATCCCGTTCAGGGTATGGATGGAGTTTGACGATCCCAGAGTTGGGAAAATGTTGAGGCAAAAATGTCATGGGTTATATTTGAATAGTAATATTAACGCTTCATGGACGCCTGTTGAAAAGGTCATAAAGTAGTTTAATAGAAAATGGAGACAAAATAATGCGTCAGTTTCTAGGAAACAATTGCCTTTGGTTGTTTCTGAGGCCATTACGATACATAAAAGTCAGGGTGATACTTACTCGTCGGTAGTGGTTCATTGTAAGGCTACAAAAAAAATTGAAAGAGCGCATTTATATGTGGCTTGTAGTAGAGCAAAAACCGTTTCCGGTTTATATATTGATGGAAAATTTAAAGTTCCTAATTCACCCGAAAACAACCTAGTAGAATTGGAACTTAATATTTCTTGGGACTGGGAGACGGTTTATAGCTGAGGTTTTGTCAGGATCTACTGAGACGCCTGCTTCTGACACTATATGGCCTAAAATTTTAGCTTCCCTTAGACAGAATTTGGTTTTTTCTGCTATTATAGTTAAACCAGCCTTTGTTAGGGTCGAAAATACTTGTTTCAGGGTCTCCATGTGCTCTTCAAACGTTGATGATATGATAATTATATCATCAAGATACGCGCAGACTCCAAGGTCTCGTAAGGGGGCAAGGAGGTTATCCACCATCCTTTGAAAAGTGGCGGTAGCCGTGGATAAACCAAACATGAGTACTTTCGGTCGAAACAAGCCACGGTGTGTGACGAAAGCGGCCTTGTCCCTACTGGCTTCATCTAACGGCACTTGCCAGTACCCGGCTTTCATATCAAGCGTGGTTATGTATTTTGGTGCTTTAAGAGACTCGAGAATGTCATCGATTCTCGGTAAAGGATAACTATCTTTCTTTGTTACGCGATTTAAAGGTCTATAATCGATACATAGCCTATAGGTTCCATCCTTTATAGACACCAAAATACACGGTGAAAACCACGGCGAATGGCAAGGTTCGATAATGTCATCTTCTAACATAAGGTTAATTAATTTATCTATTTCTCCTCGCTGGACGGGGAAATACCTGTAGGGAGCGCAAGCTATTGGGGTAGCGTCGCCAGTGTCTATAAAATGGGTTGCAGTGGAAGTTATACCTGGTGTAGTGGCAAATAAAAATTTAAAATCGGATAATAGGCTTCTCAAGTGTTCGCGCTCTAACTCAGTGACAGGGGCGGAAATAAGCGCTTCTTCTAACTCATTTAATCAATTTCAATTGGGGCGCTAAGCGAAACTGGATAGGGCTGATCTAGTTGGAAATCTCGCAAGAATGGATATATTTCCCCTGGGGAACTACGCCAACTAATAGTTCATATCACCACAGTCAATTATCATACCATTGTTATTCAAAACATCCATACCCAGGATACACGGAAATATTAGATTTTTAACAAAATACACAGTATTTGACGTAGTCTTTCCAGGGAAAATAAACGTAGCCGTACCGCTATCGGTCGTTGATACTCTAGTATTGTTTGCTAGCTTGAAACCCAATTTTATCCTTTTACTTTTGTTAATTACATTGGCCATACCATCACGAAATTTTTCGTCTACGAGGGTATAGTTCGACCCTGGATTCTGATTCATTAATCTCAATTTTAATTTTGGCTAAACAGGAAATTTTTAGAGATACTTGATTTTCAATTAAATTTAAGGAATTATTAGAGTTTAAATTTCGAATTTGTTAATTTGAAATTGTGGATCCAGCGTTACAGACCAAGGGGTTTATCGGCGTGCTGGGGGAGGGTTTGGATGTTTGTTCTCCCCCGCCTGACCGTTTCCCGAGTGGGGCTGACGTTGTGTTGAGCTATTATAGTGCCTCTCATGACCGAAATTCGTGTTTCGACAATTGGTACTGATATGACCGGCAACACCGCAACGGTGGCAGGTAACTCCGCCGCCATTGTTATAGCGTCGCGAATCGGGTTCCCGATAGTGAGAGAAATTTTGTTGGGAATAATTAGGCCTAAAGGTATTCGATCTAGAATTGTGGAAAGTTTGCGGGGGCCTATTAAAACGAGAGCATTTATCTTGGTAGTGTGGACCACCACACTTAAAACAAACTATGCCACCTGCTCGCTGACCATTGTTAGGGGTGCTAGTGGGGGTAGGTTTTTCCGCTGCAGGCTTGTCCTTGCGGGCTGCTTTGGCTTGTTCAATTAAGACGGCATCGGCTAATAAGGCTCTAATTGACGTAAATTTTGCCGCGGCTAACGCGACTCTAAGTTCATCGCATAGATTTTTACGAATTATTCTAATTTGTGCCTGTACTGGGAGAGGTTCTGTTAATTTTCTAATAATAGTTTGCATGGCCTCAACATAATTAGTAGCGGATTCTCCCGGCTTTTGAAAACGGTAATCTAAGCGTTCTAATAGAACATCATCATTCGCGTAAGCATTAAATTTATTCATGAGTGCGTCGGAAAATTCCTGAAAATTCTCGAAAGGGCCTTGGTCCTCGAACCATTCTAATGCTGCACCTGTGCACATTGTTGGTATCCAATGCTTGATAAACAAGTCTTCGGGGCATCCCCGGGAGATAAAAAATTGGCGCGCTTTTACAAGGAACTCTTTCGTGTTTTCGCTAAAACTACCCGAAAACATGGGGGGTGAAAAAGGGGGAGTCCACGAGCTAGGGAGAGGCTGAGGTTGGTCCTCGTGGCGCCCATTGTTAGCTATATTTCCTGGGTTTTGGCGCCCTTCTAACGCTCGGTTTTGAGCGACTACTTGCGCGGACAGCTGCCTTATTTGTTCTTGTAATGCTGCAATAGCCGCTACGTTAGGATCGGGGGCGTTTTCGTTAGGCATGTTGGCTGGTGGGGGATTACGTTTTTGCTTTCTAATTTCTCGGGCGTGATTTTGTTCAATTTTAAGAATTTAGTAGCACTCTTCGCAAGAGTAAAATTTTCCCTAAGTTAAGCTGGCAAAGCTTATGACCGTCCTGAGACGATGACATATACCATGTTATAAGCTTAATTTAAAGCATGCGCTTAATTGAACCGAACGTGTACGGGGGAATTTACTAGGTAATAATAATAGGGACCAGTGACCAACCATAAAAAATACACTCCTAACGTTTTTAAAAAAAATTCTAACCAAAACTTTTAATAAAGCTATCCTACTTAAATCTACAACAAAATAAACTGAACTAAAGCTACACTAATTTCACTAAAAATAACCTACACAATTACGCTACCCACGTAAACTAAACAACACTACGCTAACCACGCAGACTTAAACAAAAATTACGTTAACCACGTAAATATTAAAATATTAGTGCTAGTCTTTAAAATTCAATTTCTTTGTTCCTAATTCATTAAATTACTTAATGGTTACCATCCGTTAATTAATTGGGGAATTTTAGTAGTTCTGATCCCGGACGGACCCCAAAATGCGACATTTTAGTTACAAGATATAAGAGATAAAAGAAAATGTTGATTTATTTAGTATCTAAATTGGGGTGGTCATTTGTCTAGGGGTATTATTTACTAATTAGTTTAAAATATCGCATTGGTGATAAATAAATAGTTCAAAATAGTTCAAATATGTTGTAGCATAATAATGGGGCTGGTTTCTGGTCCGCGTGAGCTCATAAGTAATAATTGTTTACGATACCGTTTTTCTTTGTTCTCCGCACATTCGTTCGCGATCTCTTTAGATCGTTGGGCCACGAGCCGTGAGGTTGATTCCGTTGGACGGGAAAAGGGTTAATAGTCCGGCATCGTGGAAACGGGCTCATCGGGCGGCATTCCTTTGGTTCAATTCAGGTACGGGTCATCGTCGAGAGTCCAAGAGCATCCCAGCATAAGAGCGTAAAGGCGAGAGAGAGAGCAAGAGAGCGAGCCTCTTGGCCGGGTCTCCTTTTATACCTTTTAGGTCAGATCTACGGGGTTCCATATGTCCAACCAGGACACGGCCTGGTTTTTGCGCGGGGTGCCAAAAGTTCGGGCACGATCCCATCCCGTTCGCGAGAGGCAAGTTTGCCTCGTGCGCGATGGTAAAAACCCGATGACGTAAATATTGTAGGGCTATGCCCTTTCGACCAGAATCAGTAGTCCCATCCAGAAACCAGTATTGGGGGAGTTAAAGCTATAGTGCTATAATGGCTATTTTTAAGGTGGTAGTATTTAAAATTAAAGGGGCAGTAACATAAAAACTGTTACAATGTCTGTATTTTTAGAGCGCGAAGATTTAACGGACCATGCATAAAAATGTTTGGACTAAGTTTTTTAAGTACTGGAAACGCATATATTTCTTAATCTTTATTATAATAATTATTAAAAAGGGAAAATTATTAATAATTATTAAAAAAGAATATGTATAATAGAAAGTTAAAGCCATATTAATATTTCTAGAAAGTCAAAAATCATATTATTATTTTTATTATTATTAGAAAGATAAAAATCATATTATTATTATTACTATTAGGAAGAAAAATCATATTATTATTATTATTATTATTAGGAAGATAAAAATCATATTATTTTTATTATTATTAGAAAAATAAAAAATCTTATTATTATTAGAAAAATAAAAATCCTATTATTATTATTATTCAAAAGATGAAATTCAACTTATTACTATTAGAAATTAAAAATAAATAAGAACTATGTTAGAAATACAATAATTATAACTATGCGCGAAACGAGCCTTTTGCCCTTTTCCCCAGCACTGTACGAAACATGATTTGGATTGAGACGCGTGTTGCAATCACCCGCCAATAGCAGATTTTAAATTTTAAACCGTAATCTTAAGGGCGCACCAAGCGGCGAAAAAAAGTGCCAAAAATAAATCCTCGAATGCTAGTATGCGCGGGCCTCGATTAACGTAGGCTCGTTTCAAATCTAGGGTACGACCCCATATTTGTTTTCATTTTAATTTTTAATTTTAAGAATTTAAACTTTTTTTCCTCTCCATGTGACGCTTACATTGGACGTTTCTGTGTGTCTGTAAACTCAGTTTTACATTGATGGCCTTTTGTATTTGTTCGCCTAAATTATTTGGCATTTATAATTTTTAACGAGAATGCTGATTCTAACCGTTAGGGGGATGAAACTAAAATAAGTGATAGAAAAGGGTGAGAACTATTAGCTATTATCATTCATGGCCAACTCCAAATTTAAATGTTTGTTATTCGATAATTAATGGTAGGAAACTTTAGTAGGAAACCTTGTTCGCTTAACCTTAACTCTAATTCGAAAAACATAATCCATGTCGTAATGTTAGGGATTTTCTTAATCAATTGTTTCATGGTTTTACCGATATTATACAATTTCAAACTCGAAAATATAATTAACGCACCTGTACCATCTCCTGAAATTCAAAATTGGTTATTTAAACATTTTTAATAAAGAAGACAATTGTAGATTATTAGACTAATTAATGATGAAGTATACCTAAGAGAAACCCTCCTCTGCTACCGCAGGGTAAAATTATCTCATGGCGGGCGCAGATGGCCATCAATGCCTTTAGTTGAACCCCCGATAAATTTGCATACGTTCCTTTTAGTTTAAAGTTGTTATCTTTCAAAGAAACGCAGTTTAAAAATGACCCTTCACAAACGTGTGCTGGATGATCCTCGTTCGTTTTTGTGTACGTCGCTCCTCTTGATAAGTTTTCCATGATCTATTATTTTCAGCGCTATGTATTTATTAATAGCCATGTTAGAATAGCGAAAATCAGTGATAAAAGTTATTTGGACTCAGTTTTCATTCTTTCTTGCTACTAACAATAAATGTATCTTACCTATCAAAGTATTCTTAAACCCCCTTTTCAAGAAGAAAATTAGCCACGACCGCGTTTATCTGATTTTCTCGAAAAAATGAAACATTTACATATACTCAAGAATTATTCACCATTGAATATTCACCGAGGTAAGGAAACAGCGGCTTAAGATACAAAACAAGTTCACCCCAACAAAATAATTTAACTCCGATTTATCTTATACGACTTATTCTATTAAACGCGCATAGCGAGTATAATAACTAAAGCCACTTATACCTTTGAAAACCGGAAGTAAAGTAGTTAACCGCGGACATCGAAATTAACTTAACCAAAGACATCGAAAAGAAGTTAACCACAAACATCGAAGAAAAGTTAGCCAAGATAAATAAAACGCAAACATACAAGTTAAGTTAACCATGGACATTGAAGAGAATTTAACTGGTACCTCTAGTTTTTTCACTCACAATATGTACTCCGTGCAAAATGTTACAGATGGAAACGAAGGGAAGCTCGGTTTTACATATGAAATAGGATAACCCAGATACACAAGTTAAGATAACCGCCGCGATACCTACTGAACTCATGCTTAACCATGGACTAACTTATTTCAAGGTTTCGTCCAGCTAAGACGCGCTACACTGCAATAAATCTTTCAATTCGTTGCCTTATAGAACAAATACGACTTTGTATATAATTTTTTATTCCTATAGAACTTTTGTGAAGTATGAGTTACTTTAAAGTTAGGGTGAAGTGGAAAATGCATTGTTTTTGAATAAATTAAGCTACTATTTATAAGAGAATAGTGCATAGTTAAACATTTGGGGAAATATAACCGATTAATTTTAATATTCAAATTAGTTAAAATTCATTTGGGCATGGAGCGTGCCACTGGAATTTTGTTAACATGAAGGCAGGGCGTTACGCAGTACGTCGGAGGTCCTAATTCATATTATACATTTAATCTCAAACTAATTAGAATTTTAAAAACTAAGCGCGACATTTTCAAAATGTTTCTATAAGCAGAATTATCTTAAAATTAGTAGGAAAAAGTAAAAATTTTACTACATTTAAATAGATCAAAAGAAAAACGAAACATCTGGCGTCATAAACGGCAGAGAAAATTTATTTTATGGCATAGGCATGGATAAAGAATGCGCGTGAGGAAATCTGTGTTCACTCTACAGGATAGGCAACTCCCTATCTCGAACGACAGCTTATTCTGTATATACTCTGTTACAACATCGTTTGGCAGCACGCGTAAACCTAGGTTTCTAAGTAACGTAGCTAAGTACGTGCTGTCGAGAAAAAACTTCAGGATCTTCAGGATTTAAGATATCCGCGAGTTTTTTAGCTCGAGTGCACGGACCTCTAGGCTTTAGTTTCAAATACGTGTGGTAGGCTGTATACAATTTCACACGTATTTGAAAACTAAGGCCTAGAGGTCCGTGCACTCGAGCTAAAAAACTAGCGGATATCTTAAATCCTGAAGATCCTGAAGTTTTTAGTCTCTTGACAGCACGTACAAAGCTACATTACATAGACACTTAACTTTGCGCGTGCTGCAAACCGGTGTTGTAACAGAGTATATACAGAATAAGCTGTCGTACGAGATAGGGAGTTCCCGATCCTATAGCGTGAGAACAAATTTCCGCACGTGCATGGCATAGGGGAGAACTTGACCGAGGGGACCGACATTAGAGCGTACTTGATAATAAAACACTATAGATTTTCATGATTTCAATGACTAAATAATGATTTTACTGATTTGGAGGTCAATTTCACGTTTTTTAATTAAAAGATTGGAAGAATTTCTGTAAACCATAAAAAAGGAAAACAGGGGAAAATGGAAAAATGAGGGAAATAAATAGTTAACAAAAACTACTCGGGGAAATTTAGAATTTTTTATGTAAATTGAGAGATATTTGCCGAATAATTAAGCAAAATGTTCGTGAATATTCCCTCCGTAGGATTAACATTACACTAAACTTTGGAGGCTCATAACTCTGTTTAAATTAGATATAGGGGTCCTTTGATTGTATAATAGTCCTATTTGCCCCCTCTTTCGATAACATTTGATCCATATGATACTCCCATATACAGGAAAATTAAGGAAAACTCGAGGAAGTATATGTGGAAATGCCTGGAAATCCCTGGAAAATGTTTTTTTACAAAAGTTGTATGAACCCTGGGTAAAGCTTCGAGAGATACATTACAGATTTCACTAATTCGTTTATACTGATTTGAATGTTTTACCAAATTTTTGCAGTTAATTTAACGATTACATGGATATCACGGCGATTTTAGTGAATTTTTGTGTACGAGATTTGAAAGAGCGACGGCACCCTCGTCTTTTGACGCATCCGTAAAAGCAATAAAAATCTTAAAAGGAATGAAAACAAATAGAGGGGGGTATACCGAACCTTTTCCTTAACTACCCATTTTACAGTGGACGGTGAACCATCAGGATAGGAGAAACATTAGTAAAGGGACTTAACCTGAGATTAACCCAATGAATAGAGTTAATGTTACCGTCCAAAACTGGCAATTTTGTTCTAAGAAAAGGGATCAACCTACAGTTCAACACGAAGTAGACCATTTTACTTAACTACCATTTTCATTCTTGTTTACGAAGTGTCAATAGATAGAAGTCCTTAACTGGAGATGGTCGAAGGTCCCCAAATGAGGTATGTTTCCAATTTCGTTTATAGAGCTTCACTTTTTAATAATGTGGGGTTTTGAACGTTAAAGAATTGTACAAACCCCGAGTTAACTACTTTACTCTCGATAAAAACATGAGTCACATTGACACTTGCGAAATGGGACTTAGACTCAAACTTAAGCTAAATATTTCCCGGGAAACCAACTTAACTTTTACTTAACTTGCACATAACAAAATGGACGGAGAACAATCGGGATAATAGAAAGAGGAGTAAAGGGAGTTAACCTTAGATTAACTTATTGAATACGGTAAACTACACCGCGGGTAAAGTAACTTTGCTTTTCGTGAAATGCTTGGTAAATGGAATAAACATGAGTTTAACTTATCAAGTACAGAAGACAAAATAATGAGTTTACTTGACAACCAGTTTCATTCTGTTACAGGTATTGTTGTACGATAGAGAAAGAAATTACGTGGACACTTATAACATTCGAAGGAAATCTAATCTGGTAAGTGTTAAAGTACGTTTTACACACAATGATAAGAAATCCAGAGCTTTAATTTCTAATAATGTGGGGTTTTGAACGTTAAAGAATTGTTCAAACCCCGAGTTAACTACTTTACTCTCGATAAAAACATGAGTCACATTGACACTTGCGAAATGGGACTTAGACTCAAACTTAAGCTAAATATTTCCCGGGAAACCAACTTAACTTTTACTTAACTTGCACATAACAAAATGGACGGAGAACAATCGGGATAATAGAAAGAGGAGTAAAGGGAGTTAACCTTAGATTAACTTATTGAATACGGTAAACTACACCGCGGGTAAAGTAACTTTGCTTTTCGTGAAATGCTTGGTAAATGGAATAAACATGAGTTTAACTTATCAAGTACAGAAGACAAAATAATGAGTTTACTTGACAACCAGTTTCATTCTGTTACAGGTATTGTTGTACGATAGAGAAAGAAATTACGTGGACACTTATAACATTCGAAGGAAATCTAATCTGGTAAGTGTTAAAGTACGTTTTACACACAATGATAAGAAATCCAGAGCTTTAATTTCTAATAATGTGGGGTTTTGAACGTTAAAGAATTGTTCAAACCCCGAGTTAACTACTTTACTCTCGATAAAAACATGAGTCACATTGACACTTGCGAAATGGGACTTAGACTCAAACTTAAGCTAAATATTTCCCGGGAAACCAACTTAACTTTTACTTAACTTGCACATAACAAAATGGACGGAGAACAATCGGGATAATAGAAAGAGGAGTAAAGGGAGTTAACCTTAGATTAACTTATTGAATACGGTAAACTGCACCGCGGGTAAAGTAACTTTGCTTTTCGTGAAATGCTTGGTAAAGGGAATAAACATGAGTTTAACTTATCAAGTACAGAAGACAAAATAAAGAGTTTACTTGACAACCAGTTTCATTCTGTTACAGGTATTGTTGTACGATAGAGAAAGAAATTAGGTGGACACTTATAATTTTCGAAGGAAATCTAATCTGGTAAGTGTTAAAGTACGTTTCACACACAATGATAAGAAATCCAGAGCTTTTATTTCTAATAATGTGGGGTTTTGAACGTTAAAGAATTGTTCAAACCCCGATTTAACTGGTTTACTCTCGATAAAAACATGAGGCACATTGACACTTGCGAAATGGGACTGAGACTCAAACTTAAGCTTAATATTTCCCGGGAAATCAACTTAACTTTTACTTAACTTGCACATAACAAAATGGACGGTGATCAATCGTGATAAAACTGAAAGTAGTAGAGGAAGTTAACCCGAGATTAACTTATTGAATAGGGTAAACTTTACCGCGGGTACATTTACTATGCTTTTCCTGAAATGGTTTAATTTAGGATCGACTAAGGTCGAACACCAAAGAGCGAATTATAAACGAGATCAAGTTTTATAAATCTTTGTTCTAATATTCCCATTTTTAAAAACAGGTCTTTAGTAAAATTAACGCCAAAAAAAATGAGTAAGTGCAAACTGAATAGTTTAGATTTTAATTTAATCATTTTAACTTAACTTTAAAATAAAAATAGTCGTTAAAATAGACATAATATATGGAGAAATAAATCTGCAAAACTATTCATATATATTCTTCCATATTTAACATTTTCAGGCGCAAGATATTTAACAATAAAATATATAGCAGCAAAGCTAGTAGAAACGTATAACGCTGAAAAAGATGCACCAAAATCATCGAACTATAGAATTTACGACGTCGTTAAACAATTAATATTGTTTTGCTCAAACCCAGAAATTAACATTGAAAAGGTTAATGGACTGTATTTATTGGAGGAGGAAATTCCCAACATGTGCAAGGAGAAAACCAAAAAAAAGTATTCGTGGTACAAAATTGTGTACGAAAGTTACCCCAAAGAAACGTAAGAAAGAAAAACCATTTATAGCATCTAAGTCATACATTGATAACTGATGAGCCGTAGGAAATTTTTTTATGAGAGATTGGGAGTTACCTATGTTAGAAGGGAAAATCATATTTAATGAACCTCGTACTTTACAAATGCTAATAATATGTAGGCTTACGTAATTTTAAATTCTTAAATTACTCAAAATGACGGGGGAAATTAAATTGCGTAATAAAATAATTTGCCGAAACGTCAAACCGTTTTGGAGATGAAATTTTAAGGTTTTTCTAATGACGCCTTATATTTAACATGAAGCTGAAAATGAACTTAATAAGTTAGCGCGGTATACATTTAATCTACGACGGACTTGGCGTGACATTATTTTGATCGTCCAGTTCTTCAAAGATTTTATATTGAAAACGCGCAGTTGAAAACGTATAAAATTGATATCATTGGCATAATTTTAGGAATAATTTGAACAAAAAATCTCAAAATAATAAATCCATAACGGTGACGCGAATGTAAAAATATAATAGAAAAATTTGCGTTTAAATTCGATAAACTTTAAACCTAAATTTATCGATACAAGTACACCTTTTGTTAGAACAGGTTATGTTAAATTAAATTTATTATTAATAAACATTTAGGCGAACAAAGCTTTGTTCGAGCATAAATAAATCTTCGAAACGTTTCGCTCAATGTATGGGAAAAAGATTAAACAAGAAAGGGGAGAGCACATTCGCTGATTTAGTGACTTCACTAATAGCAAAACTAGTGTGTAAGTGCCACTTTGAAATATTTTCGACGAAGCTGATTTCCATAGACTAATTCGCTTAGTTTCATTTAAACGTTTTTATTTTGGATGTGAAGTCGCAAAGTATGGCTATACGACATCGCTAGTGGAACAGCTAAAACCAGAAATCGTAGAAGCCTACAAAAATATAATTGAACTATTTCCAATTTGGAAAAAAAAATTTGCCTGCCTCAAGAGCTATTGGAGAGCTACCCATACGCTGAAAACGAAGATGATCCTTCTTTGGACTGTTTGAATGAAGGTAAGATAAATTTTGTGTCATGTAAAACGATTTTCGTGCAAACGTCAATGAGATCAGAGGGGGTTGATCAATTAATTCATGATGTTAACTTACGAAAAATTACGTATACAACAAAGTTTTTGTAAAATAATGCCTGGAACAACAAATCTCAGACTTAAAGGATTCGTACAATTTGCGCGAGGAGGCCGGGCTACTACTTGGCGTTTACTAAGCTACAAGTAACCTGGCCTCTATGTATGAAAACTATATATAAGCGCAAATGACCTATTTAGTTTTTTAACAATAACACAGGCATTAACTATCGGCAAGTTGGTTTTAATTATTTTTACGCTTCAGATACGCCAGTCGAAGAAGTGGCACAAAAACAAACGAAAGAAGCAACGGAACACAACCTTCATGAAGGCTTGTTGGATTTAGAAGAAAAATTACATGTTAAAGAAAAAAAATTCCAAGTAATTCTTAGTATTTCTAAAAATGGGCCTGCAAATAAATAACTAAATGTCGGATAAAAATACAACATTATCAATGTTTGTTATTAATCGTTCCTGGTTATTATTACCCTGTAGAAAATGGAAAAACATAAAATAACACTGAAAGAAGAAATGGAGCAAGTGGACCTAGGCCTCATAAAAATGAAACAAGAAAATGAAAATTTGAAATCAGTCATTAAACAAAACAAGATGGCCCCGGCCAGATTACACTTTTGCGCGCCCTCTAGTGACTAGAATTAGTATTACTATATTCATTGACCCCGACAAATTTATAATTTTCAGGTTTTTTTCCATTGTTTATAAAATAGCATTCCGATTATGAATAAAACCAATCTAGTAAGAATTTGTTTTACAGTTTAATTAAATAAGTAATTAACTGTAGTGTTCAAGTCTTGGTGGATTAATTAGGCTAGATATACTAATCAATATCCAAGATTTATTCTACCATATGCTTATGGTCATTCGTTACATTGGGTGGCAAGGATGCCGCTTGAGTGCGGATAAAGAAGTGAGGAGTGTTCTCTCCTATACGCGATGCACGAGGTTACCTCCCATTTTTAAAATGTGAGTAGTTTTTGGTAATCGCCATCTAGTGAGCGAATTCTGTACTTTGATTTTATTCCGTATTTTAAAAATGGCCGCGGACAACAACAATATTTATGACACAGAGTTAACCCTTTGTCAGGTCCCGAATGAAGTTTGCAAACCCACGATCTCCACTCCCTTAAATCCCTATCACTACTTTTACAGCCAAGAACGGAACATGTTCTACCCCAGCTTGCCATTTTTATTTTTCAAAACTTACTAATTACCAATGAGAATTAAAAAATATGTTCAAATCTTCGGATTCACCGAGCCAAAGGATTTCTGACGATGGTTCTTCCTGCTTTTGAACGCTAGATGGCTTTAAACACCGACGTTTAAAGAGACAAAAATACCGAATTTTACGCTTTACTTCGACGCTAGATGGCGGTATCAAAAACTACTAAGACGCAATGGCAGCCCCCCTTGAATTTGCCTGGTAAACGATGTATATCTCATGCTTAGAAAATGGGGGTTACAATCAATCGATATCTGAGGATGGGGCGCCATCTAGGTTGTGTTTGGAATAGGCGGGAATTACGAATATAGCAATACTCTCCCGTGAGATTAAAACCCAGTGACTGTATGAGTCTTAAGATAATGTGAGGGTTTAACAATAAAATTCGAAGATCCTTGGCAACTTGTAATATTGCGCTATGCATTTGTAACAGTTTGGTTGAGCTTAATGAGGTAGATTGTAATTCAGATTTAACTTTGTTTAAGTCACTATTTTATACTGTCCTTTATGAGGTTATTGTTATTGTGGTGAAAAGTTTGTTTAAAGTCATTATTTATACTGTCCTTTATGAGGTTATTGTTATTATGGTGAAAAGTTTGTTTAAACTCATTATTTATACTGTCCTTCATGAGGTTATTGTTATTATGGTGAAAACTTGGTTTAGCTGCTGTCTCATAGGTTGAGCCTTTCAGGCGCTCGTCTGTTTCGGAGTGGGTTGCGGCGAATTGGTGTCGCGGATGTGGTGGTGGTCCTTGGGACCAGTGACCCTCGCATTAATTATTATTTTACCGGTCCCACTATAAATTAAATTTCTAAAATGGTGAGAA
The DNA here is from genome assembly GCF_054372755.1 of Phalangium opilio. Taxonomy (NCBI): domain Eukaryota; kingdom Metazoa; phylum Arthropoda; class Arachnida; order Opiliones; family Phalangiidae; genus Phalangium; species Phalangium opilio. Next base: position 505,556 of record NW_028324167.1, read on the forward strand.
TAAAAAGCACGTAAAGACACAAAAGTAAAGAAGCTGAAAATTCTAATTGAATTTGAATTTTTTACTGAAGGAAAAAGTAGCATATAACAATCCATAACAGTTAACTTTTATTTCTTATCACAATTTTTCAACTAGTTGCCACTAAATATTAATCAACATGTCTAATGATATTTGAAGTTCTTAATCCTTTTCTGAACTATCCTTATTCCTTATTGCATTTTACATAAATTCGGTGGCAATATCTTTTCTCGCTATCAGTAAGCCAGATCAAAATCCTGTAATGTGACCATACACTACTGCCTAATGCAACTACTGACAACTAGTACTGACTATCGTCTAGGCTGTCGACTACAAGAGACTCATTCTAGAGTATAGACGCTAGACAAGATCAATAGTCAATAGAATACAAAACTTTTGTAGGGAAGTTGTAGCCAAGGAGAACTAACTACCTAGGAGTAGAATTGGTAGAAAATGTGTTGAGCTAGAAAAATTCTTAAAAGGAACCCCGAATTTATAAACTGGTCCCACCGTCTATTTTTTCCAAAAACCCTAATTAATAAAGTGCTCCCTGATACCACTGACCCCACTTAATATAGGTATAATCTAATTATTTTCATTTCCTTCATCCGTAGCTGGAACTTCTTTACTTTTTGCCCTTCTCCTCGCGGTTTTCCAAGTCATTAATTTCTTTTATTTATCACTAATTGTCTGCTTTAAGGAAGCTTTTGGCACATCCGGAAATTTTCTGCCTGCAAACCCTAAAATTATCTAAATACATGTATTAGAATAAGAATTTTTAAATGAACGCAGATATGAAGGTTACTAATCATTAGTACCTTTCACTGTTTGATAAATCAGAACATTTTTATGCTTGAAAAGTGTGTAGCGGACAGCTTTTTAAGCGAATCGGTTACAAGTGGTACGTGTAGTTAATGTTAGAAAAATCAACTCTTAAATAAATATACATGCAAAAGTGTTTATGAAAATATACCTAGTACTGTGATGACTCGCTTCTGGTCCAATTGTCTTTTAGGGGGAATGTGCTTGTAGGCATTTGATTGTTTTCCAGTAAGAGACGTGTTGGCAATTTCCAATTCAGTAAATACCTTCAGTAAAAGATTTCTGGCAAAAAACCGCCCATTTCCGTTAGAAGAAAGCTCGGCTTGGGTAACATCGGTTGTCTTCACGAAAACCCCATCTCCTATGTTCATCTACAAAAAGAGAAAGCTATGAATCAGCGTCTAAGGAAAGTATACAATTGCTAAAACCAATTTAATTACCATTTCATCCTCAGTTGGGTCAGGAAAACCATGCTTGCAACCATTTCCTGAACTATTTTCAAGTTTCTTGTGCATTTTTTATTAAACAATTCAAATTTCAGTTCCCTATATTTAATGGAAAAAATATCAAAAGTTTCATTGAATTTATTACATGTGTTTTGCATCCTAACGAGGGGGTGTAAACTATTATCCGCAATATAAAAAGCCGAGCGGTGTCGCGATGTCTGATAGACCTGAAAGTTTAATTTTCCTAAAAGGGCAGGTAAGTATACAAAGTTGTGGATAAGTTTATAGACAAATTTTACTTCATTAAGATCTAAAAGACAGCGCATAGTAGGAAGGGATAGAATTTCAAGTAAGAATAAATAGTCATAGCGAGCTTTAGGTATAAAATACGTGTGGCAATATTCAACAAATTTCCTTTGAATACGTTCAATCTTATCAAAGTGGTGGGCACTAACACCACCCCAAGCAACCCATCCAAAAACGGCACGAGATCTTACAAGACTGAGGTACAAGATTCTGAAATGTATTAATGAGTGTATCTTTCGTGTAAGTTTAAGAGATATCGCGAGAGTGCGCCTGCATCTACTAACACAATTATTGACATGATTCGAAAAAAGTAGGCGGGAATCAAAAATGACGCCAAGATCCTTGGTCGTAGTTGAAGTGGGTATAACGGAGTGGTCTATAACGTAAGAAGTGGTAATAGTTCTACTAATGCGGCGAGTGTATGAGATATGAATTGATTTTAACGGATTAATAGGTATGTTATTGCGATTACACCATAGGGACACAGCCTCAATGTTACTTTGTAGAAACAACCTATTCTGAATGGAATCAATCACTTTAATAAGTTTATTATCATCGGCAAACTGAAGCAGATTGGAATGACGAACTGCGTATTGAAGGTCATATAGATAAATGTTAAAAAGAAGAGACCCCAGGGATGAACCCTGTGGGACCCCACAATGTACAGGATATGACACAGAGGTAAGCGTATCTTTGCACTTGACAACATTGGTACGACTATGCAAATAACTACAAATCCAATCAAGTAGTTTACCATGAATTCCAAATGTAAATAATTTATCGCGTAAAAATTTATGGGAACTCTGTTAAACGCTTTGGCTAGGTCTAAGTAAATCATATCGACCTGACCACGGGTCTCAACCACAGGGGCAACGATGTCCATGAAAGCAGCATGATTAGTATCTACACTTTCGTTTGGGGAAAAACCATGCTGGCAATCATTAGGAAACATGGTAAACCAACGCTGGACATGGACATGCATAACAATATTAAAAACCTTAGCAAACGCACACAACAGGGAGATCGGTTGGTAGTTTTTTGAGTCGCACTCGGAACCAGATTTGAAAACCGGTACAACAACAGCCTGTTTCCGAATGGAAGGGAATATTCCGGTAGAAAGAGACAAATTAAAAACGTGTTCTAACAGAGATAGTAGGAGATCCCCACAGCCCTTGATAATAAAAGCAGGGACACCATCGACCGCTGTGGAGAACTTAGCAGGGAGTTTAACAATAGCCCGACGAATGTCCGCTTGTGTTATAACCTGATTAGAGTAAGGGTGATTAGCTAGAGGCGTCAAAAGTCTATGTCCCAGTACGGTCAGTGTTATCGACAGCAATAAACGAAAAGTGGGCCCTGAAAAGTTCGCAAGGATCAGTCACCAAAGGTTGTCCCCGCTTTAAAGCAATGGTGTCAAACCTTACCCCGAGGTTGCCCTTGATATATCTCAAAAGTATTTTAGGATCAGAAAGTGCGTACTGGCACGTGGCCGTAACCATAGCAGTATGATCACGCGCGAGAAGGCGCCGCCTAGCTGTAGCTTGAAGTCTACGAAATTCTGTGGCATCAGACAAAGCACTGGTTTTTTTTTCTTAAAATAGTAACGTTTTAGTTTCAGTGCCATTCTAAGATCTTGTGAATACCAATTGGGAAATTTCCTATTGCCGCGCTTAAGTTTCTTAGGAATTCCCCCAAGTTCATAGCTGTAACAAGACGGTTGGTAATTAATTCAGCACAATAATCAACATAAGTAGAAGCGGGAACATCAGACCAATCATGTGGTATAGAGGAGAATGTAGTCCCCTTGAATGTAAACGTAAGCAGGTCCCTGAGGCGGAGTCACAGAGCCAAGGTTAACAGAAAAAGTCATAGTTAACGGTGTCGGTGGGTGATACTTATCAATAGCAACAACTAGGGGCTCAATAACTAGTCCATTTGTATTAGTTAGGCAAAGGTCTAAAAAATTAACTGTGCTAGGAGTAAGGTTAACCTGGTTCAAATTAAGAGCAAAACACAAATCCATAATGGGAGTAGCTTTAGCTTGGATAAGGGAGGAACAGCCCTGACAGCCATAAAGGTTCCAATCAACTCCCGGTAGATTAAAATCACCGAGTAAAATTACATTTGTCAAGGAGGAGTCTATGAAAGATTCTAATCGGTTATTATACTCTTTGTACTCCAAGTTAGAAATACTGGGGGTAAGATAGGTAGTGCCCGGAATAAGGGAACGACGGGAATCAAGTTTAATATCTACAAACACACTTTCAGAAGTAGCCTCAAGGGCATGCCTCCGAAGGCAAACAATAGAATTCTTTATAGCAATCAGGGAGCCCCTCCTCGAACATTTTTAAAGTTGAGGGTCAAGGCGATCGGCAAGATGTATCGTGTATTGGGACGGAAAATAATCACTTGAAAAATGTGAATTATTCAACCACGTTTCTGTGATACAAATTATGTCCAAGTCCATGATAACAATTTCTCTGAAAAACCCATCAGATTTTGTATGAAGACCGCGAACATTTTGGTAAGCAATGGCAAACTCTGTCATAATATTATTCATAAGTTTGATCGGTAGTATCACTTAATCCAGAGCTATGTTTGTGAGTATCCGGAAGAACACCGTGGAAGTCAGTGATTTTGCAATGTAATGGCCAGATCAGAACGTTTTTCAAACTCATTAGCATCAGTACAATTAACGTAAAAAGAGGAATGGTCGGCCACAGTGTTTTTAGGTTTAAGTCGAATACAATGAGCAGTCATTATACCAGCTTCTTCAGAGAGTGTGTACTGTTAGCCTTTGGAGAGCAAGGGAACGTTGAGGCGACTAGTTAGTTATTGCTTTGAGCTTAGTGATAGTGGCAGACCCAGTCTGCACAGGCTTGGATGGGTTTGAAGTCACGTATTTTCAAAATTCCAAGGAAACAAAGCTACAAAGCACGGTACTGCACTGGAACCTGCAGCTAGAAATATTTACGAAGACATTTATGGAGTGAAGAAGAAAATCTACGCGAATTCCTTTCCCAATTTTGAAATGTAGAGATGTTCAATCTAGTCCACGAATTCCAGAATAATACGTACACAATAACTTACTAGGGAAGATAAATTTGAAAACTGTTTGAGGGCTTTGGATGGGGTTGAGGCGTCTCAACACTATGATTATTAGAGAGACAATATACTTCAATGATTATTAGAGAGAAAATATACTTCAATGATTATTAGAGAGACAATATACTTAAATGATTATTAGAGAGACAATATACTTAAATGATTATTAGAGAGACAATATACTTAAATGATTATTAGAGAGACAATATACTTAAATGATTATTAGAGAGACAATATACTTAAATGATTACTAGAGAGACAATATACTTAAATGATTATTAGAGAGACAATATACTTAAATGATTATTAGAGAGACAATATACTTAAATGATTATTAGAGAGACAATATACTTCAGTGATTATTAGAGAGACAATATACTTCAATGATTATTAGAAAGAAAATAAACTTTAATTATTACTACTGAAACAATGTACTTTAAATATTATTAGAGAGACAATATACTTCATTATTAGAGATACATTCTCTAACTATTATTAGAGAGACATAATACTTCAATGATTATTAGAGAGACAATATACTTCAATGATTATTAGAGAGACAATATACTTTAAATATAATTAGAGAGACAATATACTTTAAATATAATTAGAGAGACAATATACTTCAATGATTATTAGTGAGACAATATACTTCAATGATTATTAGAGAGACAATATACTTTAATTAAAATTGAAAGGAAAAACTATTATTTGAAAGACAAAAATTATTTTTACAAAGACCAAAACTATTATTACAAAGACCAATAACTGTTATTAGAAAGACAATAAATATTACTCGAAAGACTATAATTATTATTAGTAAGACATATATTATTATATAAAAACGTCTTGGTTTGGACCGAGGCCGAAAAAACAAACGATATGTGTGAGGTTTATCAATTGGCTGAAGTTCAGATATTGAAATTTTTTTCTAGTTATTTTTATCCACTCAGTCCTTAATCAATATTTAATTCAATCAACTGATTTTACTGTTAATCGATCTATTCCCTCTAAATTAATTGAAAAAATTACATATCTACGCTTTTTCAAGAACAATTACATTTTCCGAAAACATTTTATCATGAAATTAATTATTTTAAAGGGAGTACGTGTTGAGGATCCAGTATGGAATATTTGAAATGTTCTACTGGATGTCTAAAAAGAGAAAGCGAACTTTGGCATAACTCGAATGGTAAATGTAAATATTTAATCGTGGATGCCAAACAAGGGTGTTGCGCGAATTTATACATTTAATTTCGTATATCGAAATGCTATATTTCTATTTTCTCCTGTATGGTGGTAAAGTTGCACTGGAACTTCCATTTCCGTACTTAAGAATTTCTTGGTCATAACTCAGTCTATGGTAATATTATCTGAGTGTGTTGCAACGGCTCAGGTGACCCATACACTGAAACCACTGGTGATTATAAAATGCCATATATTGGGAAAATTGAGGAAGGGAAGGGGTGTCGGAGTTAATGTGACCTTCTTGGCATAACTAGTAATGAATGATGTGTTTAACCATATTATTTCTGCGGGAAATGAATATAACAAGTACTGAGAAGTATTTCGGTATATGTGATCTTTACCCTTTACCACACAGGATAAACTTTGTTGCTTTGTCTTAATTAGACGACATTCACTGTAAACGACAGTCTTATCAACAACTTAAAACAGATATAAACTTCTTTTGGTGCAAACTTGATAATTTGTCAAGCCAGCGACAATTAAAACTATGTCGGTCAAGGTGCTCACAAGTTAGTGTGCATCGACACGAAATCCCTTCAAAATAATTAATTTCATGATAAAATGTTTTCGGAAAATGTAATTGTTCTTGAAAAAGCGTAGAAACGTAATTTTTTCAATTAATTTAGAGGGACTAGATCGATTAACAGTAAAATCAGTTGATTGAATTAAATATTGATTAAGGACTGAGTGGATAAAAATAACTATCTGAAACTTCAGTCAATTGATAAACCTCACACATATCGTTTGTTTTTTCGGCCTTGGTCCAAACCAAGACGTTTTTATATAATATCTGTCACTTCAGTCTTAATGTAATTACAAGTTGGGAAAACCAAAATATTACCTCTGAGTCGGGGAAAAGACTAGTATACGACTCAATATCGAAATACTAGAGCAACATTTTTTCGCTTTGTTTTGTCTAACGAGCCTTAAGCCATTGAATAGTTTTCTCTACATTGTCAAAATATATAATCATCCGCTAATCCTAGGTTTCAAATCATTATTTACAAAGAATATATAAGTTCTATGTTAAATTTTATTCTCTGATGCATACCACTAACCCGATAACGATTAGCCCTTTCACTGATCTAATTGCTACCATGATGCTTTCTTCTATTATAAAATCTAAATCTGATTATTTAAACGTGTATTTAACTTTCAGCTCACTCTGAACCGTTAATGTCCCTTCATTACAGACACGATAATCAAAACCCAAAGTTACTCCACCTCAGGTCTCAATTATTTTCTCTTTGGTTCACTAAGCCTGTTGCGGATCAAACTTGATTTACCCGACAGAATCCAGGCCTTAGCTTTCTTCTTGAAATAACTAAACCAAGGATTATTCTATATACAGATGTAGTATAGCTTAAGTAATATATAAACAGCCATTTCAAATAATAATATTAAAAAACAACCTTTTAATATCAAAATGAAACAGAGCTTTAAAGCTACAAAAGTACTAAATGCATCGTAATAGACCTTTTCGCAAATTTATGCGCGCATGCGCTTGTCGTGGATAAATTAGCAGACGACGCCATCGGCCTACGGAGAAATTGCTGGGATTGTAGATAAGGGAGTAAATTTGAATCTAAACTATGATAAACTAAAAATATTGGATCATAAATAAGTTTGTAAAAATATGGGAATTATATTTAAATCCTACTGGAGAAAACACATGCACATTGAAGCTTTAAAAAATGATAATATCGAAAATATTTCCCTTTATAACCAAGGCTTAGTGTCGGCTTCATAAATAATGTCGGTATCCAAGCAGGGCCGGGCAAAACCACGAGAGCAACCCCACAAAAAAAGTGCGCTTTCCCCGCGAGGGCCGCCGATTCCCGACCAGGGTCCGATACACACTAACGAAATGCATGTTACATATCCCCGTCTTTGGAGTTCCAACATTTTCGATTTATAACTCTTTCTCCTTTTCACAATAATTCTGTGAAATATCATTTCCACTGTTTTACCATCCCTCTTTACTTTATACGACTGATTCTTGAATCCAACCCACTATCACAACACAGCAATCATATGAAAAAAAATAATTGAACAATGCTACAAAATTGAACTAACTAAAAAACCACTGGCTTAAATGAATTTTATTACACTTTTTTCCAAATCTCTAAGAAAAAAATCAAGAAAATGTATCGAAAATGATCAGATTTAATGGCAAAGCTGATGCCTCTAAAATAATGAGGAAATACGCGGAGGCTAAGAACGTAGTCTGCTATTTTATCCACGTTGTTACTAACACGCATGCGCCTCGCATTTTCCCCCACTTTTACCCTCCGACATGCGAAAAGGGCTATTGCGAAAAAGATTTCCACATATTCACTTTATATTATGGAAAAAGTGAATGTTAAGGTTCTGTAGGATTTCTTAACACATCAAAACAAAGCGAATTGGTAACTCGGCGCACTAGTGTGACAACGGACAGACACACACAGACAAAAAATAGACTGCTTTTTAACTCTTTCCGTATTTATTTTGAATTGAGAAAAGAGATTATCTTAAATATTAAAATAAATATAATTAATATTTAATATTTTCTTCGTTAGTTGTTCGCCTTTTTGAGCGTTACATCGTTTTGAAAAAGAATAATTAAACAACCTTGAGAGACTTGACTAATATTGACGTTTGAATTGATGAATATGACTGTTGTTTCGCCTTACTCAAATAGGTAGTATATAAAGGATTCGAATCGCAGCAGTAGATAAGAACATCGCAATTGCGTGAACCTTGGAGGAAGACCCCTCCATTGGAACGCTAGACGTTTCTCGTAACCCTAGCCGATCGCCGCGTATGTCTTAACCTTAAGGATAATGGTGGTGTTAGGAGGCAGGTGTACAGACTGGTGTCCATGTGGGGTGGACAAAAACAAAGACCAGAAGATGGTGGTGTTAGAAGCCAGGTGTACAGACTGGTTTCCATGTGGGATGGACAAAAACAAAGACCAGAAGATGGTGATGTTAGAAGCCAGGTGTACAGACTGGTGTCCATGTGGGTTGGACAAAAACAAAGACCAGAAGATGGTGGTGTTAGAAGCCAGGTGTACAGACTGGTGTCCATGTGCAATGGACAGAGACGAGAAGGTGGTGGTGTTTAGAAGCCAGTAAGTACAGACTGGTGTCCATGTGGAATGGGCGAAAGACTAGAAGATGGTGGTGTTTAGAAGCTAGTAAGCTCAGACTGGTGTCCATATGGAATGGGCGAAAGACTAGAAGATGGTGGTGTTTAGAAGCTAGTAAGTTCAGACTGGTGTCCATGTGGAATGGGCGAAAGACGAGAAGATGGTGGTGTTTAGAAGCTAGTAAGTTCAGACTGGTGTCCATGTGGGGTGGACAAATGAACAGAGTTGTTAGACAGGCAATGGAGTCTGTAAGTGGAATACAATTTCCGGGAGTGTAAATGCGGTCTGGAAATTAAATACACGTTTGCTCCGATTTGCAAACTGCGAACGCGGTCACGTGGGTGTAACAACGGACAGACAGGCACACAGACAGACTGACAGACACACAGACACGTCGAAATTGGAACCTCTCCGTGACACCCGTCTCTCGGAGAGGTAAAAATTAGAATAATTATGTTTGCTTTACCGTCATACATTTGCACTCTAAAATATAATGGTGCATTCAAACACCATATATGCTGTTTTTTCCAGTGCCAAAATGACATCATTTAGGGTGTACTTTAACCCCATTTCTATGATCAATTCACGACATTTACTAATATTTTTTTCAAGTATTAAGGAAATATTAGGCATTAATGCACTATTTACAGTGGCTTTTAACATCTTTTTTAGACAATCTGTTGAACTTCTAATATTACTTAGTTTAATGGTTATAAAAGTAGGGAAAAAGTACGCTACCTATGTCAGATTATTAAACCAAGTGAAGTGAAATAATTGTTAAATATTTATTATAGCCACTACACCAAAGACACGTGGTAAGTCTAAGTTTTCCAAGAGATCTAGCTAATTAATCACGATGGTTAAAACGTGTATCTACCTGGGCTCGAACCTGGGACTTTCCGCGTGTGAAGCGGACGTGATAACCACTACACCATAGATACGTGATTATACTGAGTTTTCCAAGAGATCTAGCTAATTAATCACGATGGTTAAAACGTGTATCTACCTGGGCTCGAACCTGGGACCTTCCGCGTGTGAAGCGGACGAGATAACCACAGCACCATAGATACGTGGTAGCACTGAGTTTTCCAAGAGATCTAGCTAATTCTTATGTCCAATCATAATGGTCAATACATGTATCTACCAGGGCTCGAACCTGGGACCTTCCGCGTGTGAAGCGGACGTGATAACCACCGCACTACAGATACGTAGTAATACAGAGTTTTCCAAGAGATCTAGCTAATTATTATGTCCAATCACGATGGTCAAAGCCGTACTTCTGTAATTAACTAAAATTAACATACTTAGACTTAATTGTTTTGATCTAACTGGCTGATAGCACACCCTGAATACTTAATTGTTAATTTAAGATAATTCCGAAAAGTATCTTCGCTGTAGTTTTTAAGTTATCGGTGGGGAAAAATCACGAAAAACCCATGTTAATCTCCATAGGAAATTTAGCAAAAGCATGTGAATTTTTCTTTAACGTTACAAAACGGTATCAAGTCATATCTACAAGGGCCTACCGGCCCTGTAGAATTAGAAAGACAATAATTATTACTAGAAAGACAATTCTTATTAGTTGCACAAAACTGTACGTGGTTTAATTGACTACAAACAGGTGAATAAATCATTTACCATTATTTTCCGGAAAAACTGTAATCTAAATTTCAAAAATTTTAATCGCTAATTTACCTTCATTTAGTCGAAAAAATTATTAAGTCTAATTCTTCTGACAGGTGGCCAAACCCTTGTGTTCTTCTTAACATACCAGATATTGCTGACCAAAGACAAGATGGACAGTATTTTTGACGCCGCGAATACTATAAATACGACGCTAATGTCTTGAAAGGTCATCTTCGAAAATTCCGTACTTTTCTGTCCTATTAGATATTTCGTGCAGAATATCTTGTTCGCTCGGATACGATGTCCAGTTTCCCAAAAGTGTTGAATTCTATAAATATAAAATAAAACAAGACAGACATTTGATTAATTTAGACCCAGAATGCCTCGCAGTGGCTTCGCCAGGGGTTTTTTGGAGGCGCTTGAGCCCCTGAAAATTCTCTGAGGCCCCTCCTAAAATTTCTTAAAAGCGCTCCCTTACATTTACCTAAAGCCTCTCCTAATTATTCAGTTGGGGTGAATTGAAGTTTTTACTATATGAAAGTGAAATACACATAGAAACACTATATCATATTTATATCATCTAGAGCGTATGTATACAGTCGTAACAGTCTATTTTCATGATTTGTCTATAGTATAGCTACCCTACACCGTCCCAAGCACTGATGGCAACATCTTCCCCCTTTCGTCTCAATCGCCTGCCTTCCGAAGCAAGGTCTAAAAAATAATATCTCCCCGTCCTCTACCCACTAAAGTACCTAGGATCTCCGAATCGAATAATTGAAATTATGCCATTAACGCCCCCCCCCTTCAATTAAGCACGCCCACTAGTCACACTCGAGTTTAGTCTATAGTCCTAGGGATGCACCGATATCGGTCCAGCCGATATATTGGCCGATATTATCGGCCCATAAAAAATAATATTTCTCCATAAATATCGTTCCCAAGAGTAGAATCAGCATTATTTAGGACCATTTACGTTTTAACTTTGTTTTATTAGAGACACGTGTCACATTTCTATCGTGTAATGTGGTACCAATACATATTTTAGCCTTAACCCCCCTTCCTTCAAAAATGGTGTGGTCTAACTTAAATCCTTGCTTGGTTTTTAGTAAAAATGCAGCTCCTTTCCTTGTTCAGCATGAAGTAGCGTTATAAGCAGACTTTTGGACCATAAGTGAAAAGTTCAAAATGTAAATTAGTGACACCAAACACATTAGAGAGCGTCAGTGTCGACTTCGACTGTCTACGGGAGGTATGGCAAACTAGGGAAATTACTTTCTCATAGTCGTAAACAACGGCATAGAACTGAGATTGTGGAAAACCTTGCATTTTTAAAGGCAAATGTTAAATTGTGGGCATAACTTTTTTTGATGTGTTTCAATTAGTATTCATTGAGTACTTTATTTCTTGTAAATTTTTTTCCCGGAAATATCGGTTTACACGATGCCGGTATTGGCTGATACCGATATAAAAAACATAGGCCGATAAATCGGTGCATCCCTAATATAGTCAATGTCAAGTTATATTCAAACATTTTCACACTAATAAAATTAATTTGTGTGATGCGAAAGCTTTTGTGATAAAACATGCGTTCAGTTCTTAATTACTTTTCCTTATTTTATTACTCTAATATTCGCCTTATAGACAAGAGGGTGTCATGATAAAAGTGGTGTGTTTTGAAAAATTGGAAACACAATTCTTTAGGGAGGGCTTAAGCCCTCCCAGTTTCGAGACCCACGCCACTGATGCCTCGGGGACTAGGCATTAAGCTGAAATAGCAATCCAACGGTGACTAGGATGGCTGCTTTAAAACGTGCGGCAGCTGGGAATTATCTTCAAGACCATGCAAATTGTTCGCAAGGTTTGTAAATTTTTATCTCGGCTTGAGTAGTTGAAACATTTTTGGGGAAATTTGTGCCCAAAGAGGCTAAAGTGCACAATTTCTGGAATAAGTTACCTCATGTTTATGACGTTTTGGATAATAGGTGATGCCTTATTTGACATTTCAAAAATCTTATAGGTCGATAAGAAAGGATCTTTTCCGTAATGTAATGACTTTTTCTGGTTGTAACCATAATGACAGAAAAACTCCAAATGACTAAGACTACCAAAGTAGACTGCGTTTCCGTTGTTGAAGACGAAATCCTCGTCTTCTCCCGTCTTCCTCGGGAAAGTCTTCAATCTTCTCTGGAACTCTTGAAAAATATCTTGACGGTTGGCCTGTAGAAGAGGGAATTTAGTTTGAGCTTAATAGACAACAATGACAAAATGAACTTTAAGTTAAGGTTTTCATTCGGATCGGTCTATGCTATTTTCGGACAAGAGCAAATGTGTCTTAACCCGCATCGCCAGATCTGTACCACGGTGTGAGTAATTAACGAAGACAAAAGTCACTACATTCTACCTAGGTTACGGACTTTCCAGTTTTAGGGTTATGATAAGTTATTTTTTTTTCAAACCGAGGAATTAAAACTCACTAAACTTGAAACAACTATTTACCTTAAGAAAGTCAACTAATGCATTGTTGTGTTGAAAAACCATGCGCGTTTTAGGGTATTTGAAGATATCGTTCATGTGATTTATGTTTCGATCCACCTGCACCGTCAATTTGGTCGACATGCTGGCCTTGAAGGCTTCAACCAAAAGGAAACAGCCGACGAGGTAGGTGACCCACAGAATCTTTTGGGCACTATCGTATTTGTTAATAAATAAATCACAGTCACTTAAAGAAACCAATCGGGGCACCAATCGTTTGCAAATCGCGAACAGAAGTTTTATATTGAACAAAATAAGAAACATATTGATAAAAATCCATACCTGAAAAAGTCAATACATCGGTTAAAATTTAAAAAAAAGCTTCTGCCTGTTTTTGGGTAAAATGCCAAGTTCTGTTATATTGACTTTTACATTCGCTTGCAGGCAGGGTTGGCAGATTTTCCCTAGGGCCGGTTTTAACCACGATTAAAACCGGTTAAAAGGGTCCTGGGAAAACCAATTCTCCCCAGTTTTCGAAGTTTCGAACTAATATTAAACTATTCCTTTCTTAAAGAAGGGTAAGGCGCGTTTTATTGTTTTAGACAATTAGTTTTGGTATATTTTTTTAGTTTTACTTTTTTGGAAAAATGTATCTCTACTATAAAGAAGTAAGATGCGAGCCGCGTAGAATATATTTTTCAATTAATATTAAAATTAAACTTCTATAAATTAATTTTAATTTTAAATGAACTCTCAATAGGACAAGCCTTGGATATAGGATGCCATAAGCCTTTGTGGTAAATGAATTTTGAAAGATATTCAGGCCGTAAATGGTTTAGACCGGTGAAGCCCATTTTTTTGTAGTGTCCTGGGAAAAACTAGTTTTTCCTATTTTTCCCACTAACCTAGTTTTTGACGGGAAAACCCGACCCTGCTTGCTGGTGACTAGTGGGCAATTAAGAAATAGAGAAGAGATACACCAAAGGTCGAAAGATATCAAAAATTCCGGTCAATGATATTTGGTATTCGTCTTCCCGGAAGTAAGACAGGATGTTATGTTCGGAGTGAAAATATGGGTGTGTGTAAGTTCGGTTATACTTAGCCCGAAGGATATCATAAACTTGAAGAGCAAAGGGAGCGAAGTAGAAATCACCGGTCTAAAACGACATATAAAATTAATATAATTTTCTTCAAATGTATCATAAACCAAAACATTGCCTGTTCGAAGTTCCTTATGACGACGGGAATGTACGATATATTCACCCTTTTATTAAATTTGAATTAAAATTTAGGTCCCACTTTAAAAATGTTACTTTAAACGCCAGAAACACTTACTTTCCAGTCGGATATAAAATGAATTCGTTGATAAGAGTATCTTCATGGGTGAACTTTTCATAAGCAAATGTTCTCGTTCTGTTGCTGTAATGCTTCTAAAGAAACAAATGCGGAAGACAATTGATAGTAAATTTTTGAAAGCATTTCGAAGTGGACAAGTCCCCTTTTAATAAGTGAAAGATTGATGTCAAAAACGTCAAGGCACTATGTTATAAAGAACCGATATTTCGGCAAAAATTACACGAGGCTCATAGTGACATTATTTAGCCCTGTTTGACTTCCACTGAGTTCTAGGATGATGCCAAACTAGGGTGCGCCATAATGTGGACAATTTAGCCTCCTAGTAGGTTTAATTGTGTTTTGACCTTTGTAATGGTGAGAAGCATAAACTTTCTATATAAGTAAAGAGCTTCATTTCTCTGTTATGTTAAAAGGCCCATTAGTAAATATCGCTTAACATTAGAGATAGGGCGAAAAAACATTCGAAAATTGCGCAAAATGGGTCATTTTTGATCATTGATTACTCTTAAAAGCGCGAGTGAATTTCGACGCGCTTTCTTTAAAATGTAGTGAGAATGTCACGCTATAGAAATACCTGGAAGGATACTTGCGGTTTTTAGCTGGTCTTTTAACAGTTGGTGTCACAATGTCTAAATTAAAAATGGAACGAAATATGCAAAACGGTAAACGGCTCACTTAAAAACATACAGCACCTTTATGCCAACAATAAGGGAAACATTAAAGTTCAAAATGAAACAGAATATGTTTGTTTATTAATTTTATAGTACATTTTGGTATGATAAAACTATAACAGTTTACCCGTAATCTTTATATCTGTTCTTCACTCGGTGTCCAAACTGAAAACAATCTACATTCGGTAGTACCCTTACAAAAATTTTAAGCTGTAATTCATCTGCATACGCTCTTTTTTATCGCTACTACGCTGTAATATGTATACATTAAGGCTACATTTTCTGCAGCTCGAAAAACGCGAAAATTTCACAGCAATTCCAGAACTGCAAATTGTCTGCCGTTTCTACATTTTCTGTTTATTAACTGTTAATGGTCTGTACTGGCAGAAATATGCAGCGCGATTCTGCAAACGCGATGCAAAAGTATAAAAAAAGCTGCAAGTTTAAAACTGTAATTTGACCACAGTTATAGACATGTTACATGCCTGCAAATGTGATGGAAAAGTAGAAATACCAGCTGCTAGTTTAAAACTGCAACTTGACCACATTTATAGACATGTTACAAGTCTGAAAAAGTGATGCAAAAGTAGAATTCCAGCTGCCAATTTAAAACTGTAATTTGACCATATTTATAGACATATTGCAGGTATTCAATTCAAGTAAAATGTCCTACTTTTGAATACCTGAAATATGGCTCTAAATGTGGTCAAATTACAGTTTTAATTTGGCAGCTGCATTTCTAATTTTCCATCACTTTTGCAGACCTGTAACATGTCTATAAATGTGGTCAAATTGCAGTTTTAAATTAGCAGCTGGATTTCTACTTTTCCATCACTTTTTCAGACCTGAAACATGTCTATAAATATGGTCAAATTGCAGTTTTAAATTAGCAGCTGGATTTCTTCTTTTCTATCACGTTTGCAGACCTGTAACATGTCTATTAAAATGGTCAAATTACAGTTCTAAATTAGCCGCTGGATTTCTACATTTCCATCACTTTTGCAGACCTGTAACATGTCTATAAAAACGGACAAATTACAGTTTTAAACTAGCAGCTGGTATTTCTACTTTTGCAAAGCGTTTGCATATTTCTGCCAGGCTAGACAGTTAACAGTTAACAAACAGAAAATGTAAAAACGGGAGTCAATTTGCAGTTCTAGAAATGCTGTGAATTTTTCCCGTTTTTTGAGCTGCAGAAAATGTAGCCTTAATGTATACATATTACAGCGTGGTAGCGATAAAAAGCGTGTATGCAGATGAATTACAGCTTAATATTTTTGTAAGGGATGAGTACAAGTTGGAAATCCAAAATAAACCTCTCCAAGTCGAGACGCAATTTCGAGGCTATTTTTAAATATTTAAATTAATATAATTGATATTTATTAATTAAATTGTCATTAATTTACCTTAATTCTAGTTAAATCGTTTTAAGAAACTTTATTCCTAAAATCATTTTAAACATAGCTATTGTTGACGTTTGAACTCAAGCGTAAGCCTCTTTAAAATGTTTTGGAAATTTAGGGTATATAAGGCGACTGATTCACAATAATTGATAGGAAAACCCGCAATGACCCTGCAAAGCACCTGAAACGCGCCTGCAATGATTCTCCAAAGTATCTGAATCGCGCCTACAATGATCCTGCAAAGTATCTGAAACGCGACTGTAATGACCCTGCAAAGAATCTGAAATCAACTGCAATGATACTGCGAAGTATCTGAAACGCATCTGCAATTATCCAACAAAGTATCTAAATCACGCCTGCAATTATCCTACAAAGTATCTGAAACGCGCCTGCAATTATCCTACAAAGTATCTGAAACGCACCTGCAATGATCCTGCGAGATATCTGAAACACATCCACAATTATCCTACAAAGTATCTGAAACGCGCCTGCAATTATCCTACAAAGTATCTGAAATGCACCTGCAATGATCCTACAAAGTATCTCAAACGCACCTGCAATAATTCTGTGAAGTATCTGAAACACATCTGCAATTATCCTACAAAATATCTGAAACGCGCCTGCAACTATCCTACAAAATATCTGAAACGCGCCTGCAACTACCCTACAAAGTATCTGAAACGCGTCTGCAATTATCCTACAAGGTATCTGAAACGCGTCTGCAAATATCCTACAAAGTATCTGAAACGCGTCTGCAATTATCGAACAATGTATCTGAAATGCACCTGCAATGACCCTACAAAGTATCTGAAACGCAGCTGCAATTATCCTACAAAGTATCTGAAACGCGTCTGCAATTATCCTACAAAGTATCTGAAACGCGTCTGCAATTATCCAAAAAAGTACCTGAAACGCGCCTGTAATGACCCTAAAAAGTGTCTGAAATTCACCTGCAATGATGCTGCAAAGTATCTGAAATGCACCTGCAATGACTTTAAAAAAGTATCTGAACCGCAGCTGCAATTATCCTACAAAGTATCTAAAACGCGTCTGCAACTATCCTACAAAGTATCTGAAACGCGCCTGCAATGATCCTACAAAGTATCTAAAACGCGTCTGCAACTATCCTACAAAGTATCTGAAACGCGCCTGCAATGATCCTACAAAGTATCTAAAACGCGTCTGCAACTATCCTACAAAGTATCTGAAACGCGTCTGCAACTATCCTACAAAGTATCTGAAATGCGGCTGCAATTATCCTACAAAGTATCTAAAACGCGTCTGCAACTATCCTACAAAGTATCTGAAACGCGCCTGCAATGATCCTACAAAGTATCTAAAACGCGTCTGCAACTATCCTACAAAGTATCTGAAATGCGGCTGCAATGATCCTACAAAGTATCTGAAACGCACCTGCTAAATTTTGTATACTGCTGTACTGAGTTTTCCAACGGAAGATATTTTTTCTGCAAAACGTCTAAAATGTTCTGCATTGCTCTCAGGAATGCATCTTAATTTTGTCTGAAGTTGAACCTTTTTCAGGTATATTCCAGTATTATTCCAGAATATTCCAGTACATTTGCAATATATTGCAGATTCTAAAAAATCTACTTAACAGCAAAATGCAGCCGTAAATTTTTGTACGGGTAAGCATATATAATAATAATAAACTAAGCTTTGCCTATGAAGGGATTTCCACACTAAGCCTGTTGCTTATTTACAGGTGGGTCCCTTTACAATGCATAGAGGGGTGGTGGCTAGCCCCTATGCCACAGCTAACCGCCAGCGCCCTATACTAACTATAACCGTTAACCTCTGCAAGTTTTGATGGAAAGGAAAAACCGGGTTAGACCGCGGAGGAAAACTCCTTTAGCAAGTGGGGAGAGAACTTGCAAACTCTACGCAGAAGGATTTGTTCCCAGATTTTCACCAGGTGCCACAGTCTGGGATCAAACCCGGGATCCTCTTGCTGCGAGGAAAAAGCGCTAACAGCTACGCCACCCCAGTCTTCTGTTTTATGTTCTTCAGTAGGTTTCGGGAATATCCTAGGTTATCATACTAACAGGTATTAAAAGTTTGATGAACATTTTCTGTTACTGTGTTGTCCTTATTGCTGGCATAAAGGTCCTGTATATTTTTATGTGAGTCTTTACCGTTTTGCATACTTCGTTCCATTTTTTAAAGGCATTGGGACACCAACTGTTAAAAGACCAGCAAGAACCGCAAATATCCTTCCAGGTATTTCTGTAGTATGACATTTGCACTACATTTTAAAGGAAAGCGCGTCGCAATTAACTCGAGCTTTTAAGAGTAATCATTGATCAAAAATGACCCATTTTGCGCAATTTCCGATAGTTTTTTCTCGGTATATCCAATGTTATGTGATACTTCATAATGGAACTTTTAACATACCATAAAAATGAATCTCTTTACACATTACAAACGTCAAAACCCACCTACCAGGAGGCTAACTTGGCCGAAAATGGCGCACCCGAAAACTATTTAATTTTGCAAAATTCTAGAACTCTGTAGAAGTCGAACAAGCATAAATATTGCAACTATGAGACTTGTGGAACTTTTGCCGAAATATCAATACTTTATAACTTAGTGCATATGGCAAGAACACTTTGCACTTGTCATTCCTATTATCGAAGGAAGGCGCTATCGCGTAGAAAAATCTTACTTTGCAGTAAAATGCTAAGAAACTTTAAATACCCAGGGTTTGCAAAAATACAGCTATTTCCCAAAAATAGATCAGCCTAAACTCTAGTGACTTCTCTAAACTTTAGTCTCATTAAAAAAAAGTTTTCAAATCTCGCTTTTTTTCTCTATAGTGATAACTGGTCTAGGTGGTTCTAGCCAACCCCACAAATACCAAGCAAAATTTTAATTGGTCAATTTGGTTCATGAGAATTAAGAGATATTTAATAGCGATGTCGCTATAAAAGGCGAAATTTTAAAATGTTGTATGATATACATATTTGATACCTTTGATGATCTGATAAGAGTACTTACCATTAACAACACGACTTTCATTAAAACTCGGTTATCCATGACAGATTATTTTTGAAATATCAAGAATATGTCCAAACGAATAACAAGCTGTAAAAGTTCAACGGAAATCGTGGAAAAGAAACAAAAAATATACTGAATTATTTATAAACATTTCTTTAATAAATAGTTCTGAAATGTAAGTATTCTAATATATTTTTAACAAGCTTTTCGCAGGTTTGAAACCATATAAAATAGCATTTTAATGGAAATTAAAAGTGAGTTTCCCTATTCAACATTATTATACAATATACATTTCATCATTATTTCTCAAAACTCTACAAATATAGCAGCGATAAAAATCAATATTTTTACCTCTTTATGCTCTAGTCTAACTCGGCCTTAACACGCTCAATATTTTGTACTGTGTCCCCCTATATCACCCAACCTCATTTTCCCCAATCAGAAGAATTTAACCCAAATCGTATATTCTTTCCTCACCCAAATGTATTTCTCCTAATTCCCGTTTGCCACAAAAGGCGATAAAACAGAAGTTGGCACAAAAAGCAAAACCAATATTTTAAAATAAGATTTTTAAAATTAGTATACAAGAGACTGTTGATCAGTGCAAATTATTAAATATGGAAGTCGAATGGCTTAAAACTTCAAAAGGAAACTATTACCCCGTAATTCGTGGCCAGATAATTACGATAAAATGCACAGTTCAAAATCGCAAGTACTGACGATGCCCGATAGCGGAATGCAAGTTGATTATGAAGGATATAGTTATATCAAAGCCACTGGATTCTTTTAACAAAGTACGTAAGAAATATTTAAATACCTTTTTCTGAGATGGGGTTAGGTTAGGTTTGGTTTGGTTTTGGTTGGGTTATGTTTGGTTAGGTTATGTTTGGTTTGGTTTTGGTTGGGTTTGGTTCGGGATACGTTTGAGATTAGTGAAGAAGTGACACTAGTGGCAACTAGAAAACGGAACCAAAACCGCTGAAGAATTCCTAGAAATTGTCAAATGGGGCTTTAAAATGGATTAAAATGTATCCCTTATGGAATGAAACAAGTTGGGAAAACAAAAATATTACCTCTCCGAGTCAAGAGGTCTACTACTACAAACTTATTTACCTAGTTATGGAATTATTTCTCTTTTTTGAAGTAAAAATAAACGAAATATTGAAGCAGTATTCCAAGCATAGCGAATAATACAGTAAAGCAGACGACATTTTACATCCAATAAGGATAAATCTTGGACACATGGAAATAAGTCAATAGGGAAAAGATCAGGAAATGAAGTCTACGCTTCAGCTGTTTACCGTATATTCTGAAAGCTACACTCACAACTGGTTTGCAGTGTAAACACTATCGTCTCGTCTCGCCTCAATAATATTCTTAGTTTGCCAACATGAATGTTAACGTTTAATAACACCAAAGTTAAATTGTAGCTAGACGCACTAATAGTCAATGCGCACCATAAAGAGAATAAAACGTCTGTAGCTACTACCCGTTTACCATTAGCCCTATTACTATTCTAATTGCCACCATGATCTTTTCTTCTATTATAAAACTTAACCTGATTATTTAATAGTGTATTTAACTTTCGGCTCACTCTGAACCGTTGATGTCTCTTCATTTCAGACACGAAAATCAAAGCCCAAAGTTTACTTCACCTCAGGCCTCAATTATTTACTCTTTGTTTCACTAAGCCTATTGCGGATAATACTTAATATACCCGCCGGAGTCTAGGTCTTAGTTTTCTTCATGAAATCACTAAACCAAGGATTATTCTATATACAGATGTAGTATAGCTTAAGTAATATATAAACAGCCATTTCAAATAACAATATTAAAAGAAATCTTTGGAATATCAAAATGAAACAGAGTTTTAAAGCTACAAAAGTACTAAATGCATCATAATTACGAAAAATACATCCACATATTCACTTTATATTATGGAAAAAGGGAATATTAAGGTTCTGTATGATTTCTTAACACATCAACACAAGGCTAACTGCTAACGCGACGCACTAGTGTAACAATGGACGGACACACACAGACAAAAACATAAGACTGCTTTTTAACTCTTTCCGTATTAATTTTGAGTTGAGAAACAAGATTATCTTTAATATTTAAATAAATATAATTATTTTTAATTATTTTAATCTTCAATAATTAACATTAATAATAGTTAAATCGTTTAAAATAAAGTTATACCTATTATCATCTCAAACTTTGCTAATATTGACGTTAAAATGAAGGGTACCCCTCTTGCCCGCTTTCTTCCAATTTTGGGGTATATATACGATTCGTTTCCATTATAATAGTAAGGAAAAAGCGCAATTGCGAAAACCTTTGGTGGCGATCCCACCTTAGGGAGGCTAGACGTTTCTCGTAACCCTAGCTGATCGCCGCGTATATCCTAAAACCAAACGATGAAAATGGAGTAGAAGCCAATGAGACAGATTGGTGTCTATGTGGAATAGACGGAATACCAGTAGATGGTGGTGTTTAGAAGCCAGAATGTACTGACTGGTGTCCAAGTGGGATGGACAAAGACCAGAAGATGGTGGTGATTAGAAGCCAGTATGTAGAGACTGGTGTCCAAGTGGATTGGACGAGGACCAGAAGATGGTGGTGATTAGAAGCCAGTATGTACAGACTGGTGTCCAAGTGGATTGGACGAAGACCAGAAGATGGTGGTGATTAGAAGCCAGTATGTAGAGACTGGTGTCCAAGTGGATTGGACGAAGACCAGAAGATGGTGGTGATTAGAAGCCAGTATGTACAGACTGGTGTCCAAGTGGATTGGACGAAGACCAGAAGATGGTGGTGATTAGAAGCCAGTATGTACAGACTGGTTTCCAAGTGGATTGGACGAAGACCAGAAGATGGTGGTGATTAGAAGCCAGTATGTACAGACTGGTGTCCAAGTGGATTGGACGAAGACGAGAGGATGGTGGTGATTAGAAGCCAGTAAGTACAGACTGGTGTCGTTGTGGGATGGACAAAGACCAGAAGATGGTGGTGTGAGAACTCGAGTAGAGTAGCCATTTCCGTGACTGTGAAAGCAGTTCGGAAATGGCGAACACGTTTGCTCCGATTTGGAAACTGCGAACGCGGTCACGTGGGTGTAACAACAGACACACAGACAGACAGACAGACAGACAGACAGACACACACGATCGTTACAGAACCTCTCCGTGACATACGTCACTCGGAGAGGTAAAAATAAATAAACCCATCAAATTCTACTCTATTTGAGTCTTTTTCGGTATGCTATTTTGTGTTAATTGGTATATGAGAACTGGGAATTGGGATGAATGAGGTTTGGGTAAATGGGTATTATGGAATTAAATTGGGTGAAATGGGTAACCTTTTGCACAAATTAAATGGGGGACATCTTTAAAATTCTTGATCTTACAGATTATTCTCAAAACCTTTCACTAATTGTGCAAATCAAAATCCAACATAATGTTAAATGCCCAATATTTAGAAGAAAAAAACCCTAGAACTTTATTGGACAAATATATTGATAAAATTCCACATGATTTAGTCAAGTATATTGAATATATTTTGGTCACATTAAAAGTGTTGATATTGAATCCATCGACCGGGTAAAATTTTATTGCCTAAACGCGTCTAAAAAACAGACTTTAATGTTATTCGAATGCGAAATATTGTTCAATTGTTTGAATAACATTATGAGCAATAGAAAGACTTATTCAATGTATATTTTCAGTTTATTACGCAAATATTTTTCAAAAATAACCGAGAATGGGGTTCCATTTCCTAAAACATATTGTGGCATTATATTTGAACTTTGCACAAATGTTAGTCTGGATAAGGTTTTACTTTTACTTTGTAACTTAAACGGGTCCCACGTTTTTCTGTGCAAATTTTTGAGCGTGTAGGGTCCTCTTAATTACATATAACACGCTACAATAACAAAATGATAACGTATTTATTTATAAGAAAATGTTTTTTAATTTGAAAGAGAAATATCAGTTTTTTTTAAACATAATTCATGGATTTTATAAGGGAATAGTTTGTCCATTTTAAGAGTCCTAAAGCATCCCTGTTACGCTGAATTAATTAAAATCTTCTGATTAACTAAAATGTAGGCCAGTAAGAATTGGTTTAAAGATGCCTATTGAGTGTTGCCAAATGCAATATTATTTCCAACCATTTTTCACGGAAAATTATAATTTCGTGTACTTTTCGCCGTTTGACCTTTTATAATAATATATTTGGATTCTTTTCCACTTTATTGAAAGGATAGTCCTGACGAGAGAAACGTCCTCGCCTGTAAGGAACCCTCGATTTTCATTGAAAGTCTATCCCCAAATTATTTTGCTTTAGATTACTTCCTTATATTTAAAATCTGGCAATACTCCTTTTTTCTGTGTGAATTTTTGACAATACCAATGTAGGCCTAGTAACCAACTATAGGGCGAAATTAAATTGCCAATAAATAACCTAAGTAAATTAACGATGAAACGAGAAAATATCAAAGTAATTGACGTGTTGTATAACCATTACCTACCTTCCATAACATTTATTTCGCACTCTGAATTGGTATCTCTGTCCCATTGTCGCTTAGATCGTACAAGAAAGTATATTTTCTAACCTCCTCAATAAAGACTTCCTTATTAACATCTTACCTCTATATACTTCGGACTTCCATTAGATACATTTTTCTTTCTTCGTGGCATGTTTCCGACCAAAAAAAATACATGGCGGCTATCACTCTATCTAGCGTATGCGTGCACTCTTGAAATTTATGACGTAGTCAGTGGGATAATTTCATTGGCTGAGACACAGGCGTAACGCCGAACACGACCGAAAAATAGAACACAACTTGCGCCCGGCCGAGCGGAAATTCAGTCGGGCTCGGCGTAAAGATTTTTCGGTCGAACCCCTTTCTACCGGGTCTCCGTCGTGATTTCCGTCTAGTGCGAGTCTAGCTTAAATGTATCAGGTGATATAATGAAAAATCAGCCCCACTGATGTCAAGTTCTTTAAACTTACCTTGTTTGAGCGAGTTTTCGAGGTAATGTGGTGAAATACTTTTGACTGTGATAAATGAAATGAACTTAAATCGGCATTATTTAATAATAGAGCTATTTCAATTCGGCGGTAAGGAGAGTATTTGAGTCGGGGTTTCGTCAGTCCCCGCCTAGGTGCTTTATTGTGCGCGAAATTTAGATTAGAGTTCTACAGTGGCCCGCATGGAGGGAGGGTGAAAATCGGCTCCTTTTTTGGGCAGGCCCAACTGTGACGTGTCCCCCTTCAACTGATATAGATCTATGCAGGCACGTTTTATTTCACATTCATTCAATGAAACCTTCTAACGTTAAATTATTATTTAATGCAAATAAAAATACAAAAATGTTACATTTTAAACGTCATCTGGTTCATCATCCGAATCAATCTGATAATCAATATATACGGTTTCATCGTCATAGTCACTCTCCCTCCTTGTGGGCCACTGTAAAACTCTGTGCTAAATTTCATGCACAATAAGGCATCTAGGCGGGGACTGACGAAACCCCGACTCAAAAACTCTCCTTACCGCCGAATTGAAATAGCTCCATTATTAAATGATGCCAATTTAAGTTCATCTCGTTAATCACAGTCAAAAATATTTCACCACATTACCTCGATAGAAACAGAGGCATCTCGCTCAAGTTTAATGTACTTGATATTAGTGGGGTTGGTGTTACAATATATCACCTGCTACATTTAAGCTAGACTCGCACTCGACGGAAATCACGACGGGGACCCGACAGAAAGGGGTTCGACCGAAAAATCTTTACGCCAAGCCCGACGGAATTTCCTTTCGGCCGGGCGCAAGTTGTGTTCTATTTTTCGGTCGTGTTCGGCGTTACGCCTGTGTCTCAGCCACTGAAATTATCCCACTGACTACGTCATAAATTTCAAGAGTGCCCGCATACGCTAGATAGAGTGATAGCCGCCATGTATTTTTTTTGGTCGGAAACATGCCACGAAGAAAGAAAAATGCATCTAATGGAAGTCCGAAGTATATAGAGGTAAGATGTTTATAAGGAAGTCTTTATTGAGGAGGTTAGAAAATATACTTTCTTGTACGATCTAAGCGACAATGGGACAGAGATACCAATTCAGAGTGCGAAACAAATGTTATGGAAACCACTCTAATCTGTCACGTGACCCAAAAATATCTACCGCCAAACTCAAAATTCAGTCGTAGTGTGAACAGTCTACAGCCGGACGACGGCGTAAGGTAATATTTCTACCTTATGCTGCGTGATTTTGCGCCGGTTTTTTTCGGTCGAGTGGGAATCTAGCTTTATGAGGCACGAAGTTGTCATAGTCTGACGCAAGAATCAGGCCGTCAGAATAAACCTTAGCCGCGTATATTCCAGTCAGATTTTATATTCTGTTATTTAGCACGACCAGATCTATCAAACAACACCGGATTCATACATGTACATCATGAGGTAAGAATTCATAGCTCATTCGACCATTTTAACTCCTGTCTGATTTATTGATGGCCCCTTTGATGACGTCAGATTTCATATATTTGGAATCGCCATTTCCAGTTCTATCATTAGCCACCTTTTTTAATCATGAACCTCATGAGGTAAGAAATCATACCTCATTAGGGTCAAACATGACTCCGCCCCCCTCGAGTGCCCCAGCTGTGACGCGTAAGACGGCCAAATCTATTATTGAGCATCAAAACTGTACTCATTCCAATGGTCAGACCTTTTGTACTTTATGAGGTAAGATGCAGGCCACTGACTCTTGGTCTAGAATATAAATTATCTCGAATAGTGCTTGTTATTGGAAGTGACTTTTGGAGGATAAGTAATTGGCCTACCATAAACTGAAACCAAAATACCAACCTGCAATTCGTAAACACGACAAGAAATAGTGTTCTCCTCTATGCGTAAACCGACTTATTAACTTCAAAGATCTCTTTTTTTTCGATGATAATATTTCATGGATTCTAACCATAATTGTTCTTTTAATACAACTATTATTATTACCACATTATTCCTACAACGCATGAATAATACATTATTTTAAATTTAACGTCTGCAGTTTAAGGTTTCCCACTGTTCGGTTCAAATCGGTTTTGGACTAAAACTGAAGCTGAACTGAAACTTTTCAGTTAAGATTTTCAAGAACTGAAACTGAACTGAAACTTTTCAGTTAAGATTTTCAAGAACTGAAACTGAACTGAAATTATCAGTTCGGTTCAGCCAGGAAACCGAACTGATCAGTTCGGTTTTCAGTTATAACTGAACTGAACCGAAAACCCCAGATTGTAACTATTAACCGCTAACATTTTATACTACTACTAAGTATTTTGGAATCATTAAGTGCCATACCTTAAGAGTCATGTTTATATCACTAACTACTAATAATTAACATTGAACAATTTAACTTTGACTAACTAACTAATTATGATACCCTTTTTGGTTACTAATTATTGGTATTCTTTTAGCCTGCGTCTCTCTGCAGAGGGTCCCAGCTAATCACGGGACTTAAATTAATAGCTTATTTCTATGCATAATTAAATATACGCGACATAAATGATGAAATATACGCGACATAAATGATGAAATATACGCGACATAAATGATGAAATATACGCGACATAAATGATGAAATATACGCGACATAAATGATGAAATATACGCGACATAAATGATGAAATATACGCGACATAAATGAATAAATATACGCGACATAAATGATGAAATATACGCGACACCAAGAACGAATTCAGGATACCATAAGAACGTTGAAACAAGGCAATGCTGGCGCCATGACCATGTAGTCATACGTTTCATAATATTAGGGAGGGGCCTATTTTTGGGAATATGGAAAATGGGGTCTCCTAGGTCTAGGAGTGTTGGTGTCGGTGTCAAGAAAAAAATTGTTAAAATCGTTAATGATGAACTGATATATTTAAAAAGAGTGGTTATAAAGAATCTAGATTTTTCTATTAGAGAGCCTGATTTTTCTGGGACAAAGTCAGTACAATGGATTTCCCAAAGTTCGCCGTGTAGCACCAAGACTGAAGGCCAGAGAAGCTGAATGCGATACTAGCCACTTTAACTGATTTATAACCCACCTATGGCACTAAAAACGGATTTTAAGGCGTTACCTAGAATTAAGGCGGCAACGGTTTTCGGAAGAAGTATGACTTCATGGTACCAGGGTACAATGTTACCATTCCACGTTCTTATGGTATCCTGAATTCGTTCTTGGCGACACTAATAAGGTAACTTTACGCGACACATCCCCCAAAATATCATACAGCATGCAATACTAAACGATGCCAGTTTTCTATTGTTCTACTAATGTTTGCGGGAACGTATTGATATGGTTTCTCTAGATAGATCGAAAGAGTACTTAACTATCTCTTCAGTTCAGTTTTTATCAGTTCAGTTTATGAAATAAACCGAACCGAACTGAAAACTGATCAGTTTGGAGATTTGCAAACCGAAACTGAACTGAAGCAATCAAATCAGTTTAGTCCCTAAACTGAAACCGAAAACAACTGAACTGAACCGAAAACTGAACTGTTTGAACTGAACTGTGGGAAACCTTAGTTGCTGAACTAGAAAGTGACATTTTGAAGTTAGCGGTGTTATGGAAAATGGAGTTGGGAAAACGTCTTCCTGGCCCTGAAAGCTTAAAGAAGCGCAAATGTCTCTTTTAAATTACTAACAAGCTCGCAATTAATGAAATCTTTTAAGAAAATTATGTTCATTTTAATGGAACACGTAGTTTTGGGAAAGAAAACTAGTAATATTACTGTAGGAATACTATTATCAGAAGGGAATAAGAGAGAAGGGACACACTTTATATCTCCATAATGCTTTACACTCGTAACAACAGTCTAACTAACCTCAAATCAACTACCCTTCACCGATTAACTATCTAACTTCTGCCTTAGCTGTGACGTCACATAAGAAGGTGACGTCTCGTTTGACGAATAAAAAGTAGTTTTGTTTTCAACTTTACATTGAAGGACATACAAATGGCCGAATTTCTTGTTGATAAACGAAATCAAGCTGTGCAATTAATTTAGATACACGGGTATTGAAAACATACCAAAATCAGATAATTTGAAGGTAATAAATAGATGAAAACTAATTATTCTGAATTAATATTAAAAAATACAAATTAGTTTCAATAAAATACATACTTGAGGTTATAATTACACAAGAACGAAACATCGACAGCCCTAAGCCTTTGGAGAATGAAAATCTAGCAGACAAATGGGCCGATACCGCGGAGAACTTAAAGAACTATTTTTGCAGTAAATTGGTTAAAAGCTGTGTGCTTGCGCAAAGTTTTCGCGGTTTTCTTGAGGTTGGTCGTACTCTCGTTACCAAAGCAGGCTCTAATGACTCCCTTCTCTCTTATTCCCTTCTCCTATTATTAGGATTTAATATTTTAAATACCGCGCCTCATTTTCGTCTGTCAAGAGTTCAAATGTCAAGCGCTACGTCACGCTATCAAAAAAACTATCTCGAGGAGTTGGCTATTTAATGGCAAGCGCCGAGCATCATGACGAAAATCTGACATCGTTTAGTAAACGCGGTCATCAAAGAGGGTTGCTGAACGTACCCCAGTAATTGTAAGCCAATGTTATTAGACGATATTATCTGCTACAATTATTTTTATTTTTGATGTCAATCTGATCTTTTTTAAAAATAAACCTAAAACCAAAATAAACTAAAAGGAAGCTAAAATAACTGTCAAATAACCTACTACTATTTTGAATTATTCGATGAATATTTAGATTATTATAGGTAATTTTTCATTAATTGGCAGATGTCAATTATAATCATTTTATTCGATAAGTATTTCTTGTAACTTTTGATATTCGACTGCTAATTGTCAACCGGCTAAGCCAACTACCCTGATAACTGAGAATCAAATATTTGATAACTTGAACCAGATTCGATGTCCATAGAATCATAAACCGCACACCCCTAGCTAAAACATTTATTTTTAATTCTTTATAACTATAACGGTAGAACACTTACAGATCGGGTTGAGTAAATAAATATGTTATCCATTTCAATTTCGTAAAAATTGCTAGGAAGAAATTATCTTGATAAATTAAATTTTGTAATAACGACTAGAAAAGAATTGCGTTGCCCTTGTATTTTTCCCAGGGCTATAATAAAATTTAATATTAGTTTATTTCAAATAGTAGATGTAAAATGTTAGCTATAGCACAGTTACATATGGTCATTCTTAGTAAGCATTAAAACTGTGCTGTAAAGGCCTGTCCAGACTGACGCATTTTGCGCCAACGCATCTTGGCTTGGTTTCGTTGCAAGTTCGCGCTTCAGTCCACATTGGGGTTTCACTACTCTGCGTCTTCAGCTTCTTGCAACAAGGCAAATAATCTCGTGCCTTCGCGAGAAAAGCACCAATCACAGACGAGAAGAAGGGTGGGGTGTGGAGGGTGTCGACTACTTTTGTTTTAGTATTTGCGTGTATCTGAACAGTAGCTAAAATGTTTTTGGTGATCTGTTGCGAAGATGCGTATAGACGAAGGTGCGAACACGTAAGCCTAATATGAACAAAGATTAAAAACGCAATCACGGATTTTTGTGGTCTCCCATTTGCCTCCTAAACGGTAAGTTCGATATTTTAGGGTAAATTATATATAATAATCAAGAATATGTATAGATGATGAAGGGTATAAATCGGCAACCTAACAGCCATTTTATTTATAGTGTGATAAATCTGGCAACGTTAGGTTTGGATGCGGTAGGGTTAATATTATGTTAGTCAAGGCTAGGATTAGGTTGTGTTTCTTTTAGCCATATTCAATGCTTCCATTTTCTTCTTAGAAGAAATTTACATAAGCAGATTGGAAGGATCATTTTACTAGCATCTTGTTAAATAGATTATAGTACATTCTATTTTGGTAAAGTTTATAACACACGCCACTATCTCAACACAATTAAAATTAAGACTAAAGTTACATATTTAAAGGCCGAAAAAACAAACGATATAAATGAGGTTTATCAATTGACTGAAGTTCAAATATTGCAATTTTTCTTTAATTATTCTTATTAATTTAATCATTGGTCACAATTTATTTCAATCAACTTTTTATTCCGACTGAATTAATTGAAAAATCTTTCAAGAAAAAGTACGTTACGATTAAATTAATTATTTTGCACCGATTTTGTGTCGATTCTCACTAACTTGATAAGCACCTTGACGGAAATAACTGTAACTGTCCCTGGCTTGTGAAACTTTTAAATTTGCACTATAAAAAATTTACGTCGGTTAAATGTTGCTGAGAAGACTGATGTTCAAGATTTTGCATCCGCCATTAAAATAATCAACATTTTCCTTATAAATTTTGACAAAGATCACTTGCTCTTTTTAGAAATAGTAGAATATATATAAATTGTTCAATATTGATCCCTCAACAGGTACTCCCTAAAATTTTTACTTCATGATAAAATGCTTCGGAAAATCGAATTGTTCTTGATGATATGTAATTTTTAAACTAATTTAGATGGAATAATTCGATTAGCATTTAAATCAGTCGATTTATTTAAAAAGTGTTTATCTTTTTTCTTACTAAAGTCTATAATCTTAAAACAGTCGGATCAATGGTACGGGCTCTCGCAAAGAGGTTTCAGGACTTCCAAGTGGCTTTTATAACACTCGTGACTCTGAAATGATCTCGAACACTTATTGAAATATGTGGGCTCCCATTCTCATTTTTTGTTCTCTCCGGCACTTTTAGCAGAACGTGAAACATTTTTTATTACTTTTTCTCCAAAAAGGAAGGAGGCGTTTCAAACAAAACACGTCATGGTTATAAAGGGGTATAATATTAGTTATTATGTTATAGTGACGTCTTTCATTCAAAAGTCTTCGTCTATCGTGGTCAATTTCTCCAACCACCAATACCGGCCAATGTTTCTCGAATTTGTATACTAGTATCGAAAATTTGCTTAAATATGTTTAAAAATCTCAAAAAAGTCGGATTTTACTTTGAAAACAAAAACCCAAATGAGAATACTATGAATAAAGACCTTGAGAGAGCGAAGCGAGGTCCGAAATTTCGCTGTCAATAAATTTGTTCTCGATGAAAGAGCTAAATTTTGATAAAATTCCGGCTTAACTATATGAAAACTTCGACTAAGTCAAGAGTACAAATAATATTAGAACCTTTCATGAAATTATACGATTATACAGGACAGGTTCAAATATGTAGCATATTATAGTAGTTATGGACGGCTGGGTTCCCTGCAACATCCAAACAACCGTTTGGTATTACCAGCCCCATGGCTCTATAGAACGCCAATCGTGTCACATGCACCACAAATTAAAATTAAAGAAAAGGCGACGAAAATTTTCTGTCGGGTTAAATTTTAAACCAACCAAATTCACGGATATTTTCGCTAAAAATATTTCAACGAATCGTACATAGGAAATCTGAAGGCCGTAGCAGGGGCGTGTATTTAAATTTTAACAATACAAAATTACTTAAACGTGTTGAAAATATTTTAACTCGATGAAATCGTCTCGTCGCGTTGATTTTCATTTTAACGCGACAAAAACGCGTCGTTCATTTTCGATGGTGTTCTATTGGTTCAATCTTTATCCAATTACCACAAACATTTTACCAAAGGAAATTGTTTAGTGTTCATCACTAACATAATTGGTCCATTACCAGTTTCACGACATTAAATCTAGTATATCACAGGTCAAAATTATCGTCGCGTCAAAACATGGGCCAAGAATAGTAAGAGGACTTGGCAGGGTCGCGAAATGGCGTCCAACGGAAAAAACGGTCACTAGTAGCGCGATCTATTGGCTCAATTTATCGGAGAGCGGAACTTCGTCACTCTTTGGGGTCAAATCACGTGGCTCAAAAATTGGGAAAATATAATTCCAACTTCAAGGCCTAATAGCAGCTGAGCCTAAATTAAGCCAGCCATTGCGCCCATTGTATGCATAGCAAAGGCTTGGTTATCAGTTTATCAAACGTTATAAACCCAACACCTTTCATGTACTGTTTATGAAAGTAGCGACTATCACTATTACAGTTAGTTAAAGCGCTGAGACTATTTTTAACCATCTTGAAAAATTAAATTATTAACTTTATCCTTTGCCGTACTGTTTAACTATCCTTGGCCCAAGGTTTGGGTTTAAACAAGATAAATTCGGGAAACCGTCATATTTAAAGGGCAATACTCTGAAATACGGCCAACCGAGATCTCGCAAAGTTGGCCGTAGCCGGAAATGCTAGACCCCAATTCCGGTTTCTCCCCTATTTCAACCCCCGCTGAAACGGGAAGGCTGTTTTTTTAGAAAGACGAAATCGTTTGGGCGTAGAAGCTTGCAACTGCCTAGTCCTCTTACTATTCTTGGCCAATGGTCAAAATAAGAATTAACACTACAAAATAAAGATTTTGTCGCGTAAGGCAAGGTTAGGTTGGGTTAGGTAAAGTAAGGTAAGCTTTGGTTGGGTTAGGTATGGTAAGGTTGGGTTAGGTATGATAAGGTTAGGTTAGGTTAGGATCACCGGTTTTAAAAAATATTTTTATTTTCATAGAGGTCCTTGCATAAGAAAACCGGGCCTTTTTCGAGTGTTGGGTTCCGGTTGAATTAAAAAATTAGAAAACCCAAATAATAACAACCATATTTTAGAAAATGGTTTAGGTTCGTACTTTTGCAATTCTTAAACAGTACTGTAATGCTTTAAGCTAGATAAACTTGGGGTTCAAACTTAAACTATTGAAATCAAAACCAGAATGATCTAAAATGAATATGTTCTTCAATTAATCCATTAGATTTCAAAATGGTTTCAATTCAAGCCTTCCAGGGTTTGAGTTTTGGATAAAAACTAAATACACATTTATGGTTTAAATTGAAACATATGATTTTCATTTTGTGGCGTATGTACGTCCTACAGACGGAATAAAGGGGGTTGGAAGAGGCGGTTATGGTGACCTGTTCTCTTATATAGAGTTAAAATAAGCTGTTGTTGGAGATTGGGCGTTGTCTATCCTGTGGCGTGAAAACATATTTCCTCCATGACTTAACTTTGTTTTAAGGACGACGAGAAACCTGCTAGAGCGTAGTCTATGAAGAAAAATATAGAAGAGAATCATGCACTACCTACCAGGTTTTGCTGAAAGATTTACCAAACTAAATCCATGCAGTAAGTTTACATGAGTCTTTCTATCAAATTTTCTCACAACAATAGCGTGTTAAAAGCTAAAATTCGATTTGCACTTTCACGCATTAGCTTCAATTTTCTAAAACAATGGTTCTTTGTTTCTTAATAATATGAAACTATTAACTTTATTTGACTTCAATTTAATGGTACACTTATTTTCCTTGTAGTTTGTACTTACACTATATTTTTACCTCTCCGAGTGACGTATGTCACGGAGTGGTTCTATGTTGACGTGTCTGTCTGTTGTTACACCCCACGTGACCGCGTTCGCAGTTTGCAAATCAGACCAAACGTGTTGTCAATTTCCGGACCGCATTTCCCGGAAATTTCGAAAATTGTATTCCACTTACACTGGCTATTATTCCAATGCCTGTCTAACACCACCATCGCCTGGATTTTTGTCCTCTACTTTCTGATTTCTTATCACCAATATTTGTTGCTCTTTGTCCATCCCACATGGACACCAGTCTGTACACACTGGCTTCTAAACACCACCATCTTCTGGTCTTTGCCCATCCCACATGGACACCAGTCTGCACACACTGGCTTCTAAACACCACCATCTTCTGGTCTTTGCCTATACCACATGGACACCAGTCTGTACACACTGGCTTCTACTCCACTATAATCGTTAAGGTTAAGACATACGCGGCGATAGGCCAGGGTTACGAGAAACGTCTAGCCTCCCAATGGCAGGGCTTCCACCAAAGGTTCACGCAATTGCGGATTTTCTTATCCATATCTACGATTCGAATCCTTTTTATACTACCTATTTGAGAAGGCGACGCAACAGGAGTATGCTTCATTTCAAACGTCAAAATTAGTCAAGTCTCTCAAGAATGATTAATTGTTCTTTTTTAAAACGATGAAACTCTCAATAAGGCGAATAACTAACGAAGTAAATGTTTAATATTAATAATATTTATTCTAGTATTTAAGATAATCTTGTTTCTCAAATCAAAGTTAATACGAAAAGGGTTAAAAAGCAGTCTATGTGATTGTCTGTGTGTGTCCGTCCGTTGTTATGCTAGTTTGCCGCGTTAGCAGTTCGCCTTGTCTTAATGTGTAAAGAAATACAACGAAACCTTATTATTTGGTTTTCTAAAAAAATAAAATTAATATATGGAAATATTTTTCGTAATTTCGATGCCTTTAGCAGTTTCGTAGCTAAAAAGCTCTGTTTCATTTTTATATCCCAATAATATTTTTTATATTATTATTTGAAATGGATGTTTATATATTACTTTAGCTATACTACATCTGTTTATAACATAATCCTTTCTTTAATGATCACAAAAGAACGCTACTATGTCGGTCAAATGAACTTTTATTTGTCAATAGGCTTAGTGAACCAAAATTTAATCGCTTGGTTTTCTTTTCTGTAATGCAGGGACATTATCGGTTCAGTCTTAAGAGTGAGCCGAAAGTAAAATACACTTTTAAATAATCAGGCTTAGATTTTATAATTGAATAAAGCATCATGGTGGAAATCTGGGCCGCGTTCAGCAATGCTGTTAGCAGTGTCCTACAGAACGCGATTTTGTTTTTGTGTTTTGACGTCACGGTGCTCAGCACTGAGCCAGCTCGGTCACCAAAGAAAATAGTCGGGTTTTTGGATAACGTGATGTAACACGCGTAGTTCTCAGCTTGGCGAAAAAACATGGAGGAAGTATTACAAATAGCTCTTGGTGATTCTGATGGGACTATACCTATTTAATTGGCGTGAAACCAGTTGATCACGCGAGAGTTTTAAGAGACATGTTAGTCTTTCCAGTTTTAAATATGAAAGTTGTTCTTATCTATCTCTATAAATATGTTATCATTCAAATTTCGTTAAGCCTTGGTACCTTGCAAACTTTATTAAGCTTGCGTCATTTTTAAAACACCGATGACCGGAGAAAAGCGTTAAGCAAAGCTATGACGACAGAGCTCTATGGTAAACGTATTCCAAAATCCGTTGTCTTTTTTGGTGCGTTCTGCTGATCGTAATCGGATTATAGCTTCGTGTTTTCATGCTTTTTATGGTGCGCATTTACTTTCAGTAAGCTTTGGGGTTATGTAACGTTAACAGTCATGTTGACAAACTAAAAATATCGTTGAGGTGAAACGAGAGGATAGTGTTTACACGGCAACCCTGCTTTGAATATGGTTTTGATCACAGAGGTTATACAGTTGAGGAGTAGAAAATTGGGCCTTTACAAACACGTAAAGGTAATATCCCTCCAAAATTTTATCTCTTCATTTCCCGTTTTTTCCCCATCGGATGATTTTAATGTGTACAAATATATCCTTATTGGATGTAAAATGTCGTCTGATTTACAGTTTATTCGCCATGATTTGTGTACTGCTTTAATATTTCATAAATTTTAACTTCAGTATTTGTTCATAAGTAAAAAAGAAACATTTCCATATCTGAGGTAATAAGTTTACTCGGAGAGGTAATATTTTGGTTTTCCCAACTTGTTATAAATTGGATTTGGTTTACTTTGCACTAAACCCGCAGAATCGTAAAAAAATGTCCAAATACATCAGTTATAATATTACTAGTTAAAGATAAGA
Source organism: Phalangium opilio (assembly GCF_054372755.1). Taxonomy (NCBI): domain Eukaryota; kingdom Metazoa; phylum Arthropoda; class Arachnida; order Opiliones; family Phalangiidae; genus Phalangium; species Phalangium opilio. The sequence continues at coordinate 541,954 of NW_028324167.1, forward strand.
TTCGATCTATGAGTTTTTATTTTCTTTTTGGTGCTTTTGGCGCTTAAAGAAAAAGTTCAAGTAACATAAGAATATACCTTAAAAGAACGGCTTTTTCTACATATAAATTAAAAACTATTAGTCAAAAATAAATGATCTTTTACTACTAAGTCGAACCTTTCACCCGCAATCAAACTGATGTGCACATTAGCTCATGATTAAATCAGTGCAGACTTGGTCAAAATTCTGTGCTGTGTCAGAGTCACCACTCTGCACATGCTTTGTCCAAGATTGTACAGTTTTTATTAACAGTGTTTGATCTCGCTAAGCGTCATCCAAAAACCAACGCCGCAAAATTACATTCTTTCCGATGGTATCTTCAAGTCCAACAATGGCTAGGGCAAGATTTAATCCCGAACAGTGGTGAAGGTTTCGTGATCGCGAAAGTCGAAAACCCATTCACACCACTCTCCTTTCTGCATCAGATGAACTTTCAACACTCATCACTTGCACCTGCAATCTGCAAAACATCTTGTGTAAAGAACTGTAAATGTAAACGAGGAGGATTAGTTTTCTCGGCACTGTGCGGACATTGTCAAGGTATTAGCTAAAATTAAAAATCTTCAGGATGATGATAAATATGAAACAAATGTTAAAAACGTGTCCTAAATCTAATCCATTCCCTAATCAACATGTTGAGTAATATCACAAGGAGAATAATCTAACCCCAAGGTCCTAAATAAGATTTTTTGCCGTTGCCTCTAGTTCTGAAAATTGTGACGTTAAGCTTTTTGACGTTCCCAACGGAGCTCGTGTGAATAGAGAGATAAAATTGCTAAAATCTCGACCACGACCGGGAACGAGGTTTTTGAGCAGCGCTCCACAATTAAACAGGCGGGGCTAATTTTTTTATCTGAGTAAGTTCAAGCATTAAGGTTTCATCCATTGTGTTTACGTTATTTATGGTGACGACGTATCGAGTGGCGTGCTAAGGCTTTTAAAGAAGTTGGTTATTTAGATAAAGCTACGGGGATGAAGTTGTAAGAGTCGAGGAATAACAGATTAAATACTTTTATTTCTAAAATAAGTGTACCGTTAATTTCAGTGATTTAGGTACAATTTTTCTCGTCCCGATTGATAATTTCTCCAATCAATAATTGATTATCATAGCTGCTACCAAAACGATAACTTTCTCCAAGTCGAATAAACTGACTAAACAATCCATGAATAGTGCTATGGGATTGCCGCCGGTGTATCGTTGTTTTCGGGGTCAAATTTGTTGCATTTGATACAACTAAAATCTAGGCACGTTTTTACTATACAAATCCTCGCAGACGGAGATGCCAACACATGAAATAGGCTGATGTTCGCACGCCCCCAACTTTTCCTAACATATTTTCGTCTGAATACATTAAAGGTCAAAGAAAACATCCATATGTTCAGGTACATTTCGACGAGGTTTTTTTAGAACGTGCAATAGGACTCGAGCCGAGCTGGGTCTTGGCTCGGTTAACATATGTATGTTTAACAAAAATTGCTACTACCAACGCTTGACTTGAGAACAACTAGGAATGGTATCCCATGTATAGAAATGTAGAGGTTCAGTAAAACCCGCTAATAACAAGACGGCCCAAGGGCTCGTAATAGTAGCCACATCGTACGAGTGAATAGCCCCTCTATACCCTACCCCAATGAGTGGATAACCCCTCTTTACCTTACCCTAATGAGTGAATAGCGCTATATTTTACTATTTGCCGGGAGTGTGGCGCACTCCTGTAAGCCAAGCTACTGGGCGGCAAAGTTTGAGGGAATAAGACACATGTCGGCGATCCTACCCTATAGGTGCCGACTGCCCCGTGTCCGCCGGAGGTGACTTGACCCCCACACCCCGTCCGTCACCTCCCAAGTAAACCTCATTTCCTTCCCCTGCTTACACTCCTACTGAAACCTGATTAATCACATCCTTGCCGCGGTCCATAGACCCTATTCGCATTGAAACCTCAAAAAAAAAAAAAAAAATATTTTACTATTTTACAATGCTTAAATGATTTACCGTACACAAAATCCGAGTGAATAGCCCCTCGATGCCCTACCCTAAACAGTGATAAAATTATTACCCGTATAAATTTAATATCTTCCTGGGGCGTTAGTGTACCATATGCACATCAAAATAAATTTTAAGGAACTTTTAATTATACACAAACTTAAAAATATATTTCTGACACAAAAAACAAGGGACCAGATGTGAAGGTTAACGGGAAATTAATATGGCCTTAAGGGTTATAACGGAATTCTATAACTTGTTCTTAATATTGACTTCCCCTCGAACTTTTCAGACAGCAATAGTTTAGACTGCTTTTTGGATTACTTGATTGGAAGGTTTATGGGTTTTGGTGAATCATTGATCTCCAGGTCTCCAGTTGTGTTGGTTTAGTTTTTTATTTATTCGGCACACACGGCTTCATTGGTTTTTGCCTCTTGAATTTTTTTTGTAATTTTAAGTTAACGGCGCTTCGGGTAATGTTTTTCTCTATATTGGTAGAATTATTTCGAAGTGTCTTAGCAGCTTCCCAGGCATTGTTTCTGACAGTGAAGCACCGTTTTTTTTTTGTATTGTGGAGGTTTCAATGTAAGTAGGGCACATACGTCACCGACAAGGATGCGATTAGTCAGGGTTCAGTATGTGTTTAAGCAGGGAAGGAAATGAGGTTTACTTGGGAGGTGACGGAAGGGGTGTGGGGGTCAAGTCACCTCCGGTGGACACGGGGCAGTCGGCACCTATAGGGTAGGATCGCCGACATGTGTCTTATTCCCTCAAACTTTGCCGCCCTGAAGCTTGGCTTACAGGAGTGCGCCACACTCCCGGCTGCGAAGCACCGTTTCGCTGATATAGTTTTATTCATCTTGTCTCAACCAAGCTTTTGGATGTGGTTTTAATTGGATTAAAACATTTCGAGGGGGGATATTCTTTACATGTGGGATGAACTTGAATAGTTTTCTAAAGAACTACATATCTGGTCTCCTTAATTTAAAAAATAATAAAACAAATTAGTTTTTTTTTGCATTTTAAATCTTGATTAGATAGGTAATTCAATTTCCTTAATTTCATAAAATAGTTTGATTATAGTGTCAATATACTTGGTTTAATATTTAAATATGGAAATATTATATATTTCGCATTTATAGAGTGTAGATATTTGATAAATTAGTTTCTTAGAATGTACATATTTGATAAATTAGTTTCTTAGAATGTACATATTTGATAAATTAGTTTCTTAGAATGTACATATTTGATAAATTAGTTTCTTAGAATGTACATATTTGATAAATTAGTTTCTTAGAATGTACATATATACTTATAGATAAGAAAAGTTTACGGGGAGAAATTAATAATAATGCAGGGCTCCCAGAGTACCTATAATACCTATAAATACCTATAATTCTGAGATGGTCCTATAAAAACCTATAATTCGTAAATTTATCCTATAATACCTATATTTTGGATATGTTGGTTTAAAAACACTGAGAAACTTCAAAAACAATCCAAAATATTTCATTTTTTTTTTCAAAATTTTAGCGAGATTACGTTTTAAGTTATACATTCAAGAAGGCGATTTAAACGCTCTAGTTTAATTATTTAGAATAATGACAGTTGGGCCTAAACATGTCAGGGAAAATCGTAATAAAAGTCCAACAAAACCTGAAAAAGTCAGGGAATTTGAATCTGAAAATTTCGTGGTAACCCTGAATTAGTCCAAAGTCAAAAGTACCTGACATTTAAAATAATTTAAAACATGTAAGGTAGTTATCTATAAAAAATTTCATGCATGGTAAATAGTAAATTAAATAATGATCATATTTTTTTTTTAAATATGTTTAAAAGTTGTAGTCTACTCTCGAATATATAATATACTTCCTGTAAAACTCCAATAATTCGTAATTTTAAATGTATAAAATTTACATAACATAAGTTTGAACCTATAAATTGATGATTTTTGGACCTATAAATATCCTATAATTTTAGCCTATTAGACCTATAATACCTATTATTTTTTGTGCACTAAGCGCTGGGAGCCCTGTAATGGGAAGTTTATAATTGAAAATGTATCAAAATAGGTGAAAACATAAGAGGTAATGAAGTCTCTCTCAAAGTGATCTCTATCAGATGTATACACATCACTCTCTAAAGGCCAAGAAAGCATGAACAATATGAATGAATTCTTTATTTAGAAGAATTTAGTCAATTGGAAATGTTTTCTCCCTCTGAGTGATCTCGATCACGTGTATACACATCACTCTCTAAAGGCCGAGAAAACATGATCAACAAGATTAAATTCTATTTAAGAATTTAATCAAATGGATATGTTATCTCCCTCTGAGTGATCTATCACTCTCTAAAGGCCAAGAAAGCATGAACAATATGAATAAATTCTTTATTTAGAAGAATTTAGTCAATTGGAAATGGTTTCGCCCTCTGAGTGACTCAAGATCACGTGTATACACATCACTCTCTAAAGGCCGAGAAAACATGATCAACAAGATTAAATTCTTTTTAAGAATTTAATCAAATGGATATGTTATCTCCCTCTGAGTGATCTATCACTCTCTAAAGGCCAAGAAAGCATGAACAATATGAATAAATTCTTTATTTAGAAGAATTTAGTCAATTGGAAATGGTTTCTCCCTCTGAGTGACTCAAGATCACGTGTATACACATCACTCTCTAAAGGCCGAGAAAACATGATCAACAAGATTAAATTCTTTTTAAGAATTTAATCAAATGGATATGTTATCTCCCTCTGAGTGATCTATCACTCTCTAAAGGCCAAGAAAGCATGAACAATATGAATAAATTCTTTATTTAATAGAATTTAGTCAATCGCAAATGTTTTCTTCCTCTGAGTGATCTGGTTCACGTGTATACACATCACTCTCTAAAGGCCGAGAAAGCATAATCAAATGAATATGCTATCTCCCTCTGAGTGATCTCCCATACTTTTATCGAATGCCATTTTCTAAGCATTTTAAGGCTTGTCTTAAACTTTTCTAAAAACATAAATCGATTTGTGAAAAGAATAGGTCGATTCTCTATAATCAGCACTATATTTTTGGATTAGCAATACGTTTCCAAAGGCTAAGTCAAGCTGACTCCCTTTATTGGTTGAAACCTTGTTCTTCAATCCTGGCATAAGTTCAATTTGCCAAGGCAAAAAAAACTTTGTCAATGCCTGTTTCCTTAGTAAAAAGTCAACATTAAAATCTCCAACGATCAAAGTAGGTACGGTTGGATCGTATTTTTTAGAAAATAGCATAGTCAAATCATCTAACACCAGTTTCAAGCTGGCTTGAGGCGATTTGTACAACAGTACTATCGCTATTTTCTCTCCTCCCAATTTACAATCGAGCCAAATCCGTTCAAGGCGGGCTATGGGCGATGGCTGCCCATTTGGAAGCCGGCCATGAGTGACTTTACTATCCAAAACCTGTTCAGTCACTTTACTATTTCCATAAATCGTCGATCCATAAGATCTTCTTTCGGGAGCGTTCTCGGGCAAGAAAATTCCTCCAAAATTCTCGAATTGAGCGATACTTAAATCATCTTGCTCTTTCGCTCGAATTTCCACAAACAAAAGCAAGTCAGCACTGACAATGAAATCATCACGTCTGACGTCCTGCAAATGACCCCTTAAAGACTCGGGGTTATGGAAAAACATAACTGGCCGTGAAAGCAATGTGGACACGAAGAGCTGCGCTTCTCTTTCCATTCTCTCCATTTCTATTTTAACGACGTCATTGTCCTTTGGAGGTTCGGGCGCTACAAAATCACCATCGATAAAAAGCCCCTGAGCGGAAGTGGCTCGGCTGCAAGCAACGTACAACATTGACCTTTGCATTTTTCGGTTTTTGTTGGTATGAACCACCACGCATTTGTAGGTATCACCCTGACTCTTATGAATGGTTATTGCTTCTGCCACTTGTAAGGGAAATTGTTTCCTAGACACAGTGACGTTTTTATTCGAGTGTCGAAGCGTGAATGATCTCACCGTCTTTTCAAGGGGAGTCCACGAAGGCTCGGCCTTGGAAGCGACAATGAAAGCGGTACTTTTAGCTCGAATATCTTTACCCACCCTTTCGTGGTCAAAGGAAATCCAAACTCTAATAGGAACACGAACCCCGTCTGGACGCACTCCGTAGTCAATTTGACGAATTCTGCCAGTGGCTCCATTAACAACTCCATCTTGAATGTCAATGTTGTTAGTAACCATATAGCAGGCACTAATTTGCAAGCGAATTTTTTCGCTCAATCCGTAAGTTGAACTAGGCTTCAGTTGTTTCGCTCTATCCAGTATATTTTTTCGCACAAGCGCTTGAAAGTCTCCTTTGACGTTATCGAAAGCCAAAGAATCGCAAAATTCAGTATCAAACTGACTGAGACGCATCTCATTGAAATCTGCCGCGCCTTTGTTCGTAGCATACAGATGTATGGCGTCGAGAGGAGGCTCGCCTTTTACATTCACCTGCTGTTTCTTGATTAGTGATACGTCACTGACTTCCATTTTTCCTATTGCCATTCGATTCAGAGCCATAGCGAATTCCTTGTCTTCCTTCTGACGCATGATCTCATTCAAGAAAAAAACCTTAAATTCTTTCCATTGCGGATTATTATCTAGCAATCCAGCATAAGGGGTGTCACGAGCTTTAGGAATTTGAAACGCGTAACTATCGCCTACTGGTTTCAGTTGGTTAAAATCGCCAACAACCAAAACTGATAGTCCACCGAATGATTCTTGTGACCCCATAACCTCTTGGCACCTAGAATTGACCTTCGTGAGTATCCCTACTCCTGCCATTGAAATCTCGTCAATAATTATCAGTTTAAGATCCTTCCAGGCAACCCTAATTTTGTTCAGAGTTTCTGATTCCATTCTCGACATGGGCCCTCCGTATTGGCTAACTGGAAGCGAGAAAGCCGTATGCAAAGTGGTTCCGCCAATGTTAAAACCGGCTTTTCCCGTGAAAGCGCACTTCAAGACAATAATGTTGGAGTTGTCAGCCCCAGGTTGTTTGTGGAAGTACCTAGTGACGCCCTCGCAAACGGCGTTAATGAGAACGCTTTTACCTACTCCGGCTCCTCCAGTGACAAATAGGCGGAGATACTGGTCGGGCTTAGTTTTGAAATGCCCAAGAATGTAGCCAAATACTTCTCTCTGCTTTACGTTTAGACCCTGTACCATTTTGGCATACTCACTGTCCTCTACTATACGAACAGTTTGCACGACTGTGTAATCTGGGACACGGCAATCGGGGATTTCCCGTCCGATGTCCGCCGTAGAATCTCTTGCGCAAGCCAGAACGGCGAATTCTGGGTCATCCATCGTGTATTGGCGATCTCTTTCATCTTGATGCTCCAGTATTGGTTGCACATTAGCCAAATCTACTTGAGCTTCACTTTCGAGGAATTCTACCCTCGCTCTTTCAAAGTCGGCTTCACCAGTTTCATTTACAAATTCTTTTCTTTTCAGCGAAATCAGTTCCAGATTTGCTTCGTAGACTTCTTTGAAATCTTTTTCCAAAACATCTGTGGCCTCGTCGCGCCAAGGATAGAACAAGAGAATTTGCTCTCTGTAGAAATCCAATGTATCTTTCTCGATACTGTAATTCCTGTATCGGAGGACTTTAGCCTGTGTACGTTTGCGTACAAACCCGTGGCCATGCTTCAAAGCGATCCAAACCGAAGCTACATTAGATTCGGGCTCGCTATCAGGTCGTTCATCCTCGTTTAGACTTGAAACTTGCTGACCTCGGCCTTTTTTCTTATTGAATTCATACCAGGCTGAAAATTCAGCCAAACAGACTGATTCCATATCATCTGGCCTTTAAGGGTAACGATCAATTAGGCCTTCCGAAACAATATCTGTACTATCTTCTGGCAAATCATCAAGCTGATTCTTTGGTTTGAGAATATGAACTCGTTTCTCTGGCATATTTGTGTTGATAAAGATGGTAGCTCTACTAGACTTAGACACGGTTATCTGCAGGCATAAGTACGCCGCTTCTTGGGCGGAAATTTCATGACCAGTGAGAAACTTGTTGGCGATAACTTTAAGCCTTTCTTTAACAGTAGAGCCCGCCTGCCTAGCGGCTCTCATAGCTTCCATAAGTAATTGGGAAATGCCACGCTGTGATTTTCCAATGTAAGCGATGACGTACATAATGCACGCGTAAGCATCGAGAACAAATTGAATGTCCATATTGGCTCTCCATAATCTAAGAATGTCTTTGTTGTAGGCGTTTACTCTTACTTCCAGAGGAGATCTCTTCAGGAGAATGGTTTTTCTCTTAAGATTTAACGTAACGCAATCAATATAGACCCGTTCCGTCATTTGAAGAGGCCGCAAAAACTCTTCAAATGTTATAGGAGAATCTTCAGTTGTCAGAGCCGCTATGGCTTTTTCCACTTTCTTATATTCCAATGCGATATGTTGACCGTACTCCTCTGTCCAATTTCTTAAAACAGGATCGTGAACATATGTTCTCGGCATTGGAGGCCAGGGAATTCCAAAACGACAAATCGTTTCTTCTCCCCGTTTCACCTTGCACGTTCTTGTGTGTTTGTGCGTTTGAAGAGGAACCAGGTTGACCAAATCTTCATTTTCTGATTTGGCGCAAGAAATGAAGCGCTCAACAAAAGTCTCGACTTCTTTAGTGTTTGAACCATCCGGTTTTAATTTTGGAGCGCCGGAGACCCAAATTACACTGTGCACATGAGGAGACCCACGATGTTGAAACTCAACTCGATAATAATAGTCCACCACTAGCCCCAGAGGTCCAACCTTGCTCCTGAGGTACTTTAATAATGCTTGAAATCTGTAATCAAAATATCTCGCGCATGTAATAGGGTCCTCCTGAATCAACTTGGCTTTATCTTTGAAAGCCATAGCTTCAATGTCTTGGTTATTCGTTATCCTTTTGCCAGCAGTTACCAACAACGCATTTATTAACTCAGGCCATCGGGTTTCGGCCGCGCTTACAGTCAGGAAAAACGTAGGAATTCCGAGTTGTCTCACCATGGCCAGAAGGTCCCTCGATTTTCGTTGCCAAAATGCGGGGGAGTTGCGAAGGGGCTCCAGTATTCTGAAACCATCGTCATGGTGAAGCAGCGATTCAATTCCACCTTCCAACCTCAGTGTCCCCGCTGTTAGTCCACGCCCGTCAGCAGACTTAGTTTTGCGTAAACAAATTTGAATTGCTTGACTGACTTTCATAGTCTCAATCTTTAACCATTTAAAAAATAGATTGGTGACGTCACTAGCGCATCTTCTGTCTGAAGACAGCAATTCCCATTTTACAATATCTTGATAGCTGCATTTGACCTTAATGTCCCTTTTCTGCCCTCCATAAATTCGAGGAAAGGACAGTTCTTCGCAATCTTCATCGTATAGCAAAGACACGGGACGGCTACCTTCTCCTGGTGCAAAGGTTATCGTGATATTAGTGTCCAATAAATCATCAGCTGATAATAGCAACGAATCTCTGGCTCCACAATTGACGCTTTCTTCTTCCTTTTCCTCAACCCATTCTTCGTCACTATCAATTTCCTGCACATTGACACTCTGGCCCACTTGCCCATCACCTTCGATTGAGGGTGTCTCGTTCACTTGTGCGGCTTCACTTTGAGCAATATTTCTGTCGTTTTCGTTTACGACGAAATCAACCGTTTCTTGCACCAACGTGTTCATGAGGTCCTCCGAAAGAGTGATGCAATGTTTCTTATAAAGTGGTGATTGCAGCAAACCCTTAAGCGCGGCTAAAATAAGCTTAGGGCGCACAGTTTCAAACAAAAATGGGTTATTATACTGCATGCGACGCATTAATTTCACTTGTATTGTATGTGTGTTGTCAGGCAGCCCTGGTAAAACGGAACAGGACGTATCCACGTTACAAGGAACATTAACAACGGTGCCCTTTAACCCTTTTTGCAAATCACAGCCAAGATATCGTATTTGAATGAAGGGAATTCTAGGGCTAACAAGCCGTTGCTCGAGATTAGATAACCCTGTAATAGTCTCATTTACGACTGGAAAAAAAAAGCCATTAACGGGGCTGTATTTTGGAACCAACCCTTTAGATGCGGCTGCGTGACAAGGCATGCACAATTCCACAAAGGGAGTCAAAACACTGGTAACCAATCCAACGCGCGCCTGAAAAGTTTCTAAACTTATTGAGGTCGAACTGTTCTTAAAACAAAGTCTAGAACATATTTCGCACTTGTGCGTAGGCACATCTTTAATCGATTCAGAATATAAAAATTCTTGATATAATGGGTCATCCTTTTTAATAACCCTCCTAAAGCAGGTAGCGAAATTTTCATTATGACGAAATTCAGGGTCATCCCTTCGTTCCGCCATATTGGCCCTCTCCTTCTCCCGAAATTGAGGGTCTTCCCTTCGTTCCGCCATATTGGCCCTCTCCTTCTCCCGAAATTGAGGGTCTTCCCTTCGTTCCGCCATATTGGCCCTCTCCTTCTCCCGAAATTGAGGGTCTTCCCTTCGTTCCGCCATGTTGGCCCTCTCCTTCTCCCGAAATTGAGGGTCTTCCCTTCGTTCCGCCATATTGGCCCTCTCCTTCTCCCGAAATTGAGGGTCTTCCCTTCGTTCCGCCACCTTAGCCCTCTTCTTTTCAAGAAATTGAGGGTCTTCCCTTCGCTTATCCATATAAGCTGCATACCTCTTCCTATTTCCTTCCTCTTGCCTTGTTTCAGTTTTGTAGGCTTTGTCTTTTACCCGGAAATCGAGTTCTAGCCTTCGCTCCGCCATATAAATTCTAGTTCTCTCTCTATTTTTTGCATTTTGCCCTCCCTCGTTACTTTTTGGGTCTTGCCCTCCCTCGGCTTTGGCAATTGTCTCTTTTTCTCGCTTAATTTTATATAATTCTCTGCGTCTAGCATTTAACTTAGCTTTACCCTCTGCATTCGCAATTGTTTCCGCTCCTAGGCCTTGCCCATCTGCTTTGGCATTTTTCTCTTTCTCCCGCTTAATTTTATATAGTTCTCTGCGCCTAGCATTTAGTTTTGCTCGAACCTCAGGATCCACAAAATTTCTCCCCTTTTTATCACTAACTTTGTCCTTCTTACTTCTCTCACCATCATCTACATCATCCCCTTTTTCGCTACCAGACATTCTTCTTTATGAGCTTATGACAAAGAACTATTTTCGAATATGGCATATATAAGAAAAAAAAAGTTAAATATCCTACTTCAAATCTTCAAAGATTAACCAAACACTGTACCAATCTTTCACAGATTAACCAAACACTGTACCAGTCTTTCACAGATTAACCAAACACTGTACCAATCTGTCACAGATTAACCAAACACTGTACCAGTCTTCCACAGATTAACCAAAAACGGTACCAGTCTTTCACAGATTAACCAAAACACTGTGCCAGTCTTTCACAGATTAACCAAAACACTGTGCCAGTCTTTCACAGATTAACCAAAACACTGTGCCAGTCTTTCACAGATTAACCAAAAACGGTACCAGTCTTTCACAGATTAACCAAAACACTGTGCGTCTTTCACAGATTAACCAAAACACTGTGCGTCTTTCACAGATTAACCAAACACTGTACCAATATTTCACAGATTCACCAAACACTGTACCAATATTTCACAGATTAACAAAACACTGTACCAATATTTCACAGATTAACAAAACACTAAGCCAGTCTTTCACTTCAAAAGGTAGAAAAACTTTACGATGTAACTTAACTCTCGTTTTTATACACAAAAATATTCACCGACAGAAAAATACACACCTCGACATTGAAATTTCAGTCCAGAAATGAAGAGGATTTAAGAAAACTCCCAACGTAAAAAGCAGGAAATGGTTAACATACCAACGCAAGCAAACCTTATCTCATGTTAACTTGCCCAAAAGGCATAATAAAGGTAGAGGCAGGGTAGTGTCATCGCATGTTAACTACCTATAAGCCGTAATACAGGCAGAGGCAGAGCGGAGCCTCCGGCAGTCAAGACCGTACCGGCGCCAGCGGGATGGGGACACAATGATTTCATTTTTGGCGAAAAGCTAACGAAAATGAAAGACATATAGTAGTGTGATCCCATGTTAACTTGCCCAAAAGCCATAATAAAAGTAGAGGCAGGGTAGTGTCATCGCAAGTTAACTACCTATAAGCCGTAATACCGGTAGAGGCAGAGCGGGCCTCAGCCAGTCAAGGGCGGCGCCCGCGGGATGGGGAAATATAACAAGCTATACCTTTCTTTCCATTTAGCTTTAAAAGATTTAGACTATTAATGGTTATTTTAAGAATTAAAGTCGCCACTTCCACTTTAATGAAGTCTGGTAGAGTATACGACCCCAAAGATACAAATTCAGAACTATCCGACCCGAAAGATACAAATTCAGAAGTATCCGACCCGAAAGATACAAATTCAGAAGTATCCGACCCGAAAGATACAAATTCAGAAGTATCCGACCCGAAAGATACAAATTCAGAAGTATCCGACCCGAAAGATACAAATTCAGAAGTATCCGATCCGAAATATACAAATTCAGAAGTATCCGACCCGAAAGATACAAATTCAGAAGTATCCGACCCGAAAGATACAAATTCAGAAGTATCCGACCCGAAAGATACAAATTCAGAAGTATCCGACCCGAAAGATACAAATTCAGAAGTATCCGACCCGAAAGATACAAATTCAGAAGTATCCGACCCGAAAGATACAAATTCAGAAGTATCCGACCCGAAAGATACAAATTCAGAAGTATCCGACCCCAAAGATACAAATTCAGAAGTATCCGACCCCAAAGATACAAATTCATAAGTATCCGACCCTAAAGATACAGCACTCTCCCGTTCCAAAAATTTGCCCATTGTTACCCATTGTTATCTATTTAATTAGCACATAAATAAAAAGAAAAGAAATATAAAGACCAACACATAAATGAAAAGAAAAGAAATATAAAGACCAAAAGACACAAATTCAAAAGTATCCGACCCCAAAAATACATAAGTATCCGACCCCAGAAATAAAATAAATAGGGCCCTCCCTCATTCCCGACCCGTTAGAGATAAATTAAAGGAAGAAAACTCGCTCTTATTGACAAGCCCTCGTGGTATAGTGGGTAGAGTGTCTTGCTGCTGCGTGAGCGTCCCGGGTTCGAATCCCGGCTACGACCAAAAAAAATTTCAATTAAAATAAAATCTCTAACCAAGCTCAGATACCCCTATGGGTGGTTTGAGGAACTATCGAATTCCTTTTAAGCTAAAATCTAACGATAACGAAGCGACAACCCCGGCCACTACTACTACTACTACGGCTCGGGTCAAACTAAGAGCCTCATCGTATGTTTTTTCTAGACCGTGGCAAACGGTGGGTCTCATACATTTAAAGCAAAAATCATTACATTTATCATGAATTTATTTATTTAACATGAATATATATCTGCATTGACTAGTTAAACTACATATTCAGGGATGGGAGGGGCTTAGTTTGAGTGACGTCAGAGAATTTAAAGCTAAAGCTAAAGCTCTTGTCATGCGAATGGCTAATTATGCTTATAAATTGATCAACTACCGCATTAATTTTACCTCCAACAGCAGGGAAGAAAACCAGCAAGATCAATTCTCACCCTTTCAGATGTTGGTAGTTAATTTTCAACCGTTTCATTTACCTTATGGCCAAGGCTTAGCACTTTACCAACAGCTTTCAGTTTTAGATTAGGAAAAACATTGTACACACTTATTAAGAAACTTTTCAGTAGTAATAAAAAACGTTTCGGTAGTAATAAGAAACGTTTCGGTAGTAATAAGAAACGTTTCGGTAGTAATAAGAAACGTTTCGGTAGTAATAAGAAACGTTTCGGTAGTAATAAGAAACGTTTCGGTAGTAAAAAGAAACGTTTCGGTAGTAAAAAGAAACGTTTCGGTAGTAATAAGAAACGTTTCGGTAGTAATAAGAAACGTTTCGGTAGTAATATGAAACGTTTCGGTAGTAATATGAAACGTTTCGGTAGTAATATAAAACGTTTCGGTAGTAATAAGAAACGTTTCGGTAGTAATAAGAAACGTTTCCCTAGTAATAAGAAACGTTTCGGTAGTAATAAGAAACGTTTCGGTAGTAAAATAAAACGTTTCGGTAGTAATATGAAACGTTTCGGTAGTAATATGAAACGTTTCGGTAGTAATATAAAACGTTTCGGCAGTAAATTAAAACGTTTCGGTAGTAATAAGAAACGTTTCGGTAGTAATAAGAAACGTTTCGGTAGTAATAAGAAACGTTTCGGTAGTAATAAGAAACGTTTCGGTAGTAATAAGAAACGTTTCGGTAGTAAAATAAAACGTTTCGGTAGTAATAAGAAACGTTTCGGTAGTAATATGAAACGTTTCGGTAGTAATAAGAAACGTTTCGGTAGTAATAAGAAACGTTTCGGAAGTAATAAGAAACGTTTCGGTAGTAAAATAAAACGTTTCGGTAGTAAAATAAAACGTTTCGGTAGTAATAAGAAACGTTTCGGTAGTAATATGAAACGTTTCGGTAGTAATAAGAAACGTTTCGGTAGTAATAAGAAACGTTTCGGTAGTAATAAGAAACGTTTCAGTAGTAATATAAAACGTTTCGGTAGTAATAAGAAACGTTTCGGTAGTAATATAAAACGTTTCGGTAGTAATATAAAACGTTTCGGTAGTAATAAGAAACGTTTCGGTAGTAATAAGAAACGTTTCGGTAGTAATATGACACGTTTCTGTAGTAATAAGAAACGTTTCGGTAGTAATAAGAAACGTTTCGGTAGTAATAAGAAACGTTTCGGTAGTAATAAGAAACGTTTCGGTAGTAATAAGAAACGTTTCGGTAGTAATAAGAAACGTTTCGGTAGTAAAATAAAACGTTTCGGTAGTAAAATAAAACGTTTCGGTAGTAATAAGAAACGTTTCGGTAGTAATATGAAACGTTTCGGTAGTAATAAGAAACGTTTCGGTAGTAATATGAAGCGTTTCGGTAGTAATATAAAACGTTTCGGTAGCAAAATAAAACGTTTCGGTAGTAATAAGAAACGTTTCGGTAGTAATAAGAAACGTTTCGGTAGTAAAATAAAACGTTTCGGTAGTAATAAGAAACGTTTCGGTAGTAATAAGAAACGATTCGGTAGTAATATAAAACGTTTCGGTAGTAAAATAAAACGTTTCGGTAGTAATAAGAAACGTTTCGGTAGTAATAAGAAACGTTTCGGTAGTAATAAGAAACGTTTCGGTAGTAATAAGAAACGTTTCGGTAGTAATAAGAAACGTTTCGGTAGTAAAATAAAACGTTTCGGTAGTAATAAGAAACGTTTCGGTAGTAATAAGAAACGTTTCGGTAGTAATATGAAACGTTTCGGTAGTAAAAAGAAACGTTTCGGTAGTAAAAAGAAACGTTTCGGTAGTAATAAGAAACGTTTCGGGAGTAATATGAAACGTTTCGGGAGTAATATAAAAGGTTTCGGTAGTAATATAAAACGTTTCGGTAGTAATAAGAAACGTTTCGGTAGTAATAAGAAACGTTTCGGTAGTAGTAAGAACCGTTTCGGTAGTAATAAGAAACGTTTCGGTAGTAAAATAAAACGTTTCGGTAGTAAAATAAAACGTTTCGGTAGTAATACGAAACGTTTCGGTAGTAATAAGAAACGTTTCGGTAGTAATATGAAACGTTTCGGTAGTAATATGAAACGTTTCGGTAGTAATATGAAACGTTTCGGTAGTAATATAAAACGTTTCGGTAGTAATAAGAAACGTTTCGGTAGTAATAAGAAACGTTTCGGTAGTAATAAGAAACGTTTCGGTAGTAATAAGAAACGTTTCGGTAGTAAAATAAAACGTTTCGGTAGTAATAAGAAACGTTTCGGTAGTAATAAGAAACGTTTCGGTAGTAATAAGAAACGTTTCGGTAGTAAAATAAAACGTTTCGGTAGTAATATAAAACGTTTCGGTAGTAATAAGAAACGTTTCGGTAGTAATATGAAACGTTTCGGTAGTAATAAGAAACGTTTCGGTAGTAATATGAAGCGTTTCGGTATTAATAAGAAACGTTTCGGTAGTAATAAGAAACGTCTCGGTAGTAATATGAAACGTTTCGGTAGTAATAAGAAACGTTTCGGTAGTAATATGAAGCGTTTCGGTATTAATAAGAAACGTTTCGGTAGTAATAAGAAACGTTTCGCTAGTAATAAGAAACGTTTCGCTAGTAATAAGAAACGTTTCGGTAGTAAAATAATACGTTTCGGTAGTAATATAAAACGTTTCGGTAGTAATAAGAAACGTTTCGGTAGTAAAATAAAACGTTTCGGTAGTAATAAGAAACGTTTCGGTAGTAATAAGAAACGTTTCGGTAGTAATATGAAACGTTTTGGTAGTAATAAGAAACGTTTCGGTAGTAATAAGAAACGTTTCGGTAGTAATAAGAAACGTTTCGGTAGTAATAAGAAACGTTTCGGTAGTAGTAAGAACCGTTTCGGTAGTAATAAGAAACGTTTCGGTAGTAAAATAAAACGTTTCGGTAGTAAAATAAAACGTTTCGGTAGTAATACGAAACGTTTCGGTAGTAATAAGAAACGTTTCGGTAGTAATATGAAACGTTTCGGTAGTAATATGAAACGTTTCGGTAGTAATATAAAACGTTTCGGTAGTAATAAGAAACGTTTCGGTAGTAATAAAAAAGTTTCGGTAGTAATAAGAAACGTTTCGGTAGTAATATAAAACGTTTCGGTAGTAATAAGAAACGTTTCGGTAGTAATATGAAACGTTTCGGTAGTAATAAGAAACGTTTCGGTAGTAATATGAAGCGTTTCGGTATTAATAAGAAACGTTTCGGTAGTAATAAGAAACGTTTCGGTAGTAATAAGAAACGTTTCGGTAGTAATAAGAAACGTTTCGGTAGTAATAAGAAACGTTTCGGTAGTAATAAGAAACGTTTCGGTAGTAAAATAAAACGTTTCGGTAGTAATAAGAAACGTTTCGGTAGTAATATGAAACGTTTCGGTAGTAATAAGAAACGTCTCGGTAGTAATATGAAACGTTTCGGTAGTAATAAGAAACGTTTCGGTAGTAATATGAAGCGTTTCGGTATTAATAAGAAACGTTTCGGTAGTAATAAGAAACGTTTCGCTAGTAATAAGAAACGTTTCGGTAGTAAAATAATACGTTTCGGTAGTAATATAAAACGTTTCGGTAGTAATAAGAAACGTTTCGGTAGTAAAATAAAACGTTTCGGTAGTAATAAGAAACGTTTCGGTAGTAATAAGAAACGTTTCGGTAGTAATAAGAAACGTTTCGGTAGTAATATGAAACGTTTCGGTAGTAAAAAGAAACGTTTCGGTAGTAATAAGAAACGTTTCGGTAGTAATAAGAAACGTTTCGGTAGTAATAAGAAACGTTTCGGTAGTAATAAGAAACGTTTTGGTAGTAATAAGAAACGTTTCGGTAGTAATAAGAAACGTTTCGGTAGTAATAAGAAACGTTTCGGTAGTAGTAAGAACCGTTTCGGTAGTAATAAGAAACGTTTCGGTAGTAAAATAAAACGTTTCGGTAGTAAAATAAAACGTTTCGGTAGTAATACGAAACGTTTCGGTAGTAATAAGAAACGTTTCGGTAGTAATATGAAACGTTTCGGTAGTAATATGAAACGTTTCGGTAGTAATATAAAACGTTTCGGTAGTAATAAGAAACGTTTCGGTAGTAATAAGAAACGTTTCGGTAGTAATAAGAAACGTTTCGGTAGTAATAAGAAACGTTTCGGTAGTAAAATAAAACGTTTCGGTAGTAATAAGAAACGTTTCGGTAGTAGTAAGAACCGTTTCGGTAGTAATAAGAAACGTTTCGGTAGTAATAAGAAACGTTTCGGTAGTAATAAGAAACGTTTCGGTAGTAATATGAAGCGTTTCGGTATTAATAAGAAACGTTTCGGTAGTAATAAGAAACGTTTCGGTAGTAATAAGAAACGTTTCGGTAGTAATAAGAAACGTTTCGGTAGTAAAATAAAACGTTTCGGTAGTAATAAGAAACGTTTCGGTAGTAATAAGAAACGTTTCGGTAGTAATATGAAACGTTTCGGTAGTAAAAAGAAACGTTTCGGTAGTAAAAAGAAACGTTTCGGTAGTAATAAGAAACGTTTCGGGAGTAATATGAAACGTTTCGGGAGTAATATAAAAGGTTTCGGTAGTAATATAAAACGTTTCGGTAGTAATAAGAAACGTTTCGGTAGTAATAAGAAACGTTTCGGTAGTAATAAGAAACGTTTTGGTAGTAATAAGAAACGTTTCGGTAGTAATAAGAAACGTTTCGGTAGTAATAAGAAACGTTTCGGTAGTAGTAAGAACCGTTTCGGTAGTAATAAGAAACGTTTCGGTAGTAAAATAAAACGTTTCGGTAGTAAAATAAAACGTTTCGGTAGTAATACGAAACGTTTCGGTAGTAATACGAAACGTTTCGGTAGTAATAAGAAACGTTTCGGTAGTAATATGAAACGTTTCGGTAGTAATATGAAACGTTTCGGTAGTAATATAAAACGTTTCGGTAGTAATAAGAAACGTTTCGGTAGTAATAAGAAACGTTTCGGTAGTAATAAGAAACGTTTCGGTAGTAATAAGAAACGTTTCGGTAGTAATAAGAAACGTTTCGGTAGTAAAATAAAACGTTTCGGTAGTAATAAGAAACGTTTCGGTAGTAATAAGAAACGTTTCGGTAGTAATAAGAAACGTTTCGGTAGTAATAAGAAACGTTTCGGTAGTAAAATAAAACGTTTCGGTAGTAATATAAAACGTTTCGGTAGTAATAAGAAACGTTTCGGTAGTAATATGAAACGTTTCGGTAGTAATAAGAAACGTTTCGGTAGTAATATGAAGCGTTTCGGTATTAATAAGAAACGTTTCGGTAGTAATAAGAAACGTTTCGGTAGTAATAAGAAACGTTTCGGTAGTAATAAGAAACGTTTCGGTAGTAATAAGAAACGTTTCGGTAGTAATAAGAAACGTTTCGGTAGTAATAAGAAACGTTTCGGTAGTAAAATAAAACGTTTCGGTAGTAATAAGAAACGTTTCGGTAGTAATAAGAAACGTTTCGGTAGTAATAAGAAACGTTTCGGTAGTAAAATAAAACGTTCCGGTAGTAATAAGAAACGTTTCGGTAGTAATATGAAACGTTTTGGTAGTAATAAGAAACGTTTCGGTAGTAATAAGAAACGTTTCGGTAGTAATAAGAAACGTTTCGGTAGTAGTAAGAACCGTTTCGGTAGTAATAAGAAACGTTTCGGTAGTAAAATAAAACGTTTCGGTAGTAAAATAAAACGTTTCGGTAGTAATAAGAAACGTTTTGGTAGTAATAAGAAACGTTTCGGTAGTAATAAGAAACGTTTCGGTAGTAATAAGAAACGTTTCGGTAGTAGTAAGAACCGTTTCGGTAGTAATAAGAAACGTTTCGGTAGTAAAATAAAACGTTTCGGTAGTAAAATAAAACGTTTCGGTAGTAATACGAAACGTTTCGGTAGTAATAAGAAACGTTTCGGTAGTAATATGAAACGTTTCGGTAGTAATATGAAACGTTTCGGTAGTAATATAAAACGTTTCGGTAGTAATAAGAAACGTTTCGGTAGTAATAAGAAACGTTTCGGTAGTAATAAGAAACGTTTCGGTAGTAATAAGAAACGTTTCGGTAGTAATAAGAAACGTTTCGGTAGTAAAATAAAACGTTTCGGTAGTAATAAGAAACGTTTCGGTAGTAATAAGAAACGTTTCGGTAGTAATAAGAAACGTTTCGGTAGTAAAATAAAACGTTTCGGTAGTAATATAAAACGTTTCGGTAGTAATAAGAAACGTTTCGGTAGTAATATGAAACGTTTCGGTAGTAATAAGAAACGTTTCGGTAGTAATATGAAGCGTTTCGGTATTAATAAGAAACGTTTCGGTAGTAATAAGAAACGTTTCGGTAGTAATAAGAAACGTTTCGGTAGTAATAAGAAACGTTTCGGTAGTAATAAGAAACGTTTCGGTAGTAATAAGAAACGTTTCGGTAGTAAAATAAAACGTTTCGGTAGTAATAAGAAACGTTTCGGTAGTAATAAGAAACGTTTCGGTAGTAATAAGAAACGTTTCGGTAGTAAAATAAAACGTTCCGGTAGTAATAAGAAACGTTTCGGTAGTAATATGAAACGTTTCGGTAGTAATAAGAAACGTCTCGGTAGTAATATGAAACGTTTCGGTAGTAATAAGAAACGTTTCGGTAGTAATATGAAGCGTTTCGGTATTAATAAGAAACGTTTCGGTAGTAATAAGAAACGTTTCGCTAGTAATAAGAAACGTTTCGGTAGTAAAATAATACGTTTCGGTAGTAATATAAAACGTTTCGGTAGTAATAAGAAACGTTTCGGTAGTAAAATAAAACGTTTCGGTAGTAATAAGAAACGTTTCGGTAGTAATAAGAAACGTTTCGGTAGTAATATGAAACGTTTTGATAGTAATAAGAAACGTTTCGGTAGTAATAAGAAACGTTTCGGTAGTAATAAGAAACGTTTCGGTAGTAGTAAGAACCGTTTCGGTAGTAATAAGAAACGTTTCGGTAGTAAAATAAAACGTTTCGGTAGTAAAATAAAACGTTTCGGTAGTAATACGAAACGTTTCGGTAGTAATTAGAAACGTTTCGGTAGTAATATGAAACGTTTCGGTAGTAATATGAAACGTTTCGGTAGTAATATAAAACGTTTCGGTAGTAATAAGAAACGTTTCGGTAGTAATAAGAAACGTTTCGGTAGTAATAAGAAACGTTTCGGTAGTAATAAGAAACGTTTCGGTAGTAATAAGAAACGTTTCGGTAGTAAAATAAAACGTTTCGGTAGTAATAAGAAACGTTTCGGTAGTAATAAGAAACGTTTCGGTAGTAATAAGAAACGTTTCGGTAGTAAAATAAAACGTTTCGGTAGTAATATAAAACGTTTCGGTAGTAATAAGAAACGTTTCGGTAGTAATATGAAACGTTTCGGTAGTAATAAGAAACGTTTCGGTAGTAATATGAAGCGTTTCGGTATTAATTAGAAACGTTTCGGTAGTAATAAGAAACGTTTCGGTAGTAATAAGAAACGTTTCGGTAGTAATAAGAAACGTTTCGGTAGTAATAAGAAACGTTTCGGTAGTAAAATAAAACGTTTCGGTAGTAATAAGAAACGTTTCGGTAGTAATAAGAAACGTTTCGGTAGTAAAATAAAACGTTTCGGTAGTAATAAGAAACGTTTCGGTAGTAATATGAAACGTTTCGGTAGTAATAAGAAACGTCTCGGTAGTAATATGAAACGTTTCGGTAGTAATAAGAAACGTTTCGGTAGTAATATGAAGCGTTTCGGTATTAATAAGAAACGTTTCGGTAGTAATAAGAAACGTTTCGCTAGTAATAAGAAACGTTTCGGTAGTAAAATAATACGTTTCGGTAGTAATATAAACCGTTTCGGTAGTAATAAGAAACGTTTCGGTAGTAAAATAAAACGTTTCGGTAGTAATGAGAAACGTTTCGGTAGTAATAAGAAACGTTTCGGTAGTAATATGAAACGTTTCGGTAGTAAAAAGAAACGTTTCGGTAGTAAAAAGAAACGTTTCGGTAGTAATAAGAAACGTTTCGGGAGTAATATAAAAGGTTTCGGGAGTAATATGAAACGTTTCGGGAGTAATATAAAAGGTTTCGGTAGTAATATAAAACGTTTCGGTAGTAATAAGAAACGTTTCGGTAGTAATAAGAAACGTTTCGGTAGTAATAAGAAACGTTTTGGTAGTAATAAGAAACGTTTCGGTAGTAATAAGAAACGTTTCGGTAGTAATAAGAAACGTTTCGGTAGTAGTAAGAACCGTTTCGGTAGTAATAAGAAACGTTTCGGTACTAAAATAAAACGTTTCGGTAGTAAAATAAAATGTTTCGGTAGTAATACGAAACGTTTCGGTAGTAATAAGAAACGTTTCGGTAGTAATATGAAACGTTTCGGTAGTAATATGAAACGTTTCGGTAGTAATATAAAACGTTTCGGTAGTAATAAGAAACGTTTCGGTAGTAATAAGAAACGTTTCTGTAGTAATAAGAAACGTTTCGGTAGTAATAAGAAACGTTTCGGTAGTAAAATAAAACGTTTCGGTAGTAATAAGAAACGTTTCGGTAGTAATAAGAAACGTTTCGGTAGTAATAAGAAACGTTTCGGTAGTAAAATAAAACGTTTCGGTAGTAATATAAAACGTTTCGGTAGTAATAAGAAACGTTTCGGTAGTAATATGAAACGTTTCGGTAGTAATAAGAAACGTTTCGGTAGTAATATGAAGCGTTTCGGTATTAATAAGAAACGTTTCGGTAGTAATAAGAAACGTTTCGGTAGTAATAAGAAACGTTTCGGTAGTAATAAGAAACGTTTCGGTAGTAATAAGAAACGTTTCGGTAGTAATAAGAAACGTTTCGGTAGTAAAATAAAACGTTTCGGTAGTAATAAGAAACGTTTCGGTAGTAATAAGAAACGTTTCGGTAGTAATAAGAAACGTTTCGGTAGTAAAATAAAACGTTTCGGTAGTAATAAGAAACGTTTCGGTAGTAATATGAAACGTTTCGGTAGTAATAAGAAACGTCTCGGTAGTAATATGAAACGTTTCGGTAGTAATAAGAAACGTTTCGGTAGTAATATGAAGCGTTTCGGTATTAATAAGAAACGTTTCGGTAGTAATAAGAAACGTTTCGCTAGTAATAAGAAACGTTTCGGTAGTAAAATAATACGTTTCGGTAGTAATATAAAACGTTTCGGTAGTAATAAGAAACGTTTCGGTAGTAATATGAAACGTTTCGCTATTAATAAGAAACGTTTCGGTAGTAATATGAAGCGTTTCGGTATTAATAAGAAACGTTTCGGTAGTAATAAGAAACGTTTCGGTAGTAATAAGAAACGTTTCGGTAGAAAAATAAAACGTTTCGGTAGTAAAATAAAACGTTTCGGTAGTAATAAGAAACGTTTCGGTAGAAATAAGAAACTTTTCGGTAGTAATAAGAAACGTTTCGGTAGTAATAAGAAACGTTTCGGTAATAAAATAAAACGTTTCGGTAGTAATAAGAAACGTTTCGGTAGTAATAAGAAACGTTTCGGTAGTAATAAGAAACGTTTCGGTAGTAATCAGAAACGTTTCGGTAGTAAAATAAAACGTTTCGGTAGTAAAATAAAACGTTTCGGTAGTAATAAGAAACGTTTCGGTAGTAATATGAAACGTTTCGGTAGTAATAAGAAACGTTTCGGTAGTAATATGAAGCGTTTCGGTAGTAATATAAAACGTTTCGGTAGTAAAATAAAACGTTTCGGTAGTAATATAAAACGTTTCGGTAGTAATAAGAAACGTTTCGGTAGTAATAAGAAACGTTTCGGTAGTAATAAGAAACGTTTCGGTAGTAATAAGAAACGTTTCGGTAGTAAAATAAAACGTTTCGGTAGTAATAAGAAACGTTTCGGTAGTAATATGAAACGTTTCGGTAGTAATAAGAAACGTCTCGGTAGTAATATGAAACGTTTCGGTAGTAATAAGAAACGTTTCGGTAGTAATAAGAAACGTTTCGGTAGTAATCAGAAACGTTTCGGTAGTAAAATAAAACGTTTCGGTAGTAAAATAAAACGTTTCGGTAGTAATAAGAAACGTTTCGGTAGTAATATGAAACGTTTCGGTAGTAATAAGAAACGTTTCGGTAGTAATATGAAGCGTTTCGGTAGTAATATAAAACGTTTCGGTAGTAAAATAAAACGTTTCGGTAGTAATAAGAAACGTTTCGGTAGTAATAAGAAACGTTTCGGTAGTAAAATAAAACGTTTCGGTAGCAATAAGAAACGTTTCGGTAGTAATAAGAAACGTTTCGGTAGTAATAAGAAACGTTTCGGTAGTAATAAGAAACGTTTCGGTAGTAATCAGAAACGTTTCGGTAGTAAAATAAAACGTTTCGGTAGTAAAATAAAACGTTTCGGTAGTAAAATAAAACGTTTCGGTAGTAATAAGAAACGTTTCGGTAGTAATATGAAACGTTTCGGTAGTAATAAGAAACGTTTCGGTAGTAATAAGAAACGTTTCGGTAGTAATAAGAAACGTTTCGGTAGTAAAATAAAACGTTTCGGTAGTAATAAGAAACGTTTCGGTAGTAATATGAAACGTTTCGGTAGTAATAAGAAACGTCTCGGTAGTAATATGAAACGTTTCGGTAGTAATAAGAAACGTTTCGGTAGTAATATGAAGCGTTTCGGTATTAATAAGAAACGTTTCGGTAGTAATAAGAAACGTTTCGCTAGTAATAAGAAACGTTTCGGTAGTAAAATAATACGTTTCGGTAGTAATATAAAACGTTTCGGTAGTAATAAGAAACGTTTCGGTAGTAATATGAAACGTTTCGGTAGTAATAAGAAACGTTTCGGTAGTAATATGAAGCGTTTCGGTATTAATAAGAAACGTTTCGGTAGTAATAAGAAACGTTTCGGTAGTAATAAGAAACGTTTCGGTAGTAACATAAAACGTTTCGGTAGTAAAATAAAACGTTTCGGTAGTAATAAGAAACGTTTCGGTAGTAATAAGAAACGTTTCGGTAGTAATAAGAAACGTTTCGGTAGTAATAAGAAACGTTTCGGTAGTAATAAGAAACGTTTCGGTAGTAATAAGAAACGTTTCGCTAGTAATAAGAAACGTTTCGGTAGTAAAATAATACGTTTCGGTAGTAATATAAAACGTTTCGGTAGTAATAAGAAACGTTTCGGTAGTAATATGAAACGTTTCGGTAGTAATAAGAAACGTTTCGGTAGTAATATGAAGCGTTTCGGTATTAATAAGAAACGTTTCGGTAGTAATAAGAAACGTTTCGGTAGTAATAAGAAACGTTTCGGTAGTAATATAAAACGTTTCGGTAGTAAAATAAAACGTTTCGGTAGTAATAAGAAACGTTTCGGTAGTAATAAGAAACGTTTCGGTAGTAATAAGAAACGTTTCGGTAGTAATAAGAAACGTTTCGGTAGTAATATAAAACGTTTCGGTAGTAAAATAAAACGTTTCGGTAGTAATAAGAAACGTTTCGGTAGTAATAAGAAACGTTTCGGTAGTAATAAGAAACGTTTCGGTAGTAATAAGAAACGTTTCGGTAGTAATAAGAAACGTTTCGGTAGTAAAATAAAACGTTTCGGAAGTAATAAGAAACGTTTCGGTAGTAATAAGAAACGTTTCGGTAGTAATATGAAACGTTTCGGTAGTAAAAAGAAACGTTTCGGTAGTAAAAAGAAACGTTTCGGTAGTAATAAGAAACGTTTCGGGAGTAATATGAAACGTTTCGGGAGTAATATAAAAGGTTTCGGTAGTAATATAAAACGTTTCGGTAGTAATAAGAAACGTTTCGGTAGTAATAAGAAACGTTTTGGTAGTAATAAGAAACGTTTCGGTAGTAATAAGAAACGTTTCGGTAGTAATATGAAACGTTTCGGTAGTAGTAAGAACCGTTTCGGTAGTAATAAGAAACGTTTCGGTAGTAAAATAAAACGTTTCGGTAGTAAAATAAAACGTTTCGGTAGTAATATGAAACGTTTCGGTAGTAATAAGAAACGTTTCGGTAGTAATATGAAACGTTTCGGTAGTAATATGAAACGTTTCGGTAGTAATATAAAACGTTTCGGTAGTAATAAGAAACGTTTCGGTAGTAATAAGAAACGTTTCGGTAGTAATAAGAAACGTTTCGGTAGTAATAAGAAACGTTTCGGTAGTAAAATAAAACGTTTCGGTAGTAATAAGAAACGTTTCGGTAGTAAAATAAAACGTTTCGGTAGTAATAAGAAACGTTTCGGTAGTAATAAGAAACGTTTCGGTAGTAATAAGAAACGTTTCGGTAGTAAAATAAAACGTTTCGGTAGTAAAATAAAACGTTTCGGTAGTAATATAAAACGTTTCGGTAGTAATAAGAAACGTTTCGGTAGTAATATGAAACGTTTCGGTAGTAATAAGTCACGTTTCGGTAGTAATATGAAACGTTTCGGTATTAATAAGAAACGTTTCGGTAGTAATAAGAAACGTTTCGGTAGTAATAAGAAACGTTTCGGTAGTAAAATAAAACGTTTCGGTAGTAATATAAAACGTTTCGGTAGTAATAAGAAACGTTTCGGTAGTAATAAGAAACTTTTCGGTAGTAATAAGAAACGTTTTGGTAGTAATAAGAAACGTTTCGGTAGTAAAATAAAACGTTTCGGTAGTAATAAGAAACGTTTCGGTAGAAATAAGAAACGTTTTGGTAGTAATAAGAAACGTTTCGGTAGTAAAATAAAACGTTTTGGTAGTAATAAGAAACGTTTCGGTAGTAAAATAAAACGTTTCGGTAGTAATAAGAAACGTTTCGGTAGTAATAAGAAACGTTTCGGTAGTAATAAGAAACAATTCGGTAGTAAAATAAAACGTTTCGGTAGTAAAATAAAACGTTTCGGTAGTAAAATAAAACGTTTCGGTAGTAATAGGAAACGTTTCGGTAGTAATATGAAACGTTTCGGTAGTAATAAGAAACGTTTCGGTAGTAATATGAAGCGTTTCGGTAGTAATATAAAACGTTTCGGTAGTAAAATAAAACGTTTCGGTAGTAATAAGAAACGTTTCGGTAGTAATAAGAAACGTTTCGGTAGTAATAAGAAACGTTTCGGTAGTAATAAGAAACGTTTCGGTAGTAATAAGAAACGTTTCGGTAGTAAAATAAAACGTTTCGGTAGTAAAATAAAACGTTTCGGTAGTAAAATAAAACGTTTCGGTAGTAAAATAAAACGTTTCGGTAGTAATAGGAAACGTTTCGGTAGTAATATGAAGCGTTTCGGTGGTAATAAGAAACGTTTCGGTGGTAATAAGAACCGTTTCGGTAGTAATATGAAGCGTTTCGGTAGTAATAAGAAACGTTTCGGTAGTAATAAGAAACGTTTCGGTAGTAATAAGAAACGTTTCGGTAGTAATAAGAAACGTTTCGGTAGTAATAAGAAACGTTTCGGTAGTAATAAGATACGTTTCGGTAGTAATAAGAAACGTTTCGGTAGTAATAAGAAACGTTTCGGTAGTAATAAGAAACGTTTCGGTAGTAATAAGAAACGTTTCGGTAGTAATAAGAAACGTTTCGGTAGTAGTAAGAACCGTTTCGGTAGTAATAAGAAACGTTTCGGTAGTAAAATAAAACGTTTCGGTAGTAATATGAAACGTTCCGGTAGTAATAAGAAACGTTTCGGTAGTAATATGAAACGTTTCGGTAGTAATATAAAACGTTTCGGTAGTAATAAGAAACGTTTCGGTAGTAATATAAAACGTTTCGGTAGTAATAAGAAACGTTTCGGTAGTAATAAGAAACGTTTCGGTAGTAATAAGAAACGTTTCGGTAGTAATAAGAAACGTTTCGGTAGTAATAAGAAACGTTTCGGTAGTAATAAGAAACGTTTCGGTAGTAATAAGAAACTTTTCGGTAGTAATAAGAAACGTTTCGGTAGTAATAAGAAACGTTTCGGTAGTAGTAAGAACCGTTTCGGTAGTAATAAGAAACGTTTCGGTAGTAAAATAAAACGTTTCGGTAGTAATATGAAACGTTTCGGTAGTAATATAAAACGTTTCGGTAGTAATAAGCAGAGCTGTGCTAATTAATTAGTTAGCTAATTGAATTTCTAATTAATTAGCAAAATTTACTAATTGAAAATGGTAATTGTATTTTAATTACCTTTGTGCTAATTGAGAAGTAATTCTAATTAATTAGTATGAATCGGAAAGGTAATTATCTAATTAAAATTTAATTAGATTTAGGATTAACTAATTAGCTAATTGGAATTTAAATTAATTTTTTACGCCAATTTGTAGTAAAAACTAAAAATCGAGGAATTTACTCTTGATTCATCTATTTGAATATGATAAAGACCTTATTATATCGATGAGGAAACCTTAGTGCTACTCTAAATTTTTCAGCTCCTCAAACATGAGAGAATACTAGTACTAGTAGAAAATTTCGTAGTTCGCAACTGCCCCATTTCGAAATTTCGACTGTTTTATCTACTCGAATTAATAGCAGTGCCCATGGATTTACTACTCAGAGTCCATTATAGGAACTGTGGGAAGAAAATGAAGAAATGAGACAAATTTTAACATGACGGAAGGCTCGAGGCTTGTCTCATTTTTCGAGAGTAATTCATGGCTTCCGTACCCGTTTTTCAATGACATTAAAACATTAAACTTTGCATTACCAAAGTACTATATCCATGGGCACTTTTAAACTTTTATGTTTACTTATGGTCTCTTTTTTACCTTAATTAGACAAGTAATAAATTAGAAATTAGTAATTCTAATTAATTAGTTTGATAAATAAATGCCTAATTTCTAATTGAATTGAATTAGTTTCTATGTCTAATTGCTAATTGGCTAATTAATTAGTTCATAAATATTTCCCTAATTGCTAATTCTAATTCAATTAGTTGCCAGCTAATTAGCACAGCTCTGGTAATAAGAAACGTTTCGGTAGTAATAAGAAACGTTTCGGTAGTAATAAGAAACGTTTCGGTAGTAATAAGAAACGTTTCGGTAGTAATAAGAAACGTTTCGGTAGTAATAAGAAACGTTTCGGTAGTAATAAGAAACGTTTCGGTAGTAATAAGAAACGTTTCGGTAGTAATAAGAAACGTTTCGGTAGTAATAAGAAACGTTTCGGTAGTAATAAGAAACGTTTCGGTAGTAATAAGAAACGTTTCGGTAGTAATAAGAAACGTTTCGGTAGTAATAAGAAACGTTTCGGTAGTAATAAGAAACGTTTCGGTAGTAATAAGAAACGTTTCGGTAGTAATAAGAAACGTTTCGGTGGTAATAAGAAACGTTTCGGTGGTAATAAGAAACGTTTCGGTGGTAATAAGAAACGTTTCGGTGGTAATAAGAAACGTTTCGGTAGTAATAAGAAACGTTTCGGTAGTAATAACTTTGACTTTTAGGTAGACCCAAAAATTTGTGGAAATATTCTAAGTTCCCTCGCCGGTTTCTCTTTCTAATGATGTATTCTATCTTGAACGTGTGAGGTACGGAACACTTAATGAGGTGGGGAACGTAAAACAAGCCTTTTATATCCTTCCCGTACAAAAATTTTAAGCTGTAATTCATCTGCATACGCGCTTTTTTATCGCTACCACGCTGCAATATGTATACATTAAGGCTACATTTTCTGCAGGTCGAAAAACGCGAAAATTTTACAGCAATTCCAGAACTGAAAATTGTCTGCCGTTTCTACATTTTCTGTTCATTAACTGTTAATTGTCTGTACTGGCAGAAATATGCAGCGTGATTCTGCAAACGCGATGCAAAAGTAGAAATAACAGCTGCTAGTTTAAAACTGTAATTTGACCACAGTTATAGACTTGTTACAGGTCTGCAAAGTGATGAAAAAGTAGAAATACCTGCTGCTAGTTTAAAACTGCAACTTGACAACATTTATAGACATGTTACAGGTCTGCAAATGTGATGGAAAAGTAGAAATCGAGCTGCCAATTTAAAACTGTAATTTGACCGTATTTACAGACAGGTAACAGGTCTGCAAAAGTGATGGAAAAGTAGAAATCCAGCTGCCAATTTAAAACTGTAATTTAACCATATTTATAGACATGTTACAGGTCTGCAAAACTTATGGAAAAGTAGAAATACCACATGCTAGTTTAAAACTGTAATTTGACTACATTTATAGACATGTTACAAGTATGAAATATTTGGTAGAATGGTTTTTCCTTGTCAAATCCTTAACCATTCCTCTGACATCTTAGTTGCGATTCTATAGGCAACGCAGGATCCAGTAGTTAAAAAATGGCTAGACGAATTCGATAAGGAGAAATTTTCGGTGATGGTCCGGATTTTTTGACACTTGACGGATATCTTCCGATTCTTTTGGGGGAAAAGGTTCTAATCTGACTTGGTTAATGGCAGAATTCCTTAAATCTGATTCTGAGAGCAAAGAGCTCTTGGCCTAAAACGGAGGCCTTTACTTTTCGCAGGACGAAATTAGCTTCGACTACTTACAAATCATTTTCAACACCTCTTCGTTGAGAAGCAGTCCTCAATTGCGCGAAAACCTTAAACTAAGGTCGGTACGAATTTCTGACAGTTAACAGATTAAAGCTCTTGACGAATACTTTTATGCCAGCCTAGAACCAGTTTTTGAAACTCAAGTTTTCAAGTATCTGCATTTTGATATGCGTTACTTGGTTGAACAGTTCAAGTGGAAGAGACCGTTGAAAAGCACGACTGATTTGGACCTGAGTAGCGTCAGCGTTCCTTTCTACTTGCTTTTCACGCTGTTGTCAGGAACAGTGGTCGCCGTCTTCACCGAAATATTCTTCAACCACTTTGCTTAACAGCTGATAATTTATTATACGTCACGACAGTAATGGTAAAATGAGAGTTAGCCATAACGGGGTGCAAAAATCCCATGTTAATCCTATGGGGTTTTACCTCGACGGTTTTTACCGGATAATCTATGCCGTTGATTGTTCGTCATTCGCCGGAAGAAGCCGTTTATATCTTCCCGTCAAAGTGGTTATGCTTAAGATAGGACGGGAGAGGTTTCACTTTATCGCGGCTACACGCGACGGTCGATTCAATTTTTGAGGTTCTATAGATTAACGTGTGAGGTATAGGCTTTCATTAGATGGGCCGTGCCGTCGAAGGCTCGTTTAGTTTCCCCATGATTAGGCTTAAGATATAGGACGGGAGAGGTTTCTCTTAAAAGCGGGTACACTCGACGGTCGATTCAATTTTGAGGTGTACTATAGATGTGATGTTCAGGCTTATTTTCCTTTAGACTCAGCTTTCACATTGCTATTGACGAGAGAGAATACGGTTATTCAGTTCATCTCGATCGCACAATTTCTCCGAGATTTTCAATACCTCATTTTCATTATGGAAAGTAAAGATTTCATCGTCATGGGTTACAAACAGGGTATATTATAGGGTTGTAAGTCGGAAAATTTTCCGGAAAATGACCGAGCTATATTTTTCCGGAAAATTTTCCGTATTTTTCCGCTACCGGTTTCTAAATTAAAAAGTTGAAACTTTAAAACTTTTCAATTGCTTTTCTTTTCAAAACATTCATTATTTTGTTTTCGGTGAATTCGGAGGGAGAAGAATTGTTTGTTAACCCTGTTTAAAGTCACAAATTATGGGAAAATCAACCACTAATATTTGGCGGTACTTTAATAAATCTACTAAAGATGGCAAAATAACTAGAGAATGTATATATTGTAAAAAATGTTATGCAAATAACGCAACGTGGATGAAACGCCACTTTTCATCTGGTATGTGCAAAAAGTGTTTCCCATCTTGTATTGAAAAGTTTTAAAATTAACTGCACGAAAAATGAGTCATCTCATGATATGCAACTACATTTGGTAAGTCAGCGAGGTGTAATTAGTTAAATTCGTAATTCAATTATATAAAAAGGCTGCAGTTTCTATTTTAAAATGTATCTATTATATTAATTTCGAACTCAGGACAACAAAACTGAAGAAGCTATCGAAATATCTTCAAAAGGTTGATAAATTGACTCAAAGCTCACTTAATTGCTAGTTTTATATTTTTCCGATTAGCGGAAAATTTTCCTCTTCGCGGAAAATTTTCGGGAAAATTTTCCGGAAAATTTTCCGCGTTTTATTTTTCCGGAAAATTTACAACACTAGTATATTATCCCCTCGAAAGATTAAGCTTACTCTTTATTACTTAAGTGAACAAAAACGCTGGTATAAAAGGGGTGAGTTTCAAGTCGTATTCATTGTACCAACGATATTGAACGATTCAAGATGGAGATTTCGCCTGGGAAGAGATGTGTCCTAGAGGCTAGTTTTTTTCGAGCTAATAACGAGTATGTAATAAAAGAATTAGCGTACTATATAGTTGAAACGGGTGAAAACGGTACGTTCGTTTTCAAGCCGCCGTTCCCATTCGGCGAACTAAGCTTGAAGGACCGACCGGAGCCTCCGGGATATCTAGGCCCATGCATGTCGAATTTTACGTGGGGAAATATCCAGTTTCATAGAGGAAATATTTTTACCCTTTGTGTGTACGAGGTGGCGCTTTAATGGCCGTTGCGACCGGGGTCTTCCATAAATTATCGATGACATTTTAGGGGCCAATTATAAAACTTTTATGAAAGAGAAAAGTTTCACCTTTAAATTAACGTAATTTTTTAGGGGCTATTCACTTTTAATTGAATCTATTGGTTAGATTGTATGGACAAAAAAGTAATTATGAGATTTTAACATCGTTGTTTTTTTAGTAAAGCAAAACTTCTTGAAGTTGCTAAGATTTCACATACCATTAGAGGACTTTTTACTCCTTCAAAACCTTTCATTTTTTTAACCTTAACATTTTTATCCTTTACTTCTTTGGAATGATTGTTTAATAAAGGTCTTCGGAAATTTTCAAAATCATTTTTTAACTATCCGCGACCTCGGCTTCACCGCTCTACGTCTATACCTTGCCCTAATATTGTAGCAGTCGACGGGATCATGAGGCTGAACTTGTTTATTTTACGGTGCTGAAAGCGCCCCAAGCGGGAAAACACGGCGAACTAAATTAGTCAAAAAAATATTCTTGCTTCGCTACATGCATGGGCCTAGATATCCCGGAGGCTCCGGACCGACGATTAAATGGTTGGGTTTCGCGGAATATTTGTGCTCTCAGTTGGAACGACGGGGAATACGTATTCGAGGACTTTGCCAACATTTTAAGTGAGGTATCTGGGAAAGCTGATATCTTTTGGACGAAAGGGTTAGAGAAGTCGATCTTTCTCTCGAAATCCATCGATGGCACCGTGGGAAATGCCGAGACTCTCGGCTGCCCTAAATTAAGTGGTCCTTCAAAACAACCTCCGCCATCGAACTGTATTTTCCATAGAAATACAGATTACTGTTGTCTTTCAAAAGCTTACAGATTAAATTTATGGTTGAAAAAATTTAGTGCGGACATTTATTTTGAAAATAAAAATTAAATTCAAACTTGTGTGTTTTATTACGTGGTGTTGATAGAATTGGTATGAATAGCGTTTCAGATTTACGGAAAGTATCATTCTAACTCGACCCGTCGGGAAGTATCATTATAAAAGTAAATACGGAATTAAACCATGGAGTCTAACAAGCCCACCATCTGTAGAATTATCTACAGCGCGACATTAGGGTTAATAGCACCCAATTTGTTATAAACATTCAATGTATTTGAAATTATAATAAAAAAATACCACGGATCCTGGCACAACGGGATTTTCCCTGACGAACCCACCGGTCAGATCAGGGTGGATCTACCTTACTACGCCAATCTGGACAACATTAGAAAAAATGGACTAAAAAGAAGTCAACAGTACATCATGGTAAGACAATTGTAACGGATCGCCCCGGGAAAAACTATGTGGCCGGTCGTGGTGGGGGATTCGCGTTACAAGTCCCTAATGTCCGATAGCGAGGGGAGTTATGTAGGCCTAACTCAATTCGCCACTATCGTCCCATAAGGGAATGTAAACCAGAGGAAAATAAACATACCTTGAAGTTGATCTTTTGAACAATTCTTTATTTGGTTGAAACGATATTTACTTTGCAAATATTTAAGCGAAGATCCAGTTTTGGAAACGCGATGTCACGCGGAATACAAATCTTGTTTTTTTCTCGAAATTCGTGTAAATAAAAAAAAACGGACCCGTGCCTGGTCCCGCGGAAAACGCGAACTAACTCGTTCGAAACGAAGCGGATCTGACCCGCAGTAAACAAAAAAAACGAACTTATGGTTCGAGAACCAAACTTGAACTAACTTGACTAACACAAACCGGCGTTTCTTCTCGTCTCGGTTGAGTTTTGGGGACAGGGGTTTTTCAGATGGGATAAGAAAGAAGGAGGGGAAGCTTAGATGATGGCGGGCTGAACATAGTCCCAAAAGTGGACTAGGGTGCTCAGCCCTCCATCATCGTCTGCAGCGGCTTCAGAGGTGAGGCCGCTGCATGCACCCCCTCGGAAAAGAAGTAGAAGATGGAGAAGAAAGCAAGGGTATAGGAAGAGAGAAGAGAAGAGGGTAGTGGAGAAATAACAAAAAGGCACGTCATAAAAGTTGGGTGTTATTTTTTTTTTCATGAACATTCAATCGGTGTGTATGCGAGTTTTCATATTTCCGTGATGGCGATCCCTCAAGAGGAATTTACGGGGGCAGAGTGAAGAAAAATGACGTCCGACGGCTGCGCATGCTTGGTATACGTACGTGTGACTTGGGCGGTGCAACATTGGATATCCGTCCGGATAAATAGGATAAAGGCGGACGGCTTGGCCATTTGGAATTCCCTCCCAGGCAACGGGGAACAGGTCTCGATTCTTCGGGGGTTCCTGGAGATAGGGGAGTTCTTCAAGGAAGAGTTTATCATATTCGCCGAATTGGTACAGCCTGTCCTGCGGGATGGGAAGTGGGCCATATACTTCGAAATCTCGGTAGGCCTGAGAGCGGAGCGGAAATGGATTTTTCGGTCTCGGGATAGCTGCGTCCTCGAGGTCTAGTATTGGTTCCGGCTCGGGCTCAGGTTCTGGCACCGGTTCAGGCGTGAGGGGTCGTGGTGCGTCCGATATAGGCGGGTCCTGTGGTGGAACGTCAGCCAGGGGGGGGATACTGTCGTGCTCTTGGGCTTCAACCTTTGGGGATGGTGTTGGCGTGATCAGTTAAACGTGGTTCGGCCCCCTGGGGGAGCGAAAGAGCCATTCCTGGAGCTATAGGCCATGGGGCCGGATATAGGAGTGCAGCCTCCAACATTACTTCTTCCAGTGTACGCCTTGGGATTCCTCCGGTAGCGGCCGCCTGAGCTTGTACGGGCCCGTCTTGGATGATGCGTGCGTCCGGCAGAAAATTTTGACGAGGGCGTGCGGGATACCTGTCCGAGCCCGTTGGGTCAGCGCGAACGGGGTCTTGTTGAAGGTCATGTCCCAGATCCTAGTTTTCTTCGTGTAAGAGCAGTATATCTGGTTCCGGGACCAGAGATGCGATCCGAGGAGGACGGACTTGTTCGGAGGGCGTTGGTTCTTCTTCACGGGAAAGTGGGCCGAACGAGTGGGCAACGGGGAATGAAATAATTGGATGCTCTCTGGGGATTGGACGCAATAAGAAATCCTCAGGTGTGACTGTGGACATCCGGCCTCGTTGTCTCCGAGGAGCCACTCTCCAATATAGAGGAGGAGGGGTAGCCATCTAAAAAGAAAAGATTTAGAAAAGAGTCCCATAAGGATATAATAAGGGTTCCCATTGGGATCGAGAGTGACGAATCGCAATGGCAGGAACACGTTGTTCTGATTAAACAGCTGTGGGCGCCAACCGTCTCGGGTGAGCTAGTCGAACCCTTTCCCAAGGTGGTTTTGCAATTGGTTTTCGCTTAAAACAGAAGTCTATCGGGTCTAGGTCCGTAATGTTGTTTATGCGTAGGTACTGAGCGACTTCATTTGTTGAGCGTTTCATGCGCCTCTTTCCTCCCGGTGGATAATAGTATATATCCAGATCGACCTTGCCTGGTTGTACGGTGTGTCTATAACACAGCTCGCGAACCCATCCTTTCTTGAATGGCTTCTCATAATTTGTCGGAAACTGTTCTGCAATCGCTGGAGAGTCGGGAGAGTGCATATCTTCTCCAGTACTCGTGGCTTCGGACAGTTCATCCATAGGAACTAAAGGGTTAGGTTTCGTGGCTTCTGACTTATTCGAACTTGGTTCATTTGACGGAAGAGGGGCTTCCCCTTCCGGACTAGGAGATATGGTATGGAACTTCGGCGTCTTTTTCACTGGCTTTGTCGATGAACTAGTCGTCGTCGTAGCTCTCATGCGCTTTCTTCGTTGTTGTCTGTCTTCCTTTCGGTCTATATCTTCTGAAGACGAACTGAGTTGGTCTGGCAGACGTAATTCTCTTCGCCTTTCAGCTTGGGGACGCGAGAGGGACGGTTCTTTGGACGACGTGCTTTTACTGCTCGATACTTTTCGCAGTGGTTTCTTTCTCCTTCCAATGACTGAAGATGAGGTAGGGGGTGACTTCTTTTGCGGGGATCGTGGATCTCTGGCTCGTCACTTGAGAGACTGCTACTCAACATTTTCCGTGTAGGTCTTGGAGTTGGCTCCGGAGCGATGGACAAAGGGGTTGTAAAACCTCTCTTTTCCTGTTCCGGTTCCGTTATTCGGTCGACATCCGTCGAAGTACTCAATTTTCGGAGGGTCTTTTTCTTAGGTTTAATGTCTTCGGTTGTTGACGTAGTCGGGTGTTCCCTTTTTTCTCGTTCCGGTTTTGTAGGGTCCAATTGTATTTGTGGTTCTGGAGTCACTGAGGCGTCTGTCGGTTGTGTCACTTCTGGACTGACTATATTCTCTCGACCTTCCTCTGTGGGTCGGACTTCTTCCGTTGGGCGGACTTCGTCCGTGGGTCGGGTTTCTGCCGTTGGTTGGACTTCTTTCGATCTCGTTTTCGGTATCTTATCCACAAATCGGAAAGGTCCGATCATTTCAACAACTTCCTCGAAGGACTCTGAGGAAGGTTGGGATCTTCCCTGGGGTACTTCTTGGGGAAGTGTTCCTTCCGGAGGCGGCGTGTTGGTTTCTTTTACTGGAGGACAAGGTTCCTTCGGGACAGTATTTTCATTTTCCTGAATGAGTTCCGCGTTTTGGTCTTCTTGCGTTACAATTGGAGGTGGTACTCTTTCTGGAGCTGGCGCTCTGGGTCTCTGTGGGGAGGTAACTGCTTCGGGTTGTGGGTTTTCATTTCTCTGGATAGGGTCTTCAGTGGTTGTGTCAATTTCGGCTGGTTGTCCCGACTCTTCTCCTGGAGTAGGCGTCCCTTCGATTCCCTCTAACGGTACTTCAGGAGTTTGGTACAATTTGAGTTGAGACATATTAATTGGGCCGGTCCTTTGTCCCGAGATCATGTCTTCTAGGACATAGACTAGTGGACTCCTCTTCTATATGATCTTGTAGGGACCTGTCCACTTCGGACATAGTTTGGCCATTCGTCCCAAGTTAGCGTTAGACAGGGGATGAGTCAATTTCCAAACGATGGTCCCAATGTCGAATTCGAGATCTTCTCGTCTGAGGTCATAGTATTTTTTCTGTTTGGCTTGAGCCAATTTAGAGAAAGTCTTGGTTAATTTCCATTGATCCTTTAAGGTCTTCAAGGTCTCCGAACGATCTTCAAATTCCTCGATGGGCATCCCTATGTCGATGTCCCATGGGAGTCTCGGTTCTCGTCCCATGTTTAAATAAAAGGGAGATCTTTTAGTCGTTTCGTGGGGCGCTGAGTTTATCGCGAACGCAAGGGCGTTCAGAGTTTCATCCCACGTTCGGTGATTATTTTCAACGTATATGGAGATGGTTTCTCCTAGGACTCGGTTCACCCGCTCAGTGATGTTCGACTGAGGGTGGTATGGCGATGTATGAATAGGTCCAATGTTGAATAAATTGCACGTGTTGCGCCATAGTGAGGACACGAACTGTGTTCCTCTGTCGCTAAGGATTTGTTTCGGAGCTCCCCATCGACATACAAAGTTCTTCAATGCGAGGGCGCATGCGTCGGCTGTTATTCTTTTTAATGGGACTAGTTCCACGAATTTGGTCATATAATCCGTAAAGACAAGAAGAAATCGGTATCCTCTCCTGCTGACTGGAAAGGGTCCCATGATATCGACTCCGATTTTATCGAATGGCCCAGTCGGAACTGTAGATATCATAAGGCCAGGTGTCCTACGGTTACTGATCTTGTACTGTTGGCAAAGAACACATTCTCTGACGTATCGTGTAACGTCTTTGTCAAGATCGGGCCACCAGTACCGATGTCCTACTTTTTCTCGTGTCTTGTACTTTCCTCTATGGGCAGACAGAGGATGATCATGTAAGAGTCTCAAGGCTTCTCTTCTGAGAGATTGGGGTAAATAAATCCGTGCTGGACGAACTCCCGATGATTTCCGGTAAATGAGATTGTTTACCATCTCGTACTCTGTATTGTCTGGAGGATTTTCTTGTCGGAGTTGTTCAATGATTCCGCGAATAACCGGATCTTCTCCTTGAGCGGTGATGATGTCATCGCGATCGAAGATATGAAAATTCGCGTGAGGGTAAGGTGGTAAAATGTACGCGACGTGTGAATGATCCGATGGAGCGGTCGGTTCTTCCGGTGACGTGATCTGATTGTCTTCTTCCATGGTGGAGGCTATTGACATGGCGAACAGTCCTATTGGAGCTCGTGAGAGGGCGTCGGCTAGGACGTTTTCGACTCCCTTCTTATGTTGCACTTTGAAATCGAATGTTTGTAGATACATGGCCCACCTGACAAGTTTCGAGTTTGGTTCTTTGAGTCCAAACAGCCATTGTAAAGCCTTGTGGTCGGTGACGACGGTAAAGGGTTTACTTTCCAAATAAGGCCGGAAGTGTCCGATGGCCCAATAAATTGCTAGACATTCCTTTTCTGAAGTACTGTATTTGGATTCCGCATTTCGAAGATTTCGGCTCGCATACGCGATTGAAACTTCTCTTCCATCTTGGACTTGAGATAACATCGCGCCCAAGCCGGCGTCTGATGCATCTGTTGTCAATATGCTCGGCGCATCTGGTTTGTACGCGGCCAATGGTGGTGAACTACAGATGGCATCTTTTATCTTCTGAAAAGATTCCTCTTGATCAGGACCCCATGTGAACTTTACGCCTTTCTTCTTCAATTTATTGAGGGGAGTGGCTAGTTTGGAATAGTGAGGTATGAATCTATGATGCCATCCTGCCATTCCAAGGAATCTTTGGACTTGTTTCAGCGTCTTTGGCTGAGGATATTTCTTGATGGCATCAACCTTGGAAGGATCTATGTAAATTCCCGTTTCGTTAATTACGTGTCCCAGGACGACTGCTTCCGATTGGGCGAAGCGGCATTTCTTCAATTGAAGGGTTAAACCAGCGTTCTTCAGTTTAGTCATCACATACTGTAGAGCATTTTTCTGCTCTTTCCATGTCTCGGAGGCAATTAGTATGTCGTCGAGGTATACGACGATAGCAAATTTTTCTCCATCTCGGAAGACTTCGTCCATTAGTCGTTGGAAAGTGCTTGGCGCATTGCAAAGTCCGAATGGTAATACGTTAAATTCGTATTTTCCAGCGTGCGTGATGAAAGCTGTCTTTGGCGCACTTCCTGGTTCCATTTCAGCCTGCCAGTACCCTGATTTCAAATCCAATGCGGTGATGTACTTTGGCTTTCCCAATTTACTGAGAGTTTCATCGATTCTTGGAATCGGATAGGGATCTTTTTCAGTGATGGAATTCAATTCTCTGACGTCGATGCAGAAACGGTATTTCTTCTTGCCTGTACCGGATCCGTCATCTTGTTCTAGAATCACCACTGGCGAAGCCCATGGTGACGTCGAAGGTTTGATTATACCATCCTTGAGCATGTCATAAAAGCTTTGTTCTATGATTTTCTTCTTAGCATCGCTCACTCGATATGGTCTTTTATGTATCGGCTTAGCATTTCCGGTATGGATTTCGTGGACCACTAAGCTGGTTCTTCCTAATTTATCACTAAAAAGTTCTGGGAATCGGAGAAGGAGTTCTTTCAACTCTCTCTTCTGCTTATATGAGAGAGAGGTTGATTCAACTGCTTCATTAACGTTCGAAACCATTTGGGGTGAGGGAGGAAATTTATCTTCGGTTACTTCTACGAATTTCAATTCTAGTCCATCTATGTTACAGGTTAAGTTTCCAAAATCGATAATAGTTTTCCAGTCTTCAAGAAAATCTTGGCCTAGAATGGCATCACACAGAAGTGAAGGGACGATGTGGAACTCTTGGCTAAATTTCCTCGTTACATCTTGTTCAAATGTTATTTCAAAATCTAGTACGGTTGAGCCCTTAGTGAAGGAGTATTGCCCATTTCCCATTATGATACACTCTGATTTTTCTGAGTTCGGTTCTAATCTGTTATCCCCTCTAAATCTTTGTATGGTTCGCCATTGATCTAAACTAATCATGGAAACTTCTGCACCATTGTCTATTCTACTCTGTAGGGTTTCATGTTCAAATTTAATGTTTATTAGATGTGGATTTCTTTTTCGGGGTCTTCTTCTTCTTCGAATTGTGGCCAATTGTAACGGTGGTGTTGTCACAATTTGGTTTTCATCTTGCGGGACTATTGGTTGGCGGGAGGGAGACGTCCTCTGGAATTCCCTCCCGGGTTGGCGTTTCCCGGAAACGAACCTCTTTGTCTTTCCACCCTTGGTGATGGACATTCACTGGCATAATGACGTAAGCCACCGCAGTTGAAGCATGTGATCGGTCGATCATCCTGAGTGACTCTCGGAGGATCTTGGTTATCCTGGCTTTGGTTCTGTGGACGTCTTGGGACGAGTTGCATTTCATTTTGTTGAGGCTGGTTTTCTCGAGGCTCAACTTCAGGATTGCTCCTCTCAAAGACTCGAGTTTGTTGAGGAAAATCCCTGGGTAGGCTTCTTCTTCGAGAAGGTCTGGACGCAAGGTGGGATTGCCTTGGTTGGAAATTTGGCCTCGGGAAGGGAGCTCTATAATCTTGATTCGGATAGCTTTGGGAATCATTTCGGACTGGGGGAGGATTGTAATATTCGTCCCGATGGGGGTTGTTAGTGTTCCCATGCGGGATGTCCCTGTTAGTATGAGTTCCCATGCTCGGGATATTCCCTTGATTTACTCTTTTTCTGGGGGCTAGATAGGGTGGGATCTGTTGGATGGATTGCTCTCTAACATCCCTATTGTGTTGTGAAACTGGATTTGGGTTGTCTTGTGACGAGGAAGGTTGGTCTAACTCAAAAGTTTGCTCTATTTGTAAACAAACATCTTGTAAATCGGACAACGTTTGCGCTGGCAAAACCATAAGTAATCCCTTAAACTCCATCCTTAAATTTTGTTTAATTATAAGGAGTAATTCATCTTCAGGTATTGGAGGGTTTAAATTCTGATTTACTTTCACGAAATAGCCAAAAAAATCCTCGATGGACTCATTTTGGTTTTGTTTTCTATTATGTAATGCTATTCGGGCCTTAGCTCCCTCATCCTTAAGCCCAAAACGCCGTTTGATACGTCCCTTAAATTCTGCCCAATCTACTCCTGGGGGAAGGGAACGGTACCAATGTAGGGCATTGTCTCTTAATATAATGGGCATGAAAAGCATCTTATCATTCTCACTGATTTTATGGAAGCTAACATATTCCTCGAATTTTCTTATGAATTCAGGAACGCTTTCATCCTTTCTACCATAAAACGCTAATTTCTCAGGGGGTTCTAAACCTTTCACATGTCCCTGATTTGATGTTGCCAGGTTTGTAAAGGACTGTAAGACTGATGTTAGAAATGCAGCCTGTTGGGCACCTCCCGTATTTGGATTAGTTTGGGGTTGCGGATTTGCTGTTCCCTGGGTTTGACTAGCACCCTGGGTACTTTGTGAGCTACCTCTAGGTGGGGTCTGAGAATTTCCCTGTGGGTTCTGCCCTGTAGGATTCTGTGGTTGTCCAGGATTTATGGGACTGGGTCTAATTGGTCTACTAGGAGCAGATGTATACCCGACCGAGCTTCTACGGGGATTTGCCCCGATGGGGGAAGTACCTTGTACTGGGACTTGTGAAATATTTGCATTTGGCGTGGCCTTTGCTATACGTTTCCTTGAGGAAACCCAATTATTCAGAGACTGTTTTGCCTTTTCATATGCACTTAATTGAACTTCTACCTTTTGTTTGGTTGGGCTAGTTATGTCACTTAACTCGACTAAATCGGGGATACTCCCCGCGTGTCTGTTTCTAGTGAGACTACTCCCCTGGGGGTAATAACTTTGTCTTATGTTCTCAAATAGGGCTAAATTGTCCTCATGTCTAGGTCTTTCTTCCCCGGTATGAAGGTATGGGGTTAAATCCAGATTATCGTCCCATAGGGGATCGTTATTTGGGTTTTTGGAATATGCCATATTTAAATCACGCAATTTAGGGGGGCGTATTATATCAGCAGCCACGATGTTAGGCTTAGCTAACGGTAATGTTGATTCTGAGGAGTCCGAATTATTATCTTGAGTTGAAGTAGACTCAGTATCGCGTCTTTCACGGTATAAATTTAAATTTGGGAACGATTCGGGAGTGTTCATTTAATTCATAAAATAATTTATTCAAAAATATTTATCCCGAAAAGAATACGATTTAACACGCCGTAAATTCCAAAAGAATTAATTTAATTTAAATCCATGATAGCAGTAATAATCTATAACTTAATTTGAAACAAAAATAAAAATCGGGAAAGCCTTCTCGAATGTTCGCGAAGATAGGGATCCAATATGGCGGCTTTCTGTCTAAACACGTTTCAACCTGTAGCTAAGCTCACGAATCGGGCCCGAGCACCCCGCCGAAAAAGAGACCGAGGCCCAAAAACTACGGGCACGGCACCATTTGTAACGGATCGCCCCGGGAAAAACTATGTGGCCGGTCGTGGAGGGGGATTCGCGTTACAAGTCCCTAATGTCCGATAGCGAGGGGAGTTATGTAGGCCTAGCTCAATTCGCCACTATCGTCCCATAAGGGAATGTAAACCAGAGGAAAATAAACATACCTTGAAGTTGATCTTTTGAACAATTCTTTATTTGGTTGAAACGATATTTACTTTGCAAATATTTAAGCGAAGATCCAATTTTGGAAACGCGATGTCACGCGGAATACAAATGTGGTTTTTTTCTCGAAATTCGTGTAAATCAAAAAAACGGACCCGTGCCTGGTCCCGCGGAAAACGCGAACTAACTCGTTCGAGACGAAGCGGATCTGACCCGCAGTAAACAAAAAAAACGAACTTATGGTTCGAGAACCAAACTTGAACTAACTTGACTAACACAAACCGGCGTTTCTTCTCGTCTCGGTTGAGTTTTGGGGACAGGGGTTTTTCAGATGGGATAAGAAAGAAGGAGGGGAAGCTTAGATGATGGCGGGCTGAACATAGTCCCAAAAGTGGACTAGGGTGCTCAGCCCTCCATCATCGTCTGCAGCGGCTTCAGAGGTGAGGCCGCTGCACAATATTTTCAGAAATGACTATAATTCGATCTTATGTAACTGGAATATCTTCTTTTAGGTCCAAAAAATTCCCTTGCCAGTGGAGGGTGAAGCTGAGGTCGTCGATATTCTAGACTTCCTCGGTATTGAAGTTGCTGCCCCGTTAACAGACGCATCGTCTAATCCATCGCCGGTCAATCCGCCGTCATCGCTTGAACCGTCAATCGTACCTTACCTAACGGTGGAAGATCTAGATCCACCCATCTTACCAAGCACCACCACAACCTTCGAGTCGCCCCCATCATCTTTTGATGTAAACCCTCGAAAAAGGACCAAGGTGACAGGGTTGGCTGAACCTAAAAAAAGAAAAACCAAACCCATTGTCGAGACACCTGAACTTCAGTGGCAGATAGATCTAGATGAGATCTTCCAATCGATTATTGGTGCTCCCATCAATTGATTTTTACAAATACATGTAAATTTAAAAACATAAAATGAAAAATCTTCATCTTCTATTTCAATTTGTACTTCAATTTTTAGACCTACATTTTTAGCTCCGAGATTAGATTGTAGGAATTCAGTTTCTACGCCAATTTCAATTACACTTCCATAAAAAATTTCTAAAGTTTACATTTTTACCCACGGAGTAGATTGTAGGAAATGGAGTGTTCTTTTGATGGGGTGAATTCAAGTTTTAAGAAAAACGTGGCTGGTATATAAACCCTGAAGAACCATAATTATTTCATTCTGAGGTTCAATCTAGTGAGCTAAGTAATTGTTTATTCTGTGCTTCAATCTAGTAAGACAAATAATAATTTAAAACTATGTTTTCGTGTGGCGTATGTGCTAAACAGTTTAAAGGAAAATATACGTTAACGAGGCATACTCGCGAACAGCATGATGGGGTGAAATATACCTGTGATACGTGCGGGGTAAGTTTCGCGCGTGTAGGAAATCTGAGGCGTCATTCTCGTATGCACTATGCAGAACTGAAGGAATCATCGAGCGAAACCCCTACCTCCGCCGAGGATGCTTTTTCCGACGGTGCCGAGGAGATGTTAGCCCTAGGCGATGCGGTTCTTAGTGCTCGATATACTCCTAAAGATTATCAATGTGACTTCGAACTTTTTATCACGCCACTTATCCTTAGTTTGATTAAGTATTTGAGTGGACAGTTACTAAAAAGAAAAGGGATAAAGTAGAATATTTTAATTCGAGTTCGCTATACTAAAGTTCTGAACAACGGTGACGAAGTTGAACACATTCCGTACATCCGAAGTAAAACGCAAACGACTCTATCAGCAGACCAGTTTCA
This sequence comes from Phalangium opilio, assembly GCF_054372755.1. Classification (NCBI taxonomy): domain Eukaryota; kingdom Metazoa; phylum Arthropoda; class Arachnida; order Opiliones; family Phalangiidae; genus Phalangium; species Phalangium opilio. The sequence goes on from NW_028324167.1 coordinate 586,317, forward strand.
GAATCAGATGGACGTATGTGTACAACAAATCACGCATCAAATGCATGAATTCCAGGAATTGGGAAGTAATTGGGTTGTCGACCGTATTTTGTATCTCCAAGTGGATGTTATAAAGTATTTACCCCTAGTTGGTGGATCCTATATAAGAACCCCCGATAGAATTCGTGATAAAAATAGCGTGCTCAATATAAAGTCTGACGATGTAATGTGTTTTAAGTGGGCATGCTTAGCCCACCTTCATCCTGTCGATCAAAACGCGAATCAAGTTTCAAAGTATACACAGTACGAGAATGAACTAAACTGCTCAGACATTAGTTTTCCCTTCACACTCAACTCTCACAACTTAAAGAAATTTGAGGTGAAAAACAATCTCTCGATTAACGTGTTTGCCTGGGAGACGGAAGTTTTTCCTCGCTATATTAGCTATGAGAGGGTGATCGAAGAACGGAAATCGACCTTCTACTTTTATCTGACGGTGAAAAAAAACATTATTGCCTGATCCGAAATCTCAGTAGACTTTTGTCCCACCTCACATCTCACAACGGTTGCACTTACGTGTGCAGACGATGTCTTCACAGATTTTCGGGGATAAACGCGAAACGAAATCATACCGAACACGTTAAAAATTGCTCAATCCATGATCCACAACGAATTAAAATGCCGTACAAAAACCCCATTCTATCTTTCGACAAGTTTGAATGGATGCAAAAGGTAAATATTTTCTAATTTTAAAATATTTCCCTTATCTTAGTAGATATCATTTATAGTGTCCATTCATAATTTACGCAGATTTTGAGAGCATTTTAAATCGTTATCAAACTTTTGCAAACAACGAGACTATCTCTTCTACCACGAAACTTTCGGAACACGTTGCCTGTGGATTCAGCTACGTTGTGATAGCCCCGGATGGTGTGTCACTAAATTCTTATCTTAAAAACTTCTCTTTCTAACAATAATATTTAGGAGAGCCTAGTGCACCCGTAACGTATCGAGGTTTAGACGCCGTCCAAATTTTTATCGAGAGTCTGATGATGGAGGTGGAAACCATAACCGAGGTCCTAGAACATAATATTCCAATGAATCTAACTCCTAGCGAGTTGGTAGTTAGTAAGAGGGCCACTCACTGCTACATTTGCAGTAAAATTCTCACTGTTGAGGACTACGGTGTGAATGATCATTGTCATCTGACCGATAAGTTTTTATTTATTACTTAATTTCTATATTCCGTATTTAACTTCCCCTGATTTTAAGCCGCTTCCGAGGTCGGGCGCACAATAGCTGCAACCTCAAAATGCGACTAGGGAAGAAAATCCCCGTGATTCTACACAACTTATCTCGGTAAGTTAATTACCCATTCTTAACAGCGATCATTTTAACTGTTATTTCGTTTTAAAGGTACGATTCCCATCTTATCCTCCAAAAGATTGATCTTTTCAAGGAGGAGAAAATAACGGTCATCCCTAACAATACCGAGACCTATATCAGTTTTGGGTTTGGGAGATTACAATTCCTGGATTCGATGCGATTTATGGGGGCTTCGCTGGACACTCTAGTTCAAAATTTAGCTTCTGGTGGAATTGATAAATTCAAGATCCTTAGCGCGTCATATAACCCCGATCAAGTAAATTTAGCTCTCAAGAAGTTGCCTTTCCCATATGATTATATGGATTCTATGGAACGATTTGAGGAAACTGAACTACCGTCGAGGGGGGCCTTCTATAATACATTAACTGATTAGCCTATCTCTGAGGCAAGCTACCAGCATGCGCGTGAAGTCTGGGAGAAATTTGGAATTAAGACTTTAGGTAATTTTTGCTTGTTAAGGGGGGATGATATTTTTAATATTTATAATTTTCAGGTGATCTACATGACACATATGTCCAAATTGACGCATTACAATTAGCATGTGTGTTTGAAGAATTCAGGACAATGTGTCTCGATTTCTATCGATTAACCCCGCTCACTCGTATACCGGACCTGGCTTGGCTTGGCAGGCTGCGCTGCTGATGACGGATGTAAAGTTGGATTTGCTCTTAGACCCGGATATGCATCTATTCGTTGGTAATTTATTTGAATATGTTTTCATTTATGATATTTACAAATTTCCACGTTAAGAAAGGGGTATACGTGGCGGTGTGAGTCTAATTTCCAACCGTTTTGCTGAGGCTAATAACAAGGATTTGCCGAACTACGATCCATCCAAGCCTAGTAACTACATCGTATATCTCGACCTAAATAATTTATACGGTAATTTATGGATTATTAATAAGCTAAAATGTTCTTATAATCTTATTTTCATTGTTTACATTAGGTACCGTTATGTAGGACTATTTACCCTCAATAACTTCAATTGGATTGATGAGGACAGTGATATTTTAGCTCATAGCAAGACGCCCGATCTTCTGTCTTATACCAAGAAGACCATTCTGAACACGCCACACGATTCACCCCACGGATTCATTCTCGAGGTGGATTTGGAATACCCGAAGGAATTACACCGTTCCCATAATTGCTATCCGCTAGCACCAGAGACGAGGAAAATAACCACCGATGAGTTTTCCCCATACTATAAATCATTGATGGAAAAGAACCGACTCCCCTTGAAAGACACTCTACCTAAACTCGTGCCTAGTTTGGATAACAAATCCATCTACGTCATACACTATAGGAATCTAAAATATTACCTTTCGAAGGGTCTAAAATTAACCAGGGTACATTATGGTTTAACCAAGGTCCTTGGTTAAGCCCTTACATAGATTTCAATACGGAGAAACGGAAAAACGCTACTAAATCATTCCAGCGCGACTATTTTAAACTGATGAACAATAGGTAACCTATAGACTAATCAATATTCATTATCTTGGTATTAATTTTACTTCTAACAGCGTTTTCGGTAAGACCATGGAAAATCTTCGGAATCGAATAGATTTCCACCTCGTACAAACCGAGGAAAGAGCGGTTAAAAAGGCATCATCACCGGCCTTCCAAAAATTCATTATGTATCATAATGAATTGGTCGGAATCCAGATGGTTAAGAAAAATTTAACCCTGAATCGACCCATCTACACTGGCTTCTCAATGTTAGATCTTTCCAAATTATTTCCATATCGATTTCACTACGATTTTATAAGAGAGAAATACGGCGATAAGGCCATTCTTCAATTTACTGATACTGGTTTGTTTATTTATCTTAAACCTACCCTTCTACCCCCACTAACTTTATCTTCAATCCATAGATAGCTTAATGTACGACATAAAGACTTTAGAAGTGTACGCTGACTTTAAGGAGCACGCAGATCGGTTTGATTTCTCCGGCTATCCGAAATCACACCCTCTTTTCAGCGATGTGAATAAGAAGGTCCTAGGCAAGATGAAAGATGAGATGGATGGAGTGATAATAAAGGGTAATATTTCCGAAAAAAAACTATTTTCTTAATCATGTTAACACCTCTGCCCTTATTAGAATTTGTAGGGCTAAGACCTATGCTTTATTCTATTCTATCCGAAAACGGTGAAAAGAAAACTGCAAAAGGAATCTGTCGCCGCGTCGTCAAACGATCAATTCATCATGCTGATTATCGGAAATGTTTATTTGGTGAAGAAGAAACGACGTGCAGTATGAAAAGGATTGTGAGCACTAAACACAATCTACATACAGTTCAACAAACCAAAAAGGCGTTATCCGCTTGTGATAACAAAAAATATATCCTCCCAGGAGGAGTGCGCACCCTGGCATATGGGCATTTTTTTATCGAAAAATTTAACCAAAAATGTAAAGAACTAAATATTAAGCCGTGATAAACTTGAAATTATAATTTTATTGAAAATTTTTTATACATAAATTATTTTATCATATTATCGCTGGCGTTTTATCCGTAGAAAACCTAGATATAGTGAATGTAATAAAGGCGTGCTCTAGAGTCAGAAGATGACCACGAAATTTGAAAATAAACTTTATTTTGAAAAAAATGCTTAAATATGTTACTCTTTAAATATGATTCATACTCCTTTTCAGTCTTATTATATGATTATTGAAGCGCTTCGCGATCTTTAGATCATTTTGTCGCTGCCTCCGGGAAAACCCATCCAAAAAGCTTTTCGTACTTTTCTTCGTACTTCTATGTATAATATACAAGGCACTGTATTGACCGCAAACTTTACTATCTAGACTTTGTAGCTGTCTCCCTCCATATGACCATTTCTTACAATGTTCCAATAAAAATAATCTTACACTAGGTATAAAATATGGTGGGAAGCCGTAGCTATCGAAATAGTAACCGACACTTAGGGCGTCTATATAGATGGAAACCCAGTGCGACCCCCTTCTATTGTGCTGGTCAAAGTTTATGATGAGAGACATGGGATATTGGAAAACCTTATGAGGTAGCCTATCCGAAGCAAAAACACCCAAAAAACTCTGGGTTTTTGATAGGGCGTAATTTAAATCTACTGTGTTTTTTGCTGACATTAATAATCGACAATCACGTTTCTATTTTTATCAACTTGAATCAAGCGTAAACGATGCAAACAACAGCTTCGGGTAAGGCGGTCGCAAAACCTAAATCCGATCGTAATTGACCTTGTTTAACAATATTCCAGAAGTTGGAATAACTAGCCGAAATATCAGGGGTCAAATCGAAGGCATATAAGGTGTACCCGTTAGCGTACTCGAAAGGGGATATATCGTTACCGTCGTCCTTATAGTGAATATTACACCCTGAAAACAAGGTGTGGTACTCTCTCATAAACAATTTTTTAGTAAAATTCGGTGTTAAGGCTTTAGAAGGTATCTGATCGTTATCCACATACAAAGCTAAATGATTCAAATTGTAATTTTTAAAGTTAAAGGGGTTATGGGTGTAGCTACCCTTGAACGCCTTGTTGGAAACTAGACCGATTATGACGCGAGTAGGGAGGGCACCTAGATATATATTGTCGAAACTCTGACTCTGCGTGTACGCTGACAAAGTTTTCGTTTTTATCTCGGTACGCGTAAAGTTATACTGGGCAGCACCTCTAGCGAGAGCAGCTTCATGCGCCAATAATATTTTAGGGGCCAGTTTAACCTTGCGTACATTTATCCCATCTTCTTTAAGCAATATTTTGCAACCCTTGAGGGTCGCGGTCTCTTTAAACATCAGCACAAATTCGTCTTTGTTTCTCGAGAAGCTCATTTTATCATCCACAGCATTCACCAGATATTCGGGTATATTAAACACATCGCTAAATACGGGGCAGTAAAATTCAATATCCACAGATTTTTCGACGGCTTTCTTTCTGACAAGGAAACCGCTGCCGGTTTAGATCATCCATCTTACCCGCCTCGTCTTTAGCCCAACCAGCGCAAGACAAATGCGTGTTTTTAGCGGCTAGTCCATAGTTTAGAAGGGATTCGATGTAAGCGCGAAATAAGTAGTTGTTTGCCGCCGGCGTTACGAGAGTGGAACCAAAATAGATTTCACAATTTCGCCATAAGGAGTGAGCCGCGTTATTTACGAGAGCCACCACAACGTCGTCCGGTAGAATCCCGCCGTCATCTTTGGTCACACTTAACCGGGTGTAATGCATTGTTTGGGCTAAATCCATGTAATAATCCCCGTTTCCGGGGATGTGGTATTCGACGGTAGAGCTGTCATTGAGCGCTGATAGAGGTTTATACCAGGTCCATTGTCCATGTTCTATACTTGTCTGGGTAGGTGTTGAAGCAAAAATATCGAGTTCACTCTTCAGGGATTGAACGGAGAGCATTTTATCGTGAGAAAATGTCGCGTGGTTTCTTCTTTGCTCCCTTGAGAGTAACTGATAGTCTTTTCAACTTGAGCCTCTTTATAACGCCTGACCCTTTCTGAGGGTTGATGATATTGTCCATAGTTTCGTTAAATCGACGTTTGGTAGCCGATTTTATATTCTGTCCTTCGGCTACATCGCCTAATATTTTATACCCCGTCGTAGCGGCTTTAACACCTAGGTATTTAGCGCCTTTAACTAATAACGGTCTGGCCCATCTAAACAAGCCCTTGAGCAAGCCCCCTACCCCGTGGCCCTTTTGATGTGGTCTACCAGAAAAAACGCTCGAAACTTGGCCACTCACCTGGTCAAGGTAATACGGCCGGTACTCGCAACGATGACCTAAGACGTCTGGTTTGGGCATGGTCTAAAATGTAGTTTACAGGTTGTCTGTCCGAACTCGAATGCCGTCGGTTGACCTAAACTCGTTCTTATATCTATTTCTAACGTCTCGAAATAACGTTTAGCAACTTTAACATAGTGAGGTGAATCGAACGTTTTAGTGACTATAGAGCCATAGGGTTTATCTTCAACACCGACAGTACGAAGTAATGGCGCTATCGTATCGCCTACCAGTTCATTGCTTACTATATCGGAATAGACAAATAGCTGATCCGGTATGAAGAAATTTAATCTGGCGGGTACGTCGCTTCTTAAATTTATCTCAGATTGATGGGGAGGGCAACTAAAGGGCAGAACATCCTCGTTATAACCGAGGAGTTTTGATAGGACCGGGGAAAAGGCTATCCACGTGTTTCGTCTTACAAATACAACCACGTGATTGGTGAGGGGGTCGCTGATAAAAGAAAACCGAGATGCGTATTCCCACGACTCGAGGCTGCGGTACAGCTGTTTCAATAGCACGGGTAAACTGATATAATAACCGCCGGGTATGGTGAATATATCCCCTATGGGGGTTGATTTTTCTACGGTATCAACATAATTCACTACACCACGATTCTTAAAAACAGCTCTGGAACTAGGATCGGTAGCTTGAGGATGAACCGTCGGTTCTTAAGGAGATATTTCAGTAACCGCTAACTCCATGTAACCTTCGCCTTCCTTAACATTATGAAAGGATACTGGATATATTATCTCAACTAGAGCAACCTCCCAATGTCCCCCCTCCAATTGTATACATTTTGATAGTTTGGTAGAGTAGCAGGCTGTGGTATTTTCGTAAATTCGCATACTAGCGTTGCTAGGAAGCGTTAGGTAGAAGGGAGACTGCATCTTGAGCATAAATCCAACTAGACATGGACTCCGGGTATCCCAACCACTTTACAAAAATCTCCTTTTGTTTGTTTCGAGTACGTCTACGAAAAACCTTCTCGATCCTGTACATTACGGGTTTATCTATCGACTGGAGGTCCCTAGCATAAAACACGCCTTTTATATGATGTTCATCCAAATCTTCCAATTTGAATACAGGAGGGAATCTATCTATCTTTTCCGTAATCTTAAAAACTTCCATGGTAAAGTTATGTTCATACCCTTTCTCGAAAACCATCTTGTTATGAGAAATTCTAACGTAGTCCCCGACTTTTAAATCTATCGTATTAATACTCGCGACTTTTTGTTTAAAGTATTTTGCGTAGATAGTGTCAAAAACTTGATGTGCGTTAGTTCCCGTAACCTCTGAGGGAGCAATTTTTATGGTTGAGTGGAAGGAATTATTATATGCCTGAACAAAAGCCGACAATACATCCACATATCTCTTGGTATGGTTGTGCGTAAAGTACCTATACATACGTCCCTTTAAAGTTTCATTAAAGCGTTCTACTATACAAGCCTTTATATCGTCGTTCTCGGTAGTGAAAAATGCCACACCTTTCTCCTTTAAATAGGTCTGAAAAAGCTTATTCTTAAACTCTGTCCCTTTATCCGTCTGTAACTTTGATGCTAGTGTATCCTTAAATATTGACTCGAATGCGGATACCATCTCTACCCCAGTTTTTGTTTTCATGGGTATTCCCCACGCCTTTCTACTGAAACAATCAATCACTGTTAAAATATAATTATAACCATCGTTATACCTATTATATACATACCTAAATTTTGGATGTTGAATGATTTACACACATTCTGCGCATGCGTACAATCTTCCGGGCTTAGCGGCTCATCTGTTAAATCATTGTGGAAGCAGTTGATTAGAGGTAACTGCACCTCTCTAAACCGCTCCTCCGAATCCGTGTGAATAGGGGTATACACCCTTTCGTAGAAGTAGTTTTACTTCTTCGGGTTCTAAAACTGAATTCAATAGAGGGAATTTTTGGGGTCCCCCTTTAGCTAACTTTGAAACCAATGTTTCAAGTGACGCCGGAAAAAAACGGATGCTATCAATGAAGCGTAGATTTCCCAGCGAGAAAGAAATATATGACTCGCTATTAGACGCAATACAATCAATTCTTGTATTTTTTATTGTTGCTATATGTTGCATAATGAGATGAGCATCATATCTGCGAATTAAAAAAAATCAAATGGTTGAGTAAAATAATAATAATAAAACATAATATATAATATATAATAGGGTTGTAAGTCGGAAAATTTTCCGGAAAATGACCGAGCTATATTTTTCCGGAAAATTTTCCGTATTTTTCCGCTACCGGTTTCTAAATTAAAAAGTTGAAACTTTAAAACTTTTCAATTGCTTTTCTTTTCAAAACATTCATTATTTTGTTTTCGGTGAATTCGGAGGGAGAAGAATTGTTTGTTAACCCTGTTTAAAGTCACAAATTATGGGAAAATCAACCACTAATATTTGGCGGTACTTTAATAAATCTACTAAAGATGGCAAAATAACTAGAGAATGTATATATTGTAAAAAATGTTATGCAAATAACGCAACGTGGATGAAACGCCACTTTTCATCTGGTATGTGCAAAAAGTGTTTCCCATCTTGTATTGAAAAGTTTTAAAATTAACTGCACGAAAAATGAGTCATCTCATGATATGCAACTACATTTGGTAAGTCAGCGAGGTGTAATTAGTTAAATTCGTAATTCAATTATATAAAAAGGCTGCAGTTTCTATTTTAAAATGTATCTATTATATTAATTTCGAACTCAGGACAACAAAACTGAAGAAGCTATCGAAATATCTTCAAAAGGTTGATAAATTGACTCAAAGCTCACTTAATTGCTAGTTTTATATTTTTCCGATTAGCGGAAAATTTTCCTCTTCGCGGAAAATTTTCGGGAAAATTTTCCGCGTTTTATTTTTCCGGAAAATTTACAACACTAATATATAATAATAATATATTGCAACGGTCTGCAGAACGCGTTGCAGACGACCCGTTGCAGACGACAGTGGACGGAAGCCTCACACTTTAAAACCGCCGGTTTATGCTCAGTCCACTGCCGTCGCGTAACTACCTCAACCCCAAACATCCTAGACCTTTCCGGTTGCCACCCTTCCCCCTTTCGCGGATAGGAGATAGCATCCACATGGAATCATATATAAAGAGAAATTTTATCTTGTATAAGGACATTCGCATTCACACCCGGGTGAAATGTAGTCGTTATTATTTTACTGAACCTCATGGTTCAGTCTCCTTAGTTATGTTAATTTTTATTTTAGTTATGTAATAAAAATCAAAAGTTTTGATTAACTGATCGTTATGTCTTCTAATTTACGTTAATGAAATGAGAAGCCCTTGTACGCGGAAACGTAGCTTCGATATGCGTTACAATTGGTGCCGTGTACCCAGTGAAACGAACCCCGTGTTACAAATGGTGCCCGTGCCCACGCGATTCGAACCCTCGGGTATTGCTTCGTTCGTGCCGCGCTTTCTGCCTTGCCGCGCCGTCTTCTGCCGTGCCTCGCCGCCGTCTCGTCTCTTTTCGACGGGGTGGTCGGACCCGCTCCGAATTTTTCGATCGTGCCCGCGTGTAACATCTCGGCGTATTTTGTCCGAGACGGAATTCGAACAAATTGTGTACGCAAGTATGACATTTCTAAGCCTTATTACCTCGTGGCGCATGGCGCGATACGCCCTGCTTCTAGCTTAGACAAGTCAATGTCGCCGTTAATTATGATAGTCTTCAGATTTACTATTCGGATTTAACTTAATTGTCATCGAACTTTTCCCTCGCCTTAAAACATGATAATTTCTACAACCTTAAACGCGGAAAACGACCTTTTACTAACACGCGCCGACACAACATGTCGAACTTAATGAATGTGCACCTCCATAACTTGTTAATAACCACGTCTTGCGTAATAAACGGAGTATTCCACTACCCAGACAACGTCCTATAACAAGAAAGGCCACAAGTATTGACTTCCGGCATAATAGTACTGCGCGTCGTACAGACATGTTCGTTACCGCCCAAAATCGTGCCTGCGGATCTGACAATCCCCGGCTACGACATACAACAACTGAACCAGAGACCCCCAATGGAAATCCCCGCCGCAGATCAAACGATCCAGGACAGGACAACACCGCCTCTGATCAAACGATCCCGGAATGGAAAATCCACAACCAATCACTGACATCCCCTACAGAACCTTCATCAAGAAGTAAGCCACCTCCGAAGACCCACAAATTCTCGAGCATATCCAACGCCATCGGACAACAACAACGCCCTCGGACAACCATGACGCCGTCGGACAATCGCACCGCCATCTTCCCCGGAAACATCAATCCTCAACAGACGAAGACGTACCATGCAGACTCACTTAAAAATCCTTTATTTTCACTTAAATTATAACAATGTATAATTTTTCTTTGAGGGGTAGGATGCAACGGTCTGCAGAACGCGTTGCAGACGACCCGTTGCAGACGACAGTGGACGGAAGCCTCACACTTTAAAACCGCCGGTTTATGCTCAGTCCACTGCCGTCGCGTAACTACCTCAACCCCAAACATCCTAGACCTTTCCGGTTGCCACCCTTCCCCCTTTCGCGGATAGGAGATAGCATCCACATGGAATCATATATAAAGAGAAATTTTATCTTGTATAAGGACATTCGCATTCACACCCGGGTGAAATGTAGTCGTTATCATTTTACTGAACCTCATGGTTCAGTCTCCTTAGTTATGTTAATTTTTATTTTAGTTATGTAATAAAAATCAAAAGTTTTGATTAACTGATCGTTATGTCTTCTAATTTACGTTAATGAAATGAGAAGCCCTTGTACGCGGAAACGTAGCTTCGATATGCGTTACAATATATAACCTGCTTAAATTGTGCATCACGACTGGGATGAATTTCGGCGCTTTTAGTTTCAGATTACAGCTCTGACACGTGCTTCCCCTATACGCTCCGGTGTAATGATCATGGTCGCGTGTTTTGATTGATGTTTCCAGGAATACCGCTTCACACACGTAGCAGCGACTCGAGGATTGGAACGAGTCCTCCTCTTCCACTGTTAACTCCATTGGGATATTTTCATTCAAATTTTCGGCTATTGTTTTTGACTCATCCATGAGCATTTTTAAAAACTTCATCCCACCGTCACGCCCTCTATACGTTTCATGTCTAACTAGTTTCCCTGAATAGAGTATTTAGTTAGATGACTATCGTACTGTTTCACAGATTTGAAATTACCAGTTGGACCAATAATGGTGTAGGAGAACCCACAAGCTACATGAAGCGCCAACGTTGTGGTTGATGATAGCGAGGTTTCGGGAAGACACGTAGCCACCTTTGTCAACAACGATTCGAAATCCGCGACAATGATGTATGGCACCTTTAAGAGAAACTGTTATAAAGTTTTGTCAAACTATCATTTTATTAATAAATTACCATTTGATTCCACCCGTAATTTTTGAATTTAAGAATAGGCTCATCGTGTGGCATTATAACTCGCTGCGGGTCGTGCATGTTACACTCGCGAATATGGTCATTATATACCGCTTCGGATGAGCTTCTTTTTAAACAATACCGACAGTAATACGATTCATGACCGTGCTTGGTGAAACCACTAAACAGTCGACTTAGGTGACGAATTAATACGAAATGTTTTGACTGACCATTGGACACCAATAGCAAGTCAACTTCCCTAGACTGTTGCACTTTATTTCCGCTTACATAACGCGGAAAATATCCTTTTTCATATGGGAAAATATCAATATATAAATTGTTTTTCTCCTCGAATCGTATCAATTTAAATGCATCTAGTTCGAAGGGGAATTTAATGCCACATAAATCGAGTTCATGCTCGTATTGTTTATAATGCGTTATACGACTTGGGTTGACTAAAGCCGGGTGTAGTTTTGATAAAACAGACCACAGAAAGCCCTTATTTTCTTGGATCTTCTAGGTTAAGGCTCACTGTAGCCCGTTTATTCGCAATCACACGTGGCAATTCGAAGTATTTACCTCCAATATTGGATGATATTAATTTGTAAATATATAATTCGATCCAACACCCAGCCGCTCCCCATAGCTTCGAAAGTGCTCATACTTTCGGTGATCTTATCTCGACTCGAGTTAATTTTCCCCAGAATAACTTCCGGTGTCATAGTTACATGCATAAATTCTCGGAAGAATGGTAAAGTTTCTGCCTCAGTGGCAGTATTAGCCAACTCCCGAGTGTACCGCGCTTGTACCACCATGTACCATTTAACACCCTTTTTCACGCTTAGTTTGTTTCTGAGGTAAGTTTCTAGTTTTTCCCGGTGTTTGTTTATGAAAAAAACGGGGTCTGTCACACCTTCTCGGGCGGTAATTCTGGCCGAGAAAATCGCGTTATCGAGCGCGTTCACTTCCTCAATGTTCGGTGGAGGATTCTCGGGTGGATTGACCTGGTTTCGTTCGGCCTCACAATTCTCCATAAACTCACTCAAACCGAGATCATCTTGGGAGAGCATGACATCATCATCATCATCATTTTGTTTAACTTCACAATTGTCCATAAACTCCTCAAGACCATCGTTATCTTGGGAGAGCAAAGCATCATCCCCATTTTGTCCACCTTCCCACCCGTCCATAAACCCCCTAAGACCATCTTCATCTTGGGATAGTAAAACGTCATTGTTCACATCACCTTCATAAATACCTTAGATTTTAATTCTTATACCAATTTAGAAAACCAAGATTGTCTTAAACCCCTGGTTGTTAGCTACACCCTATGCATCAATGTGCTGCGGGTAAGACACTATACAAGGGAAATCAATAAACTAAATATTTACCAACTTCAACTTCTCTTTTCTTTCCTCCGTTTATCGGAATCGGTGCCGCTTTTCTATTTACGGGAGAATTGGGAGGGGTGAAGCTTTCCGCGGGGTTACCGCGATGTATTTGCCGTTGATGGTGAGATAAACTATCTTTACGCAAAAATGACCTATCTCAAACTGGACATGGAAAAGAATTATTACCATGTTTGGTCCGCATATGACGACTAAGGTTCGGCTGGTTGGTGAAGACATCGGCACAAGTAGAGCAGGAGAACATCTTGAAATCGAATGTGACCATAACACCCATTTCCCCTCCCTTTTATACAATTTTTAGGTTCACGTATATATTGTTTCACCCTTTTCCGTGATTTCCATTGGATAAAAATATTGTCAGCCTTAAACCGTGTCTTTTTACGAGCATTTTCTGGGGTTTCAAATTTTCCCCATCAACGTACATAAATCCAATTGCACCAGGTTTTAAGATGGTGTAAAATGGAAGACCCAAAAAGAACTTTCTAGAAACAAACAAGTTGGGAAAACCAAAATAATACCTCTCCGTGTCGAGAAGATTATATAAACAAAATTATCCAATGAAAACACTTTTGCCCTCATACTTTATATATATAGGAGGCAATGAATGAAATATATCACAATGCACGGGCCTTGATAGATACAGGAGGCAATGAAGGAAATATATCGCATGCACGGGCCTTGGTAGATATAGGAGGCAATGAAGGAAATATATCGCATGCACGGGCCTTGGTTGATACAGGA